>NC_056665.1:144711712-145022500 GCF_018350195.1 Panthera tigris
TTTGGTCTACAGCTGGAAAGTGACGAGGTGCCAGGCAAGCATCCGTGGTGTGTGCCGGACTGTGGGGCGGCCGGAGGGTCCTGTGCCTCGGCCGTGCGATGACCGTGCTGATGGTCTTTCTTTGAGCTGTGCTTTAATGTGTTCAGCCTTCCCTCTGAGATAGCTGTCAGTAAACACCTGTCCCCAGGAGAGCTGCTGCTTGAAAAAAACTCACTGCCAAGTGTTTTTATACAGTAATAATGCCCCCTGGCCACCGTTCTCTCCAGCATTCCGCTGGCCTGTTAACTGATTTGATCAATCACCGATACATCTTGTTATCGACAATGCTGGGCCGCATATAGCAGCAAGATGATCACGCTTTTAATTAGCTACCTGTTATTAAGCCACGTTAGAAATAAGCGTACTGAAGCCTTTATTTAATGTACTAGTAGAGGATGAGTTACAGGTAAAACGAAACCACAGATATTCCCGATTTAAGTTTTGTTTTGTTTTAGTGAGTCATGGAACGTCTGTAGAGTAGACCTACTCTAATTTTGGGGGCCGCTACTCAAATTAGACGGTGTTCCCTGATGGTAGCAATTGCTAGAGAGAGAAGAGTTCAGATAAATTTAGGGTGGAGTCAGGGAGTGGCGGGCAGGAATTGGACTGGAGTTTTATTTATTTATTTAAAAAAAATTTTTTTTTTTCAACGTTTATTTATTTTTGGGACAGAGAGAGACAGAGCATGAACGGGGGAGGGGCAGAGAGAGAGGGAGACACAGAATCTGAAACAGGCTCCAGGCTCTGAGCCATCAGCCCAGAGCCTGACGCGGGGCTCGAACTCACGGACCGCGAGATCGTGACCTGGCTGAAGTCGGACGCCCAACCGACTGCGCCACCCAGGCGCCCCTGGACTGGAGTTTTAAAAACGCTGTGTACGGTCTGGGAGTGGAAAACGGTAGAAGTTAATTATTTGAAAATGCATCTGCGGAATTTCAAATGAAATGTTAAGACCACTTGAGGTGATGGCAGCAATGCTTTCGTGTCTCTCAGAAGAATTATGTAAGGTTCATTACAAGATTTAAAAATACTAGACATTTAAACTTAGCGAGAGCTCTAGAAATTGGTGTTTTCATCTCTGCATAAAGACACTGAGCCCTGGGGCCCCGTGGCTGCCTTGGCCTGGCTCTCCAGAGCCGTGAGCTGTTCCTGTTCACAGCAGTCACAGTGGTTTTCAGGGTGGCAGCCATTTGCAGCCTTCGTGCTCTTTTGTGACGGTTAGATGGTTACGTAATAATTTAACTTTTAAAGATGAAAGGAAAATAAGTCCCGAACATCCTCCCCAGGTAAAGTTTTCGGTTCGTAGATAATGCCGTATGTCATCGTTACCTTTGTGGAATTTCTCAAAAGAATTTTTCTTAAATTGTAGGTTATTTCTCTGATAGAAAGTAATTCTGTGGTGATTATACACGGTGCCACGGGTAGCGGCAAAAGCACTCAGCTGCCACAGTATATCCTGGACCATTACGTTCAGCGCTCTGCCTACTGCAACATTGTGGTCACCCAGCCCCGGAAGATAGGGGCCACCAGCATCGCCAGGTGGATCAGCAAAGAGCGCGCCTGGACGCTCGGTGGTCTGGTGGGCTATCAGGTGAGGCCGGGAGCAAGCCACCTCTTTCCTCGTGAGTGTTTTATTCTGTAGAAGTCGACGGTTTCTGCTGGAAATTGAAATGAAACCAGTTGCTTACAGGGCAGACCTGTGGTGTAATGTAAAAAACAGTGAAACTTGGGGCGCCGGGGTGGCTCAGTCAGTTGAGCAGCTGACTCTTGATTTTGACTCTGGTCGTGATCCTGGGGTTGTGGGATTGAGCCCGGGTCGGGCTCTGCTCTCTATCTCTCTCCCTCTGCCCCGCTTTCTCTCTCTCTCCCCCCCCCCCTCTGCCCCTCTCCCCTGCTCTCATGCGTTCTCTCTAAAAAAAAAAAATAATAATGTTTAAAAAGCAGTGAAACTGAATTTTTTGATAAGAACTTCAATTTCTTTCTTGGTTGAATACAAAAGGAGCCAGAATTCTGAGACTCATGGTTTTTGTGATTTTATCTTTGTACGTAGATGTCTTCATACACCATGGTCTTAACATAAAAATGGTACAGGCAGTATGACTAGATAAGCCACGTTCCCCCCACCCCCTGAAAAAGAGAAGGAAAAAAATCATCTTGAGAATGATGGTTTTTTTTTTTTTTTAAGTTTTTTTTTCTTTAATGTTTATTTTGAGAGAGAGAGAGAGAGGGAGACAGACTCCCAAACAGGCTCTGCACTGTCAGGACAGAGCCCAGTGTGGGGCTCGAACTCACGAACCGTGGATCGTGATCAGAGCCAAAATCAAGAGACGCTGAACTGGCTGAGCTACCCAGGTGCCTGAGAAGGACAGTTTTAACTTAGAGCCTCTAGTTTTTATTCCCTTTCTTACTTACCTCCAATATGGAGGTCCAGTGTGGACATAGCCTTGTTGGTAGTTAAATGTGAACCATTGAAACCTGAAAGTTTTCTCCTTTTTCTTTTCCTTCTCTGCTTTTAGGTAGGGTTAGAGAAGATAGCAACAGAAGACACCAAGTTAATTTATATGACAACGGGAGTCCTGCTTCAGAAAATAGTCAGTGCGAAGAGTTTGGTGGAGTTCACCCACATCTTCGTCGATGAGGTACGCACTTCTTGAACACAGCTCTGCCCTTACGCTCATGTTCTTATTTTGTGAGAGAACAGACAATGGGCAAATTATTGTAAACGTTCCCTCCTTGTAAAGTGTCGTGCCGTGCCGTTGGTCTGTATCTGCTTTATTCTATTGCTAGATGTTGATTTTGTCTTTTTTGTTGGCGCTTAGCTCTAAAACACAGGTGTGGAGGTTGAGGCCTGTGACCAGGTTCCTTGATTAGAGCGGGGTTGGCAAACTCCAGCCCTCAGGCCCAATTTGGCACCTGCCTTCATACATAAAGTTTTATTGGAACACAGTTTGGCTTGTTTGTTTGCTGGTGCTAAAGAGAGGCGTGGCTGCAGCAGACACCACGCTCGGCAAAGCCGGGCGTCCTCACTACCTGCCTTTTGCAGTAAAAGTCTGCCGAGCCCTGGTTTAGAGTGTTAGTCACATCAGACACTCAGAAGAACTTTCATTGTATGCAGGTATTTTCCATCTAGTAAAATGAGGACAGTCGTGCTTTTTTTAAGAAAATAAAGTACACGTGAGATACTGATATAGTCTCCTTTCTTAAGAAGCTCTAGTAAAGAGTCTTTGTGCCAGTCTTAGCTCTGGATTTTTCTCAGGATGGAATATTTGATTGATTTTGTTTATGTTTTAAACGAGTTTTTTTTTTTTTGCAGTGGGAGGATGTTGTGTTGAGTTTTCTTTCCCGGGAGTTTTGGAAATGCCTGACCCCGCAGTGTTGACTTTTAAAGCCCGTCAGTAATTACACCTTTCTGGAGGCATGAAAAACATCGACAAAGAGCTAGGTTTGTGGAAGGTTGGAGATGGGGCTAGAGACAGAGGCTGACATGAAACTGCCCCGGGCGGCTGTGGAGGGTCAGCGTTCCACTCTGTTGAAATGCGTGTGATGGTCAACAGCACTCAGACCTACTGGAGGAGGGGCCGAGCAGGTGCATTTGCTAGCGTGTGCGCGGCTAAACGTGGTTTTACATTACCAGGAGATGTTTGGGAGAGTGGAAGGTAGGAAGACGATCTCTTGTCCTTTGCAAAATAGCGTGACGTACAGTCTGGCTCAGGGTTTTTCTTTATGATGGTTATTTTTGAGTGTCTTTAGATTAGATAGAGATGAAATGCAATTTCACGGGCAGTGTATCCAAAGGTGCCCTTACCCAGTATGTAATACTTCCCGGAGCCTTAATACTACAGGCTGGCGACAGCAAACGGCCTTGTGGGGTTCGCCCTGGGCAGTTCACTCGAGAGCTCTGCTGCCGGTGCCCCCATTTATTTTCTGTGTGTCCGCGGTCTTTCTGACCATTGACTGGACTTGTACGCACGTCCCTGAGTGGTGAGGACACACCTGTTCTCCCGCGTTACTGACTTCGTTCCTTCCCGGAGCAAGGGCCTGTCCCGCAGGGGAGCCACGGCTAGCGGAGGCTGTCTTGTCACCCTGCCACCACAGCTTCTGGCTCTGCACCTGTGTCCCCTGCACCTAGTAGGCATGCTGATAATTACCTGCCTCAGCGAAGAATGGATTGGATATGCTTGAAATTTTAGGTTTATAAGCAATATTGTTCCTAAATAGTGGGATGATTTGAATTTCAAAGGCTATCTAAGAGCAAAGGTTGAAGACCGCCAGGCTGTTGAAAACGGGATGATAATGGTTTTAACTTGTCAGCTCTTGAAAAAGAATAAAGTGGCTTCAGGTAACCATTCCTTCAATAAGCATTTTCCAGTACCGGCCTCATCGGGCGGAGATTATCAACACGTGACTGGTGGTGTCTCCCTTCAGCCACTCTCCCGGGGAGACAGATCCCTGCTGAGGTGTGTGTTGGCCGGTGGCAGGGAGAGGACTGTGGGGTCCTCGGGGCAGGAGGGGGAGGCCGGACGGCCCCAAGAACCTGGGGAGAAGCCGGGTCTAGAAAGTCAGGGTGTGGTGGCCGCGGGGAACTGAACGCTGGGGAGAAGTCACTCGGGGGCTCTTGATTGATGAGAGCCTTTATTTTTCTTTCTCGAGTAGGAGACGGGATGTTTGTGCTGAGGTGTTCCGGAGTCTGGTGATAGAATGAAATAAGGATTAGATTTATAATGGTGTCCCTGGGATGCCCAGCCATTCATGTGAACGTTAAATACTTTTCAGGCGCTGTTTTTCTTTTCCCTGTCCTGCTCCCCCACGGCTCCCCTTCGGTGGGGAGTGAGGAAGGAGTGGGACCAGGGGCAGATGTGGCTGTGGAATAATGACTGGGCCTGGACACCAAGGGGAAGAGCGCTCCCGCCTTTGGACTCGGCGGCCAGTCTCTCCACTTTGGCGGCAAAATGTCCCAGAATCGAATCTTACTGCCCCTTGTGCGTTGAGTAACCCCGGCTGAGTGACAGTTCTTGTGGAAAAGCAGCCCCACGTGACCCACACGTTTGCCGTTGGCTGGCCTGGGGCCGGCAGAGCAGGGGAGGTTGAGGGAGCTGTGGGTCCGTGGGGGCCCTGCCTGCCTCGCCGGGGGCGGGGGGGGGGGGGGGGGAAGGTAGAGGAGGGTGGGGACGGGGCTGCTTTCCCCGGGCTGCAGCTCCCGCGCCAGCTCCCCAGGGTGACCCCGAGCGCCTGCAGCTCCCCCTGGTGCCCTCGGCTCCCAGCCTCCGTCTGCTTGCCCGTTTGTGGCTGGCCTGACCGTGCCACAGCCAGCCCGGCCCCCCCTCGGGCGCCACGGTTCTGCGTCTCACGGAGCGGGCCCGCTGGCCTCAGCCTCCGCCCTGTGCTCACTTGCCAGCCTGAGTGCAGCTGGAGACCGAGGGGAGCGTGTGGTTGGCAGGGGAAAGCAGAGGAGGTGGGGCCGGCGGCTGTCTGTGCCGGGACGGGTGGGGATGGTTAGGGTTAGGGACTCCGTGACCCCGGGGGGCTCCACTGGCATTGCACGCGCGGGACCAGAGATGCTAAGTTCTCTGCCCAGATGCCCCAGAGAAGGCCCCAGAGAGAAGCACCGAGGGGGAAGAGACCCACCCGGGCCTCCTCTGTGCCCTCTCGTTCGTGGGCCAGGCGGCCCGGCTTCCTCTTAGCCGGGAGCGCCGTCCGGTCCGTCCCGAGGAAGCGTGTTTAGCGGAGCCGGCTGCCTTGCCTCCCGGCGACCGACCGTCGAGCCGCTTCCGCCTCCGGGGGGGGGGGGGGGCGGTCACGTGCGTTGCTGGCTGCCACGTGGGGCACCCCACTTTTCTATTTTGCAGGTACACGAACGGACTGAAGAAATGGATTTCCTGCTGTTGGTAGTCCGCAAACTTCTGAGAACAAATTCGCGTTTTGTGAAGGTAAATCTGATTTCCTGAGTAACAGGAATATTCAGGGTTAAGGTTTATGATTTGGATTTGTGTCTCTTCGTTTTTTCAGAAACCATCGAAAGCAGTGACTCTTGACATTTGTTGTCGCGTGTCCTCCTCCACATCTTGCCAGGAAGCTGGCTCCAGGGCATTCCCTCAGGATGGGAGTGTGGAATCTTTTTTTTTTTTTTTTTTTTTTTTTGGATTATTATGTTGCATTAAATTCGGAAATTTTCTCCAGGCAGAAAGTGATGTGATGGTTGTTGACTCTAATGAAATACTGAGTGTTGGATCACTGCTTTTGGTTGAATAATTACCACAGTTCGGAGGTATGTGACTACATCTGCAGTCTTTGTTCTAAAAACGACACCAGAAGAGGAATTGAGGGTTTTTTTAATTAAAATTTTTTAATACAGTATATTTATTTTGGAGAGAGAGAGAGCGTGAGTCAGGGAGGAGCATAGAGAGAGAGGGAGAGAATCCCAAGCAGGCTCCAGGCTGTCAGTGCCCAGCCCGGCGCGGAGCTCAAACCCGCGGACCGTGAGAGCATGACCTGAGCCAAAGTCGGACGCTTAACTGAGCCACCCAGGCGCCCTGAGGACACGAACATTTTGAGGACAGTTCTGTGCGCTGCTGTTTTAAAGACTTAGGTTTTGAGTTGACTGAAAGTCCGTGGGGATGGCGATCGCTGTTTGCATCACGTGAACTAAAAGGAGGAGGGCGTGAACTCGACCGAACCAGCGGGGGGTTGTGATAGTTACGTGTTCCCCGTGTAGGCCACCCTGTGTGTGGGGAGCAGCTTCCGAAGGGTGGCCGCGGCTGGAGTGTGGCCTCGTGGAAAGGGCTGTGACGGGCTCTGCCGCTGTTGGAAAGCAGTTGTCTGCCAGTCTTCCGTCCGTTCATCTGCTTAGGGAAGCATCTCTTGGGACTCCGCTTCCAGGATGAGACCCGTTTGCCTCAGAAGGCTCACCTGGTGGGCGCCAGACAGATGGAATCTGAAAATGGTAATCGTGTCACTGCTTGACACGATTGTAGCACGAATGCAGGAATTTGGCTGTTCTGTTCCTTTTTTGGAATCTTAAAGATGACGTTAAAGATTGTTCAACAGTTTGGGACCTTTTGGTTGTCATCTTAAGACTTTTCATTTTGGGGCGCCTGGGTGGCTCAGTCGGTTGAGTGTCTGACTTTCACTCAGGTCACATGATACCATTGAAATGATGGAAACTGAAGAAAAATTGGAAACTTAATAGTCTAACATATCAGCATAAATTTCTGTAACATGCAAATTACTTAGTCATTAGGAATTACTACTTTTTTAAGACTTTCTTTTTTAGGGGCACCTGGGTGGATCAGTCGGTTAAGCATCCAACTCTTAGTCTCAGCTCAGGTCTTGATCTCAGGTCTTGATGGTGAATTTAAGCCCCACACTGGACCCTGCGCTGGGTGCGAAGCCTCCTTAAAAAAAAGTCTACCACATTGCTGAAAATGGTGGGCAGGAATTTGGTTCCCATTATAAAAATGGTAGGAAACCATTGGTTAGTTTCAGTATTTTCTTCATTTGTTAAACCTATGAAGCAGAATATTTTCTGGGCCAAGAAATGAGAAATCAAGTTATAGATGGCATTATACTGAGTTTTTGAAATGCTCAAAAATTCTCTTTTTAGTACTTTTTAAAAAGAGAGTTGCTGTCAGAGACTTAGATTTGGGAGCGTGGGAAGATGGGCCTGAAGGTCTCCCCTTCCTCTGCCGCACAGACCCTTAGAGGTTCCTGGCTCTGGGCCGTCCCCACACCTGCTGGCCCCGCTGTCACTGTTGGCTGATCACACTCAGGTCAGTCCCACGCTGGTGTCTTGAGCAGGCTGCCGAGTTGTCTGTCTGGAGGAGAGGCTGGTGGCAGGGAGGAGTCTCGATGGCCTTGAGCAGTCCGGTCTGGCCTCATGTCCGCATGCCGCCTCAACCGAGCAGAGGCCCCGCACGCCATGAGCCTCACTGTCCCTCGGAAGACAGCTTAGAGAGCATCTGCCGGGACCGAGTATGCCCCGTGGGGGCCACTCTTACACCCACATGGCTTCTCAGAGGCTTCCTTCCAACCTGAAGCAACTCAGCTTAAATGAGTTCTGGTTAATATGCTTTCTACCATTTGGATCTAACATCTTAGGGGAAAATACACGTATTTTGTTTACACGGTAACGCATCGGGTCGTCGGCAGCCAGCCGAGAGTTGGGTTTACCCCCGGTGAGCATCTCAGAGACTGGCGGATGGCGCGTGTCCTTCGTGGCACTGCTGCCTTGTCCGCTGCACATCTAGGGTGCTGTGGGTGCTGCTCCTGGCTTTCACACAGAGTTTCCCACGGAGGACATCCCATAGTTGCTTCCTGGCACAACTGACCACTTGCGGTGGGTCCCCAAGCCTCTGTGTCCTGCTTCGGTCTAGGCTGGTTTCTCTCTGCTGTGGCCCTGGGACCGACTGCTCCAGATTCGTGGCTTAGAGCCGGGGTTTTCTGGCTCCGCGTCTGCCTCTTTGCTGTTCTGCTCCCTGGCGTTTCTGTAACACCTCATCTAGTAACTTGCTTGTTTTTACTTTTGTTTTCTGATGCAAAGGTTCCTTTTAGATAAGTGGTCATAGGTTAGCTTTATTGTAGTCTCTCACTTGATAAAATAATTTAGGAGAAGTAGTAAAAGTTGGTTGTCTCTGAGCATTCGTTCAACTGTAATAATTTGTACTCCATTAAAGATTACATCAATGTATCATACTGAAGTTTTGAAAATTACTAAAGCAGAAGACAAGCTTGGTAATTTAACGACATCACGTTTAGTTGTTGTTACTGCTCTTGTTTGTTCTAATGGTTTCTCTTCTGCAGATAATCCTCATGTCGGCCACCATCAGTTGTAAAGAGTTTGCGGATTACTTTGCTGTTCCTGTCCAGAACAAGATGAACCCTGCGTATGTTTTTGAAGTGGAAGGAAAGCCCCATTCGATCGAAGAGTCTTATCTTGATGATTTGGGGCACATTCATCACGGCAGGGTACGTTGGAAGGCATTGTTTCTTTCGTAGCGAATGTGCCTTTGTGTCCGAGTGAGCCCGCACTGGTCAGCTGCAATTGTAAGACTACGAAATCCAAGCTGGGAGATGGTGCGGGCTGGGGCTGGAGACGGACGGGTCGGGAGAGCTCCGAGTTTGTTGCTGTGAACTGTGGGCATCGAGACACATTGTACACTCCTGTGAAGGTTGTTGCATTGGTTTTACACTTTGTTGGTGAAAAGTAAAATGTCAGAGTTTGGTCGGCTATAAAATTGTAGACTCAGTTGAGAGTGGGAGGTAGTTTTATTTCAAATTTTACTTTGATTAAACTGCTTCTTATAATACAAATTGCGGTGCTCTCGATTGAAGGAGGAGTGAGTGTACTGACGGTGAAGGACCGGGATAATACATCCTTACGAAAAGCTGCAGTTGATTTGACATTATTTTCACGTGGGTAATACATTTACAGGGTTCAAAAATCGAAAAGAGGTTTATGAGCAGGTATAAACTCTCTCCTTCCCCCTCCTGTCCTCTGCTCAGCTCCCCTGCCAGTGAGAGGAAATCACTGTCACTAATTTCTTAGGAATCGTGCTGTAACTCTGAATGTCTATATGAGCGGATACAAATGTGAGGTTTCTCCCTTTACGGAAACAGCAGTGCCCTCGGTGCACCTTGCCTTCTCGTTCTGCTTTTTGTGTCCTTTCCCGTCTCACAGCTTATTCTCTTTTTAGAGCTACATTCTGTTCTCTCATGTCCGTATCTCACTAATCTCCAGTGTTTCTGGCCTTTTTCTTTTTTAAGTTTCTTTATGTATTTTGAGTGGGGGAGGGGCAGAGAGGGAATCCCCAGCGGGCCCTGCACTGTCGGCACCGAGCCCAACGTGGGGCTCCACCCCATGAACCGTTAGAGTATGACCTGAGCTGAAACCAAGAGTTGGATGCCTAAACCGGCTGATCCCCCCCAGGCGCCCCCGGTCTGTTCTGCCTAAAAGCAGCGCTGCGGGAGGAGACTGTGCGCTCCCGACGGTGTGTTCAGAGGCTGGGCTCTCTCTGCCTTGTTACTGTCGACATTTGGGGCCGGTTCTTTGTGGTGGGGGCTGCCCTGTGCACTCACTGTAGGATGTTTAACAGCGTTTCTGGCCTTGATCCGCTAGCGGCAAGTGGGGCCCCCACTGTGACCACCAACGGTGTTTCCGGACAGTCCGTGGGCGGTCGGCTGCCCCCTTGAAGACCCCTGTGTAGGGTACGCCTTGTAGAAGACAGTGTCTGCTGGTGGAATTGCTGGGTCAGAGGGTGTGTGCACTTGTGATTTTGACGGACGGTGCCGGACTGCTCTGTGTAGGAGTTGGACTCTTACCACAAACATTTGTGATGTGGAAGTAGACTATAGCCTCGACGATGGTGAGTCAGCCGACTGGGTTCCACCTAAGGTAAGAAGACACATTTTGTCAAATCTGTTACAGCGGAGGGAGGCCAGCGATGGCCATTAAAATGTGGCACGTCTTTTTTTCCAACTTTGTAGATGACAATATTTCAAAAGAACAGGAAAGTTATAAGAATTTTCTAGTAAACACCTGTCACCTGGATTCTAAAGTTCACGTTTATAAAAAACTGTCAGAACCAAGAAACTAACTGATATATTATTAGAACTAAAGTTGTATTTATTTGGATTTTACTGGTTTTTCCCTAATTTCCTTTCTCTGTCTCAGGGTCCCACATTGCTTTGAGTCGTCATGTCTCTGTAGGCTTCTCTGGGCCGTGACGGTTTCTCAGACGTCTCTTATTTTTGATGACCTTGACGGTTTGTAGGACTACTGGTCAGGTATTTGTAGGATTCCCCACTGTTAGAATTTTTCTGATGTTTTTCTCATGAGTAGACTTGGGGCTATGGATCTTGGGGAGGCAGACCACTGGGGTGAAGTGCTGTATTGTCACGGGGGGACCACCAGCGTGGCCTATCACTGGTGATGTTGGCCGAGGAAGTTTTTAAAAAAATTTTTTTGTTTTTGAAAGAGAGACAGTGTGAGCAAGGGAGGGGCAGAGAGAGAGAAACACAGAATCTGAAGCAGGCTCCAGGCCCCACGCTGTCAGCACAGAGCCCCACACGGGGCTTGAACCCACCAAACTGTGAGATCACAACCTGAGCCAAAGTCAGATGCTCAACCGACTGAGCCACCCAGGCACCCCTCCTGGCCAAGGAAGTTTTAGCCAAACTTCTGCCCTACAGTGTTACTGTCCCTTCCTTTTTCTTTTGTGTATTTGTATGTGTTTACCTGTTTCTTTGCTCATTGCCTGTTTCCCTCCCCCCCACCCCCACCCCAGTGAGATGTAAGCAGCATAAGAGACACATCTGTCCTTTGCTGCTTGGACACAAGTCACCAATTGCAGCCCGTATTCAAGGTGGAGGGGAGAGGGCACTTCGTCACATTTAAAAATTTTGTACTTTCTGGCCCCTTTTGGAATGTGAACGTACCGATGGTTTTACAAGTCTTTCCAGCTGGCCGTTGTGTGTTGGAATCACATAGATGATTGCTCGTGGGTGCCCTGTGGAGTTGGGTCAGGCCTGGGCACCTGCCCTCTGCTCCCGTGCGGGCGGGGCAGCCTGGACTCCTCTCCAGCCAGGGGCTCGTGTTCTCCAGGCTGGGGAGAACCCGGTTTTGGCATTTGCATACCCAGTATCCTGTTCTTGGTACTTAATAGGTACTCGGGAAATATTTTGGTGAATGAATATATTAACATTAAGCCTTATAAAAGCGGTATTTTGTATAGATTCTGCTATATAGTTTTTGGAGTCAGAGGAGTTTTAAAAATTCCAGTTTTGTTATTGTTACTACTCCGTGGGCACACCATCTAACGTTACAGGGGAGAAGCAACGTTCCTTCTGCGGACACCAGCCTTTCTCCCTTCCTGCCTTCTTAGGGACCTTTTCTGATTGACTGTTGCCCCCTCCTTGCTTTTTTTTTTTTTTTTTTTCTTTTGTAATGTTTACTTTTGAGAGAGAGAGACAGAGCATGGGTCGGGGAGGGGCAGAGAGAGAGGGAGGCCCAGAATCCGAAGCAGGCTCCAGGCTCCGAGCTGTCAGCACAGAGCCTGACGTGGGGCTCGAACCCACAGACCACGAGATCATGACCTGAGCCGAAGTTGGCTGCTCAACAACTGAGCCCCCCCGGTGCCCCAACACCCTCCTCGTGTCACCTTTCCTAGTGCCTTCTCCACTGCCCCTTACCTGTCCCCATTTCATCAGAACTGAGTCTCTCTCATCTTAAAAAGCACCCTCACGAGGTCCCGTGTTTCTCTCCGTGGTCTGGCTCCCACTGCCCCTGTTCTGAGATGGCATTTGTCAGGATCACTAGCGACTTCCTTAAGTTGAGAGTCCTCTGCCCCAAACTTACCATGACCTCCCTGTAATATTTGACACCTTTGGCCAGTTTGGTTTTCTTGAAAGTCACCCTTCCCTTGAGGCCAGTGTTGCCCTTGTGGTCTTTCTGTTGCCAACCCTGGCTGTTCTTTTCAACGTCCTCTGAAGAGGTCTTTTCGCTACTTATTTTCAACATTTTTGTTTTCACCCTCCCCTTAGAAATGAGACAGGAGGGAGCGCCCACGATGTGTAGCTTTAGTCCGGAAGCAGAGCTGAAGGAGAGTGTGGCCCCACCCACCACTCCCCACGCCTTCCCGCCCTGGACAGGGCTTTTATAATCCTGTTCACAGTTGGGCAGTAACCCACTTCAAGGGGATCACGAGGATGGTGAGGCAGGTTGAGGTCCCCGTTCTGCTCCCCGATGGTGCCTGGCCGTCTCGGCATCGTTCGTTTCCTACCGTCTGCAGCGCCCGTTCTGGCACGTCTCTCGCCCTCCTCCTGGGACCAGCTGGCCGGCCTCGGCACCGCAGGCTCGTGGTGACGGCAGACGCGCAGGGCTCCAGCCTCTCCTCGTGGGGCAGAAACACGAGCTTCCGCCTCCTTCTCTTGACAGCGTCACGGTCGTTAGTTCAGCGGAGGAGTGAGTCTCTCCGTTTCCGCCTGCGTGAATTCATTCCCTCCACGTTTCTGCCCCTTCCCCTGCTTTATCTTTTGTCGGAGCGCATCGACTGAGCGAGTGGGCCCGTTTGCTCTGAGCGGACTGTGCCGTCTGGGGGAGCAGAGACCTCGTCTGTCGTCTGTTGTTTGCCCCTGACTCTCACACGTGGTGGGGACGAGGGCAGCCGTGGATCAGCGGGCCCGTGACCCACCTCACTGTTCCCGTCGTTACCCGTGTGACGCCTGCTGGGAGAAAGCGGGGCTGTATCTGGTGTCTTGTATTGTATTTAAATGATATTCTTTGGGTTTGGATTCTAGAACACAGTGAAGTTACTTCTGAATTGGTGACGTACCTTTTCCGTGGCTTACTGGTTTGTAGAAAAACCGTTCTGATGGGTGTGAATGCCACCGTTGGGGTTTGTGAAAACTATGCTTTCTTTCTATTTCTGTTTTGTATGTTTCTGTTACGGTTATCGTTTGGATAAAGTAGAAAGTCGTTCCAGGTAAAGATAGAATGCTCCTTCACAGTTATTGATGAAATAAAAGCCGGTTTGTTACTCTTAGGTTAGTAGGATCGTACTAATAGTGAAAAATGGTTTCTTACCAGCTGACTTAATTTACTCTAAAAATGGGGGGGAAACTTTGCATCTGTGGCTAACTACTTACCACCTGTAGACTTCTGATGTGTTTTCCACAAAGTTGAGTGCAGTGCTTTGAGCACAGTACTTGATAAGTAAGGTTATTAAATACACCAAAAAAGCTTTCTTACTCTTGGTGCAAAAAAACCCCCGATATGGCTATGAAAGAGATTTTCTGGAAATTATGCCATAACTGTTGTGCCGGATGTTGTAGAGAGACTCTTCCACGGTGGTGGCCTTGGTTCCATGAAGCCGTCAGCTCAGACCAGTGATGCCAACCTCACTGGGGGAGGGTAGCAGGGGGGGGGGGTTGCTGCTGCGGTTGACCTCCCGCATTCTGCGGAGGTGTCTGGAGGGCAGTTTTAAACGAGCTGGGCTCATTAGTTTTGTTTTAGTATGCGGTTAAAAGTAGTCTAGCGACCCGTGCCCTGGCACATGGGTGACTTCGGCATTTTCTTCCTGTAAGTTGGCAGATGTAACGGGGTGTTAGCCTTCCCCGGTCCTTGTGACGGTGGTGGCGGTGATGTCTCAGGACTTGTTGAGACGGGCGCCTGACGGCAGGGGCGCCGGCGCTGGGTTCTGTACGCATCTGGAGCTGCTCGCTCTGTCTTCGAACTAGGTTTCCCGACAGACGTCCCACCTCTGTGTGTCTGCGCTCTGAGCCCATCCGCGCCCCAGTGACAGGGACAGGGGGTGAACTCGTCCGTACCGTGTCCGTTGGGGCCTGGCGCTCGGCAGGCGTTCGTGTATTGGCCGCTGACAGTACTCTTTTTATTGGGGTGTTAAAGTGACGCACTGAGGAGAGTCACCTGTCTGAACCCAGAACCCCTTGTGATCCTGTTCTGATCTTCTGGCCTTTCCTTTTCCTGTGTTTAGCTTTCTCCTCACATCCCGGAGGAGCCGGTGATTACTAAGGACATTTACGAAGTCGCTGTCTCCCTGATCCAGATGTTCGACAACCTGGATGTGAAGGAGAGTGGGTAAGAGACGCTCCGCTTGGCAGCGTGCTTCACGTGCGAGTTCAAACGGTTCGCTGTTTGTTTAGAAACCGTTTAGTGTTTTTATAATGTTAACACGTAACTGTAGATACCTTCTCCAGTAGTCACTGTGTAGATTTTAAAATAAAGTTGGTACATTGGCCATTTTTTTTTTTTTTTTACTGGAAATTTCCACTTTAAAGTAGTAAGACCAACTACAGTTTTAAGACTTGACAGTTTTAGAAGCCAGCAGTCACAGCCTAAAGCGAGAATGGTTTCCAGACATGCTGAGTCCTGTCAGTCCTAGTCTGAGGCAGGTGGAGAGGACCGCACTAGAAGGTGTCGGAAGCATTTCCTTGCCTTGGTTTCTGTTTGTTGAGAAGATACGGGGGGCGCCCCGGGGCTCAGTCGGTTGAGCGTCCGACTCCGGCTCAGGTCATGATCTCACAGCTTGTGAGTTCGAGCCCCGCATCAGGCTCTGTGCTGACAGCTCGGAGCCTGGAACCTGCTTCGGATTCTGTGTCCCCCCTCTCTCTCTGTCCCTCCCCAGCTCATGCTCACGTGCTCTCTCTCTCTCTCTCTCTCTCTCAAAAATAAATAAACGTTAAAAAAAAAAAGGAAGATCCGCTCCCCACCCTAAGGCTCCTTGGTCACCGTTTGCTCACGTGTTTAGCTGGACCTTTGAAGCGGAACCTGTTTTCCCTTAAGAGCAACTTCAGGTTATCAGGGCTGGTTGGAGTCTGTGATATAAAAAATGCTGTATTACGTTCTGAACCCTCCCTGTGTTCGTTTCCTGTGGCTCGTAAATGCAGTTGCTGTGTCAGAATGACAGACCCGGACGATGTAGAGTCCGCCTCCTCGCGGCAACCGGAACGTGACTGCGGGCCGCCTGTCCTTCCAGGCCCGACGCGCACGTCCGTGCCTCCCTCCTTTTACTGTCACTTGCGAAGTGCAGACATCCGTGAAGCGTAAAGTCACTCGTCTTGCGGTCCCCCTGAACACTACCTGAGAATGAGCGGGCCGTCATCCGGTCCCGTCCCCCACAACCTGCATGCAGTTGTGTTACTTTAGCTGTTTCTGAGCTCCTTCAAGTTTTGGTCTTTCTTTCTTTCTTACCTATGTTAAAAGATTTCTTTCTGGCTTTGATTTTTTTTTTTTTAAATTAGAGAGAGAGCGCACAGGCAGGGGAGGGGGCAGAGGGATCGAGGGAGAGAATCTTAAGCAGGCTCCCTGCTCTGCACAGAGCCTGACGCAGGGCTCGATCCGTGACCCGTCGTGACCTGAGTCGAAATCAAGTCGGACACTTAACCGACTGAGCCAGCCAGGTGCCCTTATGGATTTTGTTTTCTTTTAAATAGACTTTATTTTTAGAGCAGTTTTAGGTTCATGGCAACGTTGAGGAGTAAGTACAGTTCCCACGTGCCCGACGTAGTCACAGTGCCCCCTACCGTCGGCGTCTTGCACTGGAGCGGTACCTTGTTGTTGACACATCACCGTCGCCCCCCAAGTCTGCAGTGTAGGCTTCACTGATGGCGTGCATTTGATGGGTTTCGGCAGGCCTGTGATGGTGTGTATCCGGCATGGTAGTATCCCGCCCCCAGATCCTGTCTGTCCTGCCTGTTCCTCCCTCCCCTATAACCATGGCAACCACGGATCCTTTTACTGTCTCCCTGGTGTTGCCTTTTCCAGAATGTCTTGTGGTTGGGATCATACATACGCAGCTCTCTCAGATTGGCTCCTTCACTTAGCGGCAAGCATTTAAGTTTCCTCATGTCTTTTCCCGGCCCGTAGCTCATTTCTTCGTAGCGCTGAACAGCATTCCCCTGTCTGGACGGCCCGCGGTGTGTTTACACGTTCACCTGCTGAAGGACGTCTCGGTGGCTTCCGAGTTCGGGCCGTTATGAAGGAAGCTGCTGTAAACACGTATGTGCAGGTGTTGGCGTGGACGTGAGTTCTCGGCTCCTCGGGGTGAGCGCGAAGGAGCAGGATCGCTGGATCGGTTTTGTAGGAGACCACCCAAGTGCCTTCCAGGGTGGCTGTGCCATTTCACGTTCCCGGCAGCGATGGATGGGGGTCCCCGTGCCTCCGCGTCCCCAGCAGCATCTGGTTGTGTGAGAGTTCTGGGTTTGGCTGCTCCGTGTTTTGGCACGGAGCTCTTGTCGGATGTGAACTGTGCCTTCGGCGTTATATCGTGCCCTGTTCGGTCTTGCTTAATGCTCTGGGGCCTGAATTCCGCTTTGTCACGTTTCAAGATCGCAGCCCTGCTTTCTTTCTGTCTTGGCCTCTAAAATCTTTGCCCTTCCTTTACTGTCACTCTTTTCTGAAGGGCTTATGTTTAAGTGTGTCTTTTGCAGGTAGCAGAGTTGGGAGTGGTTTATGAGTCGTTTGAAAAACTTTGGCTTTACTGAGTTCAGCCATCCGTGCTTATTGATACGACCATGTGTTTAGCCTCCCGTGTGTTATACATACTCTCTGGCCTTTTCTTTAGTTTCAAAATTTTTTCTTGGTGGTTAGGAAGGTTTATAATGTCGTCACTGTAGCTACTGTATCTTTAGAGAAGGCCCACAGACTTCTTTTCCATTGTGAAGGCTTCTGACCCTTGTTCCCTGGGGAAAATGCTCATTGACTTCCACCTGTTGGTTAGCTTTGTGGCAAATGGAGCATCCTGTTCGCCTCTCTCTGTTCCCCTTCCTTTTCCCCTCGTTAAAAAAAAATTTTTTAATGTTTATTTTCGAGAGAGAGAAACAGAGTGTGAGTGGGGGGGGCGGGTGGTGCAGAGAGAGGGGAAGACAGAATCCGAAGGAGGCTCCAGGCTCTGAACTGTCAGCACAGAGCCCAATGTGGGGCTTGGACTCACAAACTGTGAGATCATGAGCTGAGCCGAAGTCGGTCGCCCAACCTGCTGAGCCACCCAGACGCCCCTCCCCCTCATTTTTAAAATGGCTTTATCGAGATAGCATTTACATAACATATGATGCACCCCTTTAAGCTGTACAGTTGAGTAGTTTCTGGAATATTCACACACATGCGGCACCATTACCGCAGCCCATTTTAGAATATCTTCATCACCTTAGAAAGAAACCCTGACCCTTTCACTCTCTTCCTCATTCTTCCCCTTCACCCCTGGTCCTAAGCAACCACTAATCAACTTTTTGTCCCTATAGGTTTCCCTGTTGTTGACTTTCATGTAAGTGGAATCCTGTAGGATGTGATCTTTGGTGACTGACCTCTTTCACTTATTGTGGGTTTTCACGGCTCGTCCGTGTTGTAGTGTGTATTGGGACTTTCTTCCTTTTTATGACTGAAGTCAGTCCTCTGTTGTAGGATACACCACATTTCATTTATCCACTTGTGTATCGATGGTGACTTCGGTTCTCTTTCTCCTTTCGGCTTTTGTGCAGAATGCTGTTGTGAAAGTTCATGTACAGGTACTTGTGTGGATGTGTATTTTCATTTTTCTTGGGTATATACCTAGGAGGGGAATTGTCGGCTCATATGGTAACTCTGTGTTTAACCAGTTGAGGACCTGCCGGACTGGTTTCCAGAGCACCTGGATCATTTTACATTCCCACCAGCAGCTCGTGAGGGTCCACGTCCTTTCCAGTACTGGTTGATGTCTGACCTCTGATTCCAGCCATCCTGGTGTGTGTGATGTAGTATCACGTTGTGGTCTTGACTTCCACGTTGCTGATGACTGATGATGTTGAACATCTTTTTTAGGAGCTTATTGGCCATTTGTATATCCTCTTTAAAGGCGCGCGTGTGTATATTTAGAGGCATACGTCCTTTGTCCGATTTTAATTGGATTATTTGTTTTTGTTTTTGTTTTTTTACTGATCATAAGGATTCTTTGTATATTCTAGATACAAGCCCTTTACCAGATACATGGCTTGCAAATATTTTCTTGCATCCTGACGGCTGTCTTTTTACTTTCTTGCTGGTGGTTTTGAAGCACAAAAGTTTTTAATTTTGGTAAAGTCTAATTTGTCTAGTTTTTCTTTTGTTGCTCATGCTTTTGGTGTCATAGCTAAGGATCCATTGCCAGGTTCAGGCTCATCAAGATTTACCCCTTGTTTTCCTCTAAGGGCGTTACAGTTTTGGCGTTTCATTTAGGTCTTAGGTCTTTGAATTCAGTTTTGTGTTCATGTGAGGTGAGAGTCTAGCTTCATTCTTGGGCTTGTGTGCTAACCACTCGTCCCAGCACTGTTGGTTCAAAGACTCTCCTGTGCCCGTTGTGTGTTGGCACCTTCTTGAAAATGAGTGGGCCATAGACGTATGGATGGGTTTATTTCCGGACTCTAAATTCTATTCCGTTGGTCTCTGTGTCTGTCCTCGGGCTAGTACCACACCACCTTGGTTACCACTGTTTTGAAGTAATTCTGAAATTAGAAGTAGGAGTCTTTCTGACTTCGTTCTTACTCAGGATTGTTTTGGCTATTCCAAGTCCCTCGTACTCCTAGGTGAACTTTAGAATCAGCCCGTCCATTTCTACAGGGAAGCCAGGACTCTGAAAAGGATTGGGTTGAGTCTGGAGATGTGGGGAGTGTTACCATCTTAACTATGACCGTACTCAGTCTTCCAGTACGAGATCTTTTCCTATTTCTTTAGATTCTTAAAAATCATTTTCAGCAATGCTTAGTAATTTTCAAAGTATAAGTTTTGCACTTATCTTGTCAAACACGTTTCTGTGTTTTACTCCTTTTGATGTTATTGTGAATGAAATTATTTTCTTAATTTCATTTTTTGATCATTGCAGATGTATCAAAATAACAATTGATTTTTGTGTATTGATCTTTTATCCTGCAACTTTGCTGAGGTCATTTATTAGTTCTGGTAGGATTTTTTAAAACTTTTTTTAATGTTTATTTTTGAGAGACAGAGAGAGAGAGAGAGAGAGAGAGAGAGAGAGAGAGAGAGAACAAGTAGGGGAGGGGCAGAGAGAGAGGGAGACACAGAATCCGAAGCAGGCTCCAGGCTCTGAGCTGTCAGCACAGAGCTTGATGCGGGACTTGAACTAACAAGCTGAGAGATCATGACCTGAGCCGAAGTCGGACACGTAACTGACTGAGCCACCCAGGTGCCCCATTTCTGGTAGGGTTGCTTAGGATTTTCTGTACCCAAGGTCATGTCGTTTATGAACAGAGATAGTTTTATTTCTTCTTTTCCAATCTGGATGCCCTAGCGCCTTCACCACAGTGCCGACCGGAAGTGGAGGAGCAGGTATCCTTGTCTTGTGATCTCGGGGGAAGCCTCCCCGTCTTTGACCGTGAAGTATCATGTGTGCTGTGGGCTCCTTGTGGGTGGATGACCTTCATCAGGTTGAGGGAGTAAACTCCTGTTGCTGGTTTGTTGAGTGTTTAGATTTTATTTTATTATTTTCTTAAAACTTTTAGTGAAAGAGTGTTAGATTTTGTTTAAATGGTTTATCTGGGTCTGTTGAGGTGATGATGTGAAATTTGTTTTTCTTCTGCTAATATAATGTATTAAATTAATTGATTTTTAGGTATTTTTAAAGATATTTTTATTTTTTTAATATGAAATTTATTGTGATTGGTTTGCATACAACACCCAGTGCTCCTCCCAACAGGTGCCCTCCTCCATGCCCATCACCCACCCTCCCCTCCCTCCCACCCCCCATGCTCCCATCAACCCTCAGTTTATTCTCAGTTTTTTTTTTTAATTTTTTTTTTTTTAACGTGTATTTATTTTTGAGACAGAGACAGAGCATGAACAGGGGAGGGGCAGAGAGAGAGGGAGACACAGAATCTGAAACAGGCTCCAGGCTCTGAGCGGTCAGCACAGAGCCTGACGCGGGGCTCGAACCCACGGACCGTGAGATCATGACCTGGGCCGACGTCGGACGCCCAACCGACCAAGCCACCCAGGCGCCCCTATTCTCAGTTTTTAAGAGTCTCTTATGGTTTGGCTCCCTCCGTCTCTAACTTTTTTTTTTTTTTTCCTTCCCCTCCCCCATGGTCTTCTGTTAAGTTTCTCAGGACCCACTGATTTTTAGGTATTAAAGCGACTTTGCATCCCTGGGATAAATCCCACTTGGTCATGGTGCACAGTCCTTTCCGTATGTTGCTGGATTTGGCTTGCTTGTATTTTGTTGAGGACTCTTGGCATCCATAGGTACAAGAGGTCTTGTCTGTAGTTTTCTTGTGATTTTTTGTCTGGTACTGGCCTCATTAAATAAGTTGGGAAATGTTTTGTTTTTCGCAAGTTTGTGAAGAATTGGTATCGATTCTTTGAATGTTTGGTAGAATTCTGCTGTGAAGCCATTGGGTCTGGGCTTTTCTTTACGAGTAATTTTAAACTTCTCAGTTCAGTCTATTGCTTTATTATAAGCATATTCAGATTAAAAGAAAATTTTTTTAATCTCTGTTTTTGAGAGAGCTCTGGGAGACAGAGTGAGAGTTGGGGAGGGGCAGAGAGAGAGGGAGACACAGAATCCAAAGCAGGCTCCAGGCTCTGAGCCAGCAGCACTGACGCGGGGCTCGAACCCATGAACCGTGAGATCATGACCTGAGCCGAAATCCAGCGCTTAACTGACTGAGCCATCCAGGTGCCCTCACATTTTTTTTTCCCCTTGGGTGAGTTTTAATAGTTTGTGTCTATTTAGGAATGTGTCCATCTCCTGTCAAGTATCTACTTTGTTGGTGTACAGTTTTCCATCGTATTCCTCCGTAATCCTCTGTATTGCTGTAAAGTAATGCCCTTTCTTTCATTTTTAAAAAAATGTTTACTTATTTTGAGAGAGAGAGCGCATGTGTGAACTGGGGAGGGGTAGAAAGAGAGGGAGACAGAATCCTAAGCAGGCTCCACACGGTCAGCACAGAGCCCGATGCAGGGCTTGAACCCATGACCGTGGGATCACAACCGAGCGAAAGTCCAGAGTTGGACGCTCAACCAACTGAGTCACCCAGGCGCCCCTTTCATTTCTCATTCTAGTATTTTGAATCTTCTCTCTTTTTTTCTTGGTCAAAAGCTAAAGATTTGTCCATTTCTTTTTTTTTTTTATAAATTTTTTTTTAAATGTTTATTTATTTTTGAGAGAGAAAGAGAGATAGCATGTGAGCAGGGGAGGGGCAGAGAGAGAGGGAGGCACAGAATCGGAAGCAGGCCCCAGGCTCTGAGCTGTCAGCACAGAGCCCGATGTGGGGCTCGAACTCACGAACTGCAAGATCATGACCTGAGCCGAAGTCAGACACTTAACTGACTGAGTCACCCGGGGGGCCCCAAGATTTGTCCATTTCATTGATCTTTTCAAAGACCTGGGTTTGAGTTTTTTGATTTTTGTTGTTGTTGTTTTACTATATCTTACTAGTTTTCACTCTAGTCTTTATTAATTCTTGGAAGAGCTGATCAACAGCACTCTGGGCTGTGCTGGGACCAGTACCTGCAGAGGAGAAGGGGTGTGGAGATTAGCTAATGACTGCAACACAGCGTCTCTGGGCCCCCATCTGTTCCTGACGGTGTCTTACTGCTAAACTGAAGACACATGATTTGCTTGCCTGTCTCTGGTCTCTCCCTCCTGCTAGAATGTGAGCTCCACAAAGAGCAGGGACCTTGTTTGTCTGTTTTGTTACTGCCCCGTCTGCCTGCACGAGGAGAGCTCACAGTGTGCAGAGAACCAAAGTTCTGATTTCACACCGAGGAAATATTTTGACAGGAGTGGGAAGGCAAGCTGATGGTTTGAGTTTAAGTTTTACTTGTAGTTATTTTAAAAGTTTTGTATTTTGAGATTCTTGATTACAATAACTAAAGTTCAAGGGAAAGTTTGGCAGATGAGTTTTACGGGAATCAAGACTCTTGGGCACCCCCAGTGACTGTGGGACCATGTCCCAGGACCTCTGTGTTTTTTTACATACAAGAAAACATGCTGGATGATCTGTATGAGACTTTCGTGATCAGAGGCCGGGGCTGTCGGGGTTCTAGACCAGCAGTGGCTACTTTTGCCAGATTAACGTTTGTGCACTCACATTTGTAACAGGAGCAAGAGCTCGTCGGGTGCCCAGTTTGTGGCGGAGCGGAGCAGCGTGTTGGTGTTCTTGCCAGGTGAGTGTCATGCTTGTGGCCTGGAATTATAATGCCCTTGATGGAGGCTGTGTTTGTGTCTAGCCCATTTTGTGAAAAATGGTACTTGGCTCTGTGTGTTTAGTCTTTTTAGACCCCGAGAACATGAGCACATGTGATTTTCAGTTTGATCTCTTATCGTAACCTTTGCATTGCTAAAATGATGATGAAGAGTTTAATTTTTTTTAAGTTTTTTTAAATTGTGCTTCAACTTTTGTAGGCTTTCTTTCTTTTTTATAAAAAAAAAAATTTTACACTTTACTTTTGAGAGAGAGAGAGACAGAGAGAGACAGAGCATAAGCAGGGGAGGGACAGAGAGACAGGGAGACACAGAATCCGAAGCAGGCTCCAGGCTCTGAGCTGTCAGCACAGAACCCATGAACTGTGAGACCATGACCTGAGCTGAAGTCAGACACTTAACTGACTGAGCCACCCAGGCGCCCTGACCTTTTTTTTTAAAAGTTAATTTATTTACTTTGAGAGGGAGAGAGCATGAGCAGGGGAGGGACAGAGGGAGAGGGAGAGAGAGAATCTCAAGCAGGCTCTGCCCCATCAGCATAGACTTGTTGATTTTGACACTTAACCGACTAGCCACCCAGGTGTCCCAAGAGTTTAATTTTTATTTTATTTAATTAACTTATTTTTAAGAGTTTAATTTTTTAAAGCCAGTTTTATCTGCTTCCAAATTTTCAATAAAGTAATCGGCTTTGTTAAATTTGCCATTTCACATGTATCATTGTAAATGTGAGGTAATGGCCATCATCGTACACGCAAAGCTTAATGACGATGTTGTTGCTGTGACACCATGAGAGTCATCAGAAAAGTCCTTGTGTCCCTATCTCAATATTTGGGAAATCGGCCTTGTGAATTACCTGAGAAAGATTAATTTGTGGTAAATTGTACTTTTTCAAAACGATGTTTTTGATTTTTTAAATACAGTGGTATAGTTTGGTGACACATTATGACGATAATTCACGTATTTTTGGTTGTTAAAAGGTAATGATAGCACATGAGTCTTTGTACTAGTAGTTTTGGAGAACAAAAACCCTGAATCAAAGTAGCTTACTTAATTTTGGGATGCACCATTTGAGTTTGCAGCTTCAGTTATGTTTTGCTTATGTTGCTATGGATTAATTTTGTACCCAGGAAACAACCATCGCTGACAGTGGGGTGGGGTTGCAGTTACCCCAATAAACATTTATCAAAGACTGCTGTGCGTGTGGTAGCGTATGAAGGAGAAGTATGGCCAAAGCAGAGCCACGGTGTACTAGCTCAGGAATACCTAAAAAGGAGATAAATGCCTTCTAACTGTTAAACATTGTCTGCGGCAAATATTTACGAACGGTATTTTACAGTTTACTTTGTCCTGTTTCTGTTACGTGTTTATGTGAACGCAGGTTGGATAGATGTTTATTTCGTGAATTGATCTTTTGGGAGCCGTTCTGTATTCGTTCTCTAGGACTGCTGTAACAATGCTACGAAGTGTAAGGCTCAAAACAATGGGAATTTATTCTCTCACTGCTCTGGAGGCCCGGAGTTCGAAATCAAGGTGTCAGCAGGGCCTTGCTCCCTCTGGGGCTCCCGGTAGAACCCTCCCTTGCCTCTGCCGGCTTCCAGCAGCCACCGGCCATCCATCCTTGGCGTTCCTTGGCTTGTGGCTGCGTCCTTCCTATCTCTGCCTCCCGTGTCAACGTGGTGCTCTCTCTGTGTGTCCCTCTCCCTTCGTCTTATGGGGACACCAGCCCTATTGGAGTAAGGTCCCGTCCACTCCAGTCTGACCTCACCTTAGCTCGTTACGTCCGCAGTAATGCTGTTTGCAGACAGGACCATGTTCTCAGGTACTGCGGTTAGGACTTAGCACCTCTTCGGAGGACACAGTTCAGCACATTACAGGGTTGATAGTTCAGGTTGGGACAAGAGCACATGAAAGTTTGATGTATCCATAGACGTTTTTTAAACCTAATGAAAAAAATTTAGCCTATCTGTGTGACCAGGACTTTTTTGAGTACTATTTTTTGGTTGTAAAATGTTACCTGTTGACCATAGAAAGTTTGGAAAAATCAGTGGGAAATAAAAAAGAAATGTAATTATTCGGATGGCCACACTTGCGGGCGGTCACTGTTGTGGGAAGGGAAGCACCAGAAGAATGTTTTTTTTTTCTAATTTTTGAGTTATCGGTGGTCAGTGTCATTGTACATTTTTATTTGTAATTGAGATGTAATTGGGCAAACAGGATAACAAAGTCAAAATGAATTGGTAGGGCCTTTTTTTGAAAAGGACGTCATCTCATTTAAAGGTTGTTTTTTAAGCAGCAAATACATCTTTTTTCCTCTCTCCACTGTTTTTCGTCTCCAGGTCTGGGTGAAATAAACTACATGCATGAACTTCTCACAAACATGGTTCACAAAAGGTATGTTTCAAATGATGTGGCTCTGTCTTTACTGTTCCGTTATTGTTTCTGCCCTAAAGGAGTCCCATCAGCTCAGTGAACAGTTGCTCGCTTTTGTGTGTCCTCACTTCTGTTCTTTATGGACATGATATTTCGTTAATCTGTTCCCTAGGTTACAGGTTTATCCACTCCATTCAAGTGTGACTTTAGAAGAACAGAATAACGTGTTTCTAAGTCCAGTTCCTGGGTACAGAAAGGTAGGAAACCGGGAGGGGACTTGCAAGCACTTCAGGCACATTTTCTGCCGAGACTGGGCCGTCGCGGAGCGCGGACACCTCCGCTAGCTGGCCTGACGCGCGCCGCAGCTGGCGGTGACTCACCCGGACGCGTACTTGCCCGAGGAGCCGCGTGTGTCGCTTCTTTCTCATCCTTCGTTTTGTCGGTCGGTCGCTGGTATTCTTTACCTCCTCCGCTTCAGGGTGTTGTTGCTGGTGGATTCTGATGCTTCTCACCTCTTGGCGTCTCTCAGACTGTGGGACGGTTGCGGTGTCTGCAGCACTGCCCCGCGGCCTTGGGTGGAACCCGCATTCTTCGTCCCGGTGAAGGGGGACGGCTTTAACCTCAGGTTGTGCGTGAGCCGTGGCAGCGTCTTAGCACAACCCTTGCAGAGCTGCTGACGGTGGTCCGGAACCTCAGACGCACAACCCAGCCCCCTGGCTTCCTGGCAAATGTGTGGAACCTCCAGGGGTGGCCGGCCCCTGCACGGTGCAGGCTCAGCCCTTCCTTTGGGTGTTAGCTTGGTCGTGCCTTTTGCCCCGTGCTAATCCCAGGACCCCGGAAGCACTGTGTCCGAGGTCTGGGACGGCTGTCTTTGTCTGGCTTCTTGCCTGTTGCTTTTAAGCACCTGCCGTGTTGCCGGGCTTTGTGGGCATCCAGTGATTATGCCAGGAAGAGTGGTAGCAGTTAAGGTCATGCATGTGGACTTGAACAGATAGATGGCCTGGGTCCCTGTCACCTGTAGTGTGTCTTAGCAAACGGCTTTTGTGAGACTGAACTTCTGTTGGGACGTAGAGCTGTTAGGGAGGTGAATTATAGCCATGTACATCTGGACTTGAGTTACGGTCGTGTCACAGTGCCTGGCGCAGAGCACGTGTCCAGTGCCTGGGCGCTGTGACTTAGGCACTGCGGGTCCGTAGGTACTGGTGATTGAACCCGTGCTTTGCGCCAGGAGCGGTTGGAAGCACTTTACATCTGTTAACTCCTGTGATCTTCACGGCGAGCCTGTGGGTGGGCATCATTATTCTTGTCTGCGTGGCATCTCTGAGGACAGGGAGGTAAGTAGGTGGCTCAGGGCCCCACCCCGGTGTGGGGCAGAGCCTCGAGGTATACAGGTTTGGCTGCTGAGGCCCCCCTGTCCCCACGTTGATCCCCCCAGCCTCCTCCCAGACCCTTGATCAGTTGTGTTTTATAGAAAATAGGAAAACTGTTAATTTAAAAATTTGAGTCCATTGTCTACGTTAACAATCTTTTAAATAATTTTTGAGCTTGAGTTTTTTTTTTTCTTTTTTAATTTTGCCCAGTGTTTCCAGTATATAGCAGGAACGTCAGATGCTTTTTTTTTTTTTTTTTATGTTCGATAGATTATTCTGTCCACCAACATTGCAGAAAGCTCCATCACAGTTCCAGACGTCAAGTACGGTAAGATGCTTCTCTGTTTTCTCCCCGACATAAAGCACGGTACTTAGAGGCCCGCTTGCCCCTTGAGGGGTTGCTCTTCCTCCTCTTCCCCAACTCTTGGCTGTTGCAAGAGAGAATTTAGAAAAGCAGGTTCGTACAGCTTCTCTGCACTCGTAGTTCACCAGTTCCTCCCCTCCCGGGGGCGCTTCGCGGGCCTTGGTGGACAGTGGGGCCTGGGGCTGCCCCAGGTGGAGTTCTGTGGCTGGAGGGGGGTGAGGCAGGAGCGTCGGGGAAAGGGGGAAGCGTAGCGGGACGCTGTGTCGGCTCGGCAGGGAGCCCTTCCTGACTTAGCGTTCTGCGTGCATGTCCTTGATTGCTTTGTTCACGGGTTTTCTAAATTTGTTAATTCGTAGTTTGAAGCTCCCCGTGTGCCAGGCACTGCTCTGGGTGCCGGGAGCGCGGTGGCGAATGGGCAGAAGGCCTGTCTCGGGGCGATTGCATTCTGCTGGCAGAGACAGGCAGACGGCAGGCAGAGACACGTGTCATTTCAGGTGGAGCGGAGTGCTCCCTGTAGGGGAGCACATCAGAGGGCTACGGTCCTTGGGAAGATGAGCTTTCAGGGTGACGAGGGCACGCCTGGCCGAGGACGCAGTATCTGGACAAGACCTGAACTGAGTGAGGAGTGAGCTGTGGGAGCAGGCGGTTCAGGGTTGAGGAGCGGCAGGGACGGCGCGGCTGGACAGATACGCACGCACACGTGGAACGTGGCAGTGTCTGGTCTCCACGCCGGGGACCGCTGGGTGCTGGGGAGATGGTCACCAGGAGAAAGTCCGCGTTCTCATGACACCTTCAGGGGTGGGTGATAGGCGATGAATAAGACCGGAGCTCGTGGCAGGTGAAGTGACGGGCGTGCAGGAGGCGGACGTGGAGGAGGGAGTCGTGGGAAGGACAGCGGACGCTGTTGGCAGAACGGCCGGGGCGGGGTGGGCGCGTGGGGAAGAGCGTAGGAGGAGCTGAGGGTCAGAGTCCGCGGAGCGAGTGCAGGAAACGGGGAGGCCGGGAGCTGGCTCAGGTGAGCGGGGAGGACGTGGTTGGAGGGCGAGGTCGAGGAGGTAACGGGGTACCAGGTCACGCAGAGCCTTCCGGGGCGTGTGAAGGCTTAGGGTTTTGCCGGCAAGACAGGATTTGGAGAGCAGGGACGACATCGTCTGGAGGCTCATTCGGGGACAGACCGCAGTGAGGCAGGGGGCTTGGCGGGCTGAGTGAGGAAGGAGGGGGTGACTAGTGCGGGCAAGAATCGGCGGCGGGTTACAGGGGGATGGTGGCCGCAGGGCCCTATCTGGTAGGTGTGCCGGGGGATCTGGTGTGGGACTGTGGCAGCCGGAGCGGCACGGTGAGGCACCTGCTGCCCGTCCGCGGACACTTGGCTGTGCAGGCCCGGAGACCGGCGGGCGGTGGTGGCACGTGGGGAAGGCGTTTCTGGTGTTGGAAGGGGGGCAGTGATGAATTGCAGAGGCACAGCCAGCAGAGGCCTAGAAACCGAGTCAGGGCTTTGAGGAAGACGGGGTGGATAACACGTCATGCCGATGATTGGTCAAGTTTGGAGAAGACTGGAAATTTGGCCATCGCGTCAGCAACGTGGATATCATAGGTGACCTTGACCAGAGCAGTTTTGCTGGAGGTTAGGGAGGGAGGAGAGGAGAGGGGCATCGGGGACCGTGCAGTTAGCACACGCTGCTGTCAAGGGGAGCAGAGAAACGGGGGGGCTGCCGAAGAGTGGCCGGGCCCAAGAGCACACCTTTCCCGGATGGACGGGAGACCCAGCGTCTGGGTGACAGGAACGGTGCAGAGGTGCCGTGGGAGAGAGGGGCCTGCTGGCTGCGGCCTCGTCCCCGTGCAGGGATACGATGGGGTACCACGTGGGCGCTGGGCCTCCTTGTACGCGTGGGCGCCTTACCCTTGTGCCCGGGGAAGGGCCAAGTGTGAAGACGGGTGGCAGAGGGAGCTCATGGGGCCCTCTGCCACCCCTGCTTCCCCTGGTGAACTAGAGGCACGACGCCAGCGCGGACTGAGAATGGGGGGCCGTAGAGCGTCGAGGAGAAGACCCTAAAGGTGGGGGGTTGACGGGCCAGGTGCCCCGAGGGCCACTCGAGCCTAGTGGACAGCGATGGAAGGGGGGCAGTCAACCTGCTGGCCCGATGGGTCTGTCCTTCCCTGGTCCCAGGGGCCGCACAGTGGAGGTGGGAAGTACGTTTCCCAGGGCTATGGGGGAGGGGACCCCAGCAGATCAGAATGGGAGGGCACAGAGGGAGGTGAGGAGGTGGGTGGAGGGATAGCTAACAGGTCACAAGATGGACAGTTTGTGGTGCCGTCGGCAGGGATTAAGGATTGCTGGGTAGGCCTGGAGGCAGGTTTGGAGAGAGGCACTTGCTGTCACTGTGTCAGGTGGGGCTGCTAGAAGGTGGGGGACAGGATGATCGGAGGAGAGGGTTCATGGAACCAGGAGCCTGAATGCCACCCACATGGTTTCCTGGGCCTGGAAGTCACCAGAATTCGGGTGGGAGAAGTAGAGGAGGGTGTGAGGACCGGGGAGCCACAACGGAGGGGCGGTGGTGGTGAACTGAACGAGGCAGAGGTTTTCCAGGAGGGCGGTGGCAGTGAGGGTGTGGGAGGGCTGGGGAGGGGCAAAGAGAAGACGGCACCCTGCCGGCCAGCGTGCCCGCTTACCACAGTCAGGACAGGGACGATCGGTCCAGAGGAGAGCTGGAGGGGCTTCCGGCAGCCAGCTTTCACAGACGAGGACACTGCAGCACGGAGAGACTAGGCAGCGTGCCTCCTCCCCCCCAGGATGTGAGTCCCCGCAGCCCGGCATCGTGGCTGCTTCTGTGCTGCCCACGTTGTGCCCTCTGACCCTCTTTTGCGTGCAGTCCAGATGGGCTTTTCTTGAGGCTTGTCGGGTCTACAGGGCTTATGCTCTTTGTGCCCAAAGGCTCTTGTCCATAGAAGAAAGAATGTGGCCACAGCCTCTATCTGTCCTGGGTGGTAAGGAGTAGCCAGTGCTCTTCCAGAGTCTTCTGTAATGTGCACTGATCTGAAGGCTGCATGTTTCTTGCTGTTTTATCCCTGTGCATTGCGATTATTACACAGTTATTTCTTGTTGGCATGGTGTTTACATTCCTTTTTTTAAATGACAGTTATAGATTTTTGTTTGACTAGAACTCTGGTTTGTGATGAAGATACGAATTACCAGAGTCTGCGATTGAGTTGGGCCTCTAAAACCAGTTGTAATCAGAGAAAAGGTAAGGCACTTGTGTTCCAGCACAATAATGAATTGGTGGCAAATTCAGATGTTTTAAAACATTGTGGTTTTTGTTTTTTTACTCTTATGCAGATACTTTTCTTTCCTGAAACCAGTTTTAAGTTTTAAGCAACAATGTCTCATATCGTCAGACTATGCATTTAAATTTGTGATTCTCCTCTCATCCATAGAATTAGGTGACAGTCTTTATATATAACGGACAGGCATCTGATTATTTCAACACTATAGTCTTTTGCAGTGAATTTTATTTTTTTTAACTTATCTTTATTTTTTTTTATGTTTATTTATTTTTGAGAGACAGAGAGACAGAGTGTGAGCAGGGGAGGGGCAGAGAGAGAAGGAGACACAGAATCCGAAGCAGGCTCCAGGCTCTGAGCTGTCAGCACAGAGTCTGACTCGGGGCTCTAACCCATGAACCATGAGATCGTGACGTGAGCCAAAACCAAGAGTCAGACGCTTAACCGAGCCACCCAGGCACCCCTGCGGTGAATTTTAGAAAGCGTTTGGGGAATAGTTATGGAAACCAGATACATTTTTGATAATTTTTAAAAAATATTTTCTTTACTTTTGAGAGAGAGCACAGATGGGGGAGGGGCAGAGAGAGGGGCACAGAGGATCTGAAGTGGGCTCCCCACCGACAGCAGAGAGCCTGATGCGGGGCTCGAGCTCACGAACCGCGAGATCATGACCTGAGCTGAAGTCAGATGCTCAACCGACTGAGCCACTCAGGTGCCCCCAAAGTTTTGATAATTTTTAATTAACTTTTGATAATTCTTCCTCTGTCTTCTGTCCAAGTTCTGATCCTTCTAGGGTTGCTTTTCCTAAGCAGGTTCCACAGAAGGTTCATTCAGCATTTGCTGTGGCACATGTACTGCTGGGGAGTTGAGGGTGTGGAGGCGTTTGTCAGGGTCTGGAGGGCTTTGATCACAGTGGAGGTGTGGTTGTGATGCACGGAGGTAGGTTGCTACTGTCACCTGCGGGGACTGGCCCCCGGGGACAGAGTTCTTGGTATGGACTGAGCGTGACTTATGTTTTATTAGAGAACTTTTAGGGAGGATGGGCGAAGGGCCATTCCAAAAATACCTGTTGGGCAGTAAAGCTACCCCATCAAAAATAGAGTCGAGGCAACATTTATTGAGTGCTTACTATGTGCCGGGCACGATTCTGAGTACTTAACGTGAACTCATTTAATCCTCCTGCCACCCCGTGACCTAGTCCGCTGTTGACATCCTCGCTTTTTACTGGTGCAGCGGAGAGGCAGAGAAGGGGTGACGGCCTCAGGCTGTCCTGGACAGTGGGGGCGCTGCTCCGGCTGCAGTCCACATCCTTAGCCCGGGGCTCTGCTGCCTCCCCCGAGACGGCTGCCCAGAGAGGGCGTGAGAGCGAGTGGGTAGGTCACTCAGGGCCGGAGCCAGCTTCTCATCGCTTTGGGAAAACCGTATGTTGAGTCACGTGTTATAAAATTGAGCGAAAGAGAGGATAATAAACTGTAATCATCTTACTGTGTCTTAGCCTCCCAACCCAGAATTACCCCCCCAAACAAGTCCCATGCTTAGAAAAAAAATGACTAGAAATAAACACACAAAAACCTTTGGGTCTTGAGATTATAGGAGTCTTAGCCTTTGTTTTTCTGTATGTTCAGGATTTCTGTAATCAACATTCTTTCTTTGAGAAGTTGGAAAATCGTCCCTGGAGTCTCTCAGACACAGGCCAGCATCTCCCAGCTTGTTGGCAACGACACCTCACAGAACCGTAGTGCAGGGTCCGGATCAGGCGGTCGGTGTCAGTACAACACGTAGACCACGGACCGTCACTGCTCAGTTTTACACGCGCCCCGGTGCGTGTCCTCTCTGCCGTCTGACGTCACGTGCAGACCCGTGTAAGCACCGCCATCAGAACGCAGAACAGGACAGCTGCCCGGAAGGAGCTGCCTGGCACTGGCCTCTCTGCCAGCCGCCGTTCTTCCCCGTTTTGTCCTTCGTTTCCAGGATGTCATCCGGGTGGAAGCGCGCAGCTGGGGACTTTCGGGATGGGCTCGTTTCACTCACCACCGCATCCTTAAGATCTACCCAAATTGCTGCGTGTATCCACAGCTCTTATTTATTCATTAAATGCTTATTTGTTTTTGAGAGAGAGAGAGAGCACGAGCAGGGGAGGGGCAGAGAGAGGGAGACAAAGAATGAAGCAGGCTCTAGGCTCTGAGCTGTCAGCACGGAGCCTGGCCCAGGGCTCGAACTCAAGAGCCGCTAGATGGTGACCAGAGCCAAAGTTGGTCGCTCAAGCAACTAAGCCCCCCAGGTGCCTTTATCTATTTATTTTGAGAGGATGAGAGAGAGAGCACGTGCACGCACATGTACAGGGGAGGGGCAGAGAGAGGGAGAGAGAATCCCAAGCAGACGCCTCAGTGTCAGCCCAGAGCCTGACTTGGGGCTCGGACCCCCAAACTCTGAGATCATGGCGGGAGCCAAAACCAAATTGGCCACCCGACTGAGCCGCCCAGGCACCCCAGTAGTTCTTACTGCTGGATTCCGTCGTACCATTCGCCTCTTGAAGGACGTTTGAGCGTCTCTGGTTCCTGGCGGTTACCGATAAAGCCACTAAGAATATTGACGTGCGGGTTTTGTGTGCATGTGAGTTTTCGTTTCTCTGGGATACGAGCCCAGGAGTGCAAATACTGGGTGATACGGCAAGAATATGGTTAGTTTTATAAGAAGCTGTGTCAGTCGATTGCCACGGTGGCTGCGTGGTGGCTCCACTCCTGCCAGCAGCGTGTATGGTTCATTTTCTCCCCACCGGTGCCAGCATTTGGTGTTAACGGCTGTTTTCGTCGTAGCCGTTCTGAAGGCGTGTGATAATCTCTCCTTGTGATTTTAACGTACGTGTCCCCGACGGCTGATGAGGTGAGCGCCTCTTCTTGTGCTTCTCTGCCATCTGTGTGCCCGCAGTGAGGTGTCCGTTTTTGTCTCGGGCCCGGTTTAGAGTTGGACCGTGTGCGTGGTGACTGGTGAGTCGAGTTCTCCCTGCCACCTCGATGCTAGTCCTTTGGGAGACGCTGGATGTGTGGTTTGCACACCCTCCCCCAGTCCGTCCTGTATGTTGTCTCTTCGTCCTCTTCCGAGGGTCTTTTGGAGAGAAAACTTTTAACTTGGCTGAGGTCTTCCTTTTGGGTGGTGTTGGGGGCCACGTGTCAACGCTTCACCTCTGCCTGTGTCCCCGGGGGGGTTTCTCCTGTGCTTTCTTCTCACGGTTTCGGAGATGTGTGTTCTGCGTTTATGGCTGTGACCCATCTGGATGAACTTCTGTGAGAGGTGTGAGGTTAGGGGCAAGGTCCATCTCTTTGCCCGTGGGTGTCCCATTCCAGCACCGTTGAATTTCCCGCGGAGTGGCTTCTGCGCCTTTGTGCGGTGTCACGGGCGCTGTGCGCCTCTCCCTGCCCTGCACCCTGCTGGGCCCCTCCCGCTGCCTTCTTTACTTTCGGAAGTGTCACGCTTCTCCCTCCCAGGGAGGCAGGGTTTAGAATGAACTTGTCCCTGTCTACAAAAAACTCATTTGTGATTTTGATCGGAATTGCATTAAACCCATAGGACGGTTTGTGGAGAATCCACGTCTTTGTTATGCTGGGTCTTCAATCCCTGAACACGGTTTGTGTCTCCACTTACTTCTTTAATCAGCTTGATTGTTTTCAGCATGCAGATCCGAACTATTTTATTTTACTCGGGGTGATTGGAAATGGCGTTGCATTTTTAATTTCGGTTTTTATGTGTTCATTGCTGCCGTGTGTATAGGTGTGTGAGTGACTTTTGTGTGTTGATCTTGTACCCTGTGGCTTTGCTGAGTTCACTAGTTGGTTCTAGGAGTTGGTTTCACTTTTGTCTTTTGTCATTGCCTTGGAGTTTTGTACTTAGAGAGTCCTGTCATTGGCACGTTAAGGTGCAGGGTGGGGGTGATGATGGCAGTGCTGGAAGTCCGGACTCTCCACTCAACTCCCTGCGGGTGAAGGGACCTCCCAGGGGAGACAGGTGGAGGTGGGGGGCAGGAGTCCAGACGCCCCTCCGTCTTTCCTGACGCCACCGGTGGGGAAGGAGACAACCTCCCTGGGCTGCCCCGTTTTTAAAAATGTTTGTTTATTGATTTAGAGAGAGAGAGAGCGAGAGCGTGTGTGCATGCACACGTGAGCAGGGGAGGGGCAGAGAGACAGGGAGGGACAGAATCCCCAGCAGGCTCCTCTCTGTCAATGCAGAGCCTGACGCGGGGCTCAATCTCACAAACCATGAGATCATGACCTGAGCCGAAATCAAGAGTTGGACGCTTTACCGACTGAGCCACCCAGGCGCCCCAGGGCTGCTGCATTTTTTAAAGCTGGGTATTTATTAAGGACACCCTTTCTCCTCCCCGCCCCTCTTTCTCCCTGGGAGATTTTATTATGTTTAGGGATAAAGGAGTTTGTCCTCCACAAGCAATACAGTCACGAGAGAAGAGTCCTCGTATGGTGGTCCGTGAGGGCCAGGCCTGGTTCCGAGCCCTCATTTCACGTGAAGCAGCTGTCATGACGGCAGCCTTTGCGGAGGCATCGGGACTGATGGCCATGGTGAGAAGCCCAAGGCAGACGGCGACAGTGACAGCCTACACATGTCTCATTGCACAGCCACGTCACTGGGGGAGCCTCACCGGCTCCTGCCAGCTATGCTTTTTTGTGTTTTTATTAGTGTGAGCTTTGCATTTGCGGGAAATGTCTTGTATTTGAAATGTTTTGATTTTCGTTGCATATTGGGGCCAACGTGGTTTTCTTTAGAAATAACGCATCGCATTGTATGCTGTCGATCACAGAGGAAACTTCAGTGCTTAATCTGCCTACATGAGAGGTCTTTGAACACCAGCTTATTCTGAAGCCTTTACCGACCTGGTCTGGTAGAAAATAACAAGGGCTTTTCTTAATATTTAATGGTTATTCTTACGTACGTACTTATGCTAACGCGAAGGTGATTAATGCCAAACGGTGTTTGGATGTTTCTCCTTCGCAGGCCGTGCGGGAAGAGTGTCTAAAGGACGCTGCTATAGACTGATCCACAGGGATTTCTGGGACAGCTCCATCCCAGACCACATTGTCCCCGAGATGTTGGTAATGCTCTTTGGTCATTTCCAAAGTTTGCTTTTTATAGATAGAGTTTTATTGAATGGTCTAGGTAATACAGTGTTAGGTGTTATAATTTTGATTCCAGGAAAATCACTGTCTGACCAAACTAGTCTTTAATCACAGTGCTGGCTTGCCATTTATTGAGCGCCCCGCGCTCGGCCAGGACTGCGCATGCTTGTTAAATTTGTAGTGAGAGGAGTGGCTCCTTGTGCCTGCGGGCTCCAGCCCCTTTATGGCCCTTAAGCGTGGGGTCAGCGCTGGCTTCCTCTTTGTCCTCTCTTCTCTTCTTCCTTGTCTTTCTCTTTCTCTTCCTTCTTTCTCCCCCCTCCCCCCTCCTCCCCCTTCCTCCCCCTCACCAATCTGTTTCTTTCCCCCTCCTTCCCCATCTGTCTCTCCCCCCTCCTCTCCTGCCCTGTCTCTCTCCCTTGCCTGCACATCTTTTTTTTCTGTCTCTTCTCTTTCTCCTCTCTCACCCTTTGTCTCTCTCCATCTTCTGTTTTTCTTTCTTTGTCTCTTCTCCTCTCTCCTGCATCTGTCTCTGAAGTACTAGTCATGTGTAGGTAGGTTAGGTTAATTTATTTAATTCTTCTGTTTCTAAATGTTTTGCTCTTTTCAGCGTTGTCCATTAGGAAGCACGATATTGAAAGTGAAATTGCTGGATATGGGTGAACCGAGAGCTTTGCTGGCAACGGCCCTTTCTCCACCTGGTCTGGGTGACATTGAACGAACCATCCTTCTGCTAAAGGAGGTAGGCCTGCGTGATGTTCGTCAGTGCTGGGAAAGCTCAGATTTTGTTGGGTAAATTTTGGAAGTTTTGTGACATGGATGTCTTTAAAGTATTTTGATTGTCATGAACGATCAGCATTTGCTTTAAAAAGCACCTGTAATGCCTCGTCGTCGATACCCGGCTCCATACCTGTTGTTCGCCCCGGTTTTGTGGGTGATCTCGCCGAGGCTCTTGCCTTTGCTGGGTTCCCCTCCCCGGGCCCCTCGCAGCCCCCATGCCGTCTGCCGGCCTTTGCTGCCACGAGGGGAGGAGACGCAGCGTGTGGTGATGCTGAGGGGTTTCTGCAGACGTGAAAGTGATGAAAGCCAGTGCCAAGTGGGGTGTGAGTATTTCTTCCTCACAGGCTGTGCGGGACGAGCGTCTAAAGGGCGCTGTCGTGGGCCGACGCGCAGGGTTTCGGGGCGGCTCCGCCTGACCGTGCCTGCCTGCTGGTGTCCACCAGCTCCGTGGCCGAATCTGCACGAAGTCCTATCTGCACGAAGTTGTAGCCGGCTCCTTCCCTTGCCGGAAACTGCTCTGCCCCCTTGGATTCTTGGGCTCCTGGCCCCCAACCCGCCGTGCTCTTGCTGCCCGTGGCCCGGGCCTTGGCCTGTGCGCTTCTTGGGGCTGCGGATGGTCTTCTGGCCCTTGAAGTTGGGGGCGCTCTGGTGTTTCACCTCTGCTTTGAAACACTTTGATACCTTTGTTTTCTCCCACAGACGGTTGAATACGTCATGTCGTGTGTGACGTGGTAGTCAGGTCTGCGGTTTAATGTCGTGCGCGCTGTACCTGTTGAATCATAAGTGGACTTTGGCGGGAGTATCTCGAGCATTACGTCCCAGCGCCGCTCTTTTTAAAAAATAAGAAAATGTGTTCTAAATTCCAGAAAGCAAATTAAAAAGACTTTTTTTTGGTAGCATCAATTTTTCATAAGTCAACTTAGATGTCTTTCAGAGTCTTACCAAGATGTGGTCTTCATTTCCTGTTTAAACTGCCTGCCTCTTGGGAAAGAAGAACCTGAAGAAGTCTGTGCTTGCTAACAGCACTAATTTATCTCGTAAAGGTTGGAGCACTTGCAGTGAGTGGGCAGAGAGAGGATGAGAACCCCCACGATGGTGAACTGACCTTCTTAGGAAGAGTGTTGGCCCAGCTTCCTGTTAATCAGCAGCTCGGTAAACTCATAGTCCTCGGACACGTATTTGGATGTCTCGATGAGTGTCTTATTATAGGTAAGTGTGGGCGCAGGGAGGTCTTGGGAGGGCCGTGGACTGCCGCTCTACCAGCCTCACCTCGTCTTTGTTTTCCTCTTTAGCCGCAGCGCTTTCCTTGAAGAACTTTTTTGCAATGCCTTTTAGGCAGCATCTTGATGGATACAGGTATTTAGCGTTTGTGTGTATGTGTGTGCATATGTGTGTGTATATATATATATATATATATATATATATATATATGTAGTTTTTTTAAGTATTTATTTTGAGAGAGAGAGAGAGAGTGAGAGAGAGAGAGAGGAGAGAGAAAATCCCAAGCAGACTCTGCAATGTCCGTGTAGAGCCTGACGGGCTCAATCCCACATACGGTGAGATTATGACCTGAGCTGAAGTCAAGAGTTGGATGCTTAGCAGACTGATCCACCCAGATGCCCCTGGCATTCCTATTTTTATTTTATTTATTTATTTATTTATTTATTTATTTATTTATTTATTTATTTTAACGTTTATTTTTGAGACAGAGAGAGACAAAGCATGAAGGGGGGAGGGTCAGAGAGAGGGAGGCACAGAATCTGAAACAGGCTCCAGGCTCTGAGCCGTCAGCACAGAGCCCGACGCGGGGCTCGAACTCATGGACTGCGAGATCATGACCTGAGCCGAAGTCGGCCGCTTAACCGACTGAGCCACCCAGGCGCCCCGGCCTTCCTATTTTTAAAAGCCACTTTTTAAGGGCATCGGATGACACTGTTTGTTCTCTGTAGGAACAAAGTGAATTTCTCCGGCAACAGCAAGAGCGACTGCATTGCACTGGTTGAGGCATTTAGAGTAAGTGTTCTCCGATCGGGTGAGGGGGGCTGCCGCCGCAGGGCCTTAGTGTGCGTTCGGACCACAGCCCTTTCTCTGCCTGAAGCACTGTGAGGCTTGTTGGCATCCAACGTTGAACAAACCGTGTTGGAAGAAGTAGATGCGGTGGGCGGGGGGGGGCACGTGTTATGAAGTTGTTGGGAAAAAATTTGTAAGTTTTCTCTGGTTAAAATGTGTTGGAATTAGACTCTAAAAATTTTTAATTAGCTGATAAGGTGTTTTGAAACTGGGTCATTTGTTTTTAGACTTGGCAGGCTTGCAGACAGAGAGGAGAGCTTCGGCACCCAAAGGTTGGTCAGCTGTTTCTTCTGTTCATAGTTGGGTGTAAGGATCCAGGGAGACCCCCCTGGGCTTCTCTCGCTTGGCCTGATCACCGCAGGTGACACAGGAGAGCACCAGACCTGAGCTGAGGTGGCTGCGGCCTGTCCTCAGGGGGCGGCAGGCTGGAACAGGGAGCAGGTGGTCCTTTGGTGAAGGGCTTCGGAGCCCGTCTTCGGGGTAGTGGTCGCTTGTGGAGGTGGCTCCCGGGGCCCACGGCGGAGCTGGCCTTCCACTTCCCGAGTCCTGGGGCTCCTTCTGTTGGGTCTGGAGCCGCGTCAGCTTCGAGTGCTTCGTGCCCACAGGGATGTGCCTGGAGGCGCCGTTCCCAGCGAAGAACCGTGCAGATGGCAAGATTTCATTCTTCCTCGTTGCCGAGTAGTGTTCCATTGTATATATAAACCACATCTCTGTCCGTTCATCAGTGGATGGACATTTGGGCCCTTTCCGTACTTTGGCTGTTGTTGCTAGGGCTGCTGTAAACACGGGGGTGCGTGTGCCCCTACGAATCCTGCCACTTGCAACAAATGGATGGAGCTAGAGGGTATCATGCTAAGTGATGTAAGTCAGTTAGAGCAAAGCATACCAGGTGACTTCACTCATATGTGGAACTTGAGAAACTTAACAGAAGACCATGGGGAAGGGAAGGGAAAAAATAGTTTGAAAACAGGGAGACAAACCATAAAGAGACTCTTAAATACAGAAAACACACTGAGGGTTGATGGGGGGGGTGGGATGGTGGGGAAAATGGGAGATGGGCATTGAGGAGGGCACTTGTTGGCATGAGCACTGGGTGTTCTATGTAAGCGATGAACCACGGGAATCGACTCCCTAAGCCGGGAGCACACTGTATACACTGTATGTTAGCCAACTTGACAATAAATGATATGTAAAAACAAAACAAAGCAAAAACACAACTAAGAACCCCGAAACCTTCCTTTTGCTGTTGTTTCCTGAGTTTTAGTTTAGATAATAGGCTTTAAAGAACTCAATTCTTTTTTTTTTTTTTGGTCAGGTTTTGCTCTCCTTCTAAACTGATTAGGTTAAAAAGACTGGATAGATTTGTGTGTTTAAATTTACCTTGCCTACAGGTGTCCCTACAACAGCTGCACAAGTTACCCGTTAAAGCTGCCTTTTAAAGAGTCAGCTATGCTATTTGTCTTGTTGGTGTACGTATTCTTTTTGATTTGTATGAGATCTATGTGTTACGGTAGCCAAATGAACTCTAATTTGTCAATTGATATTGAGTGTTATGCCTTTATTTAAAGGATGAACTTGACTGGGGACGGTTAAATTACATTCAAATCAAGAGAATTAGAGAGGTAAGTTGTAAATTCTTTGAGTGTAAAGATTTATCACATGTGTATTAAATACCCACAGTACACAGGGTGGTAAGCGAGAGCTCCAGCTTTAGCGGAATTTGTATACGTGCTATTTATTTATGATACGATTTTTACATAACTCATAAATATTTATGTCTGTGTATAACTGTAATACTTACATAATTTGTATGTATGGTGTATGTTATGTGTATTTAATTACATATATTCAATATAGTATTCTTATAATTTCTAAAATAACAGCCTCATTTTCTCATTCTGAATATCGTGTACTTGTGCCCTCTCTGATTCTTGATTAGATTTGTGTGTTCAGGGGGGTCCCCAAGACCACCCTCGAGCTAAGCGATTCACCAGAAAGACACAGATCTCAGAAAAGCCGTGACACTCATGGTTCTGGTTTCTTATAGCTAAAGGACACACATTAAAACGAGCAAAGGTAACAGGCACAGGGGGAGAAGCCCAGAGATGGCAGGCACAGGGCTTCAGCTGTTTCCTCCGCGTGGGCTTGGTGGGGGGGCGGGCAGGGCAGCTCTCCTGGCAGTCGTGTGTGACGGCAGGCGGGAAGCGCTGCCAACCGGAGAGGCTCACTTGGGCCTTGGTGTCCAGGGTTTTACCTGAGGGAGGTCTGTAGGCCCGGGGCGCCCGCATAGCTGGCCCTGGTTACTTAGCGGTCAGCCCCGCAGAGGTCCCGCTGGTACTGCGTGGCAGGCGTTCCGCCATAAATCCTGTTGCTACCGCAAACGATTTGTCAGGCCCAGGGCCTCAGGCGGACAAGACACTCCTGTGAGGCAGGAAGTTCCAAGGGCTTTAAAGTTCCAAGGGCTTCCTGTGTCCCAGGAACCTAGCCTGTCTTTGGAATGTGCAAGGTGTGGGCAACCCAGGCCTGCTGTGTTCACTCTTCACTGCAGTTTGCAACATGCTTAACCTGTTTTATTTTCAAGGAACTTAACTCTTGGTTTGGTTTGTCAGTTTTACTGCGTTAGGCATTTTTGGGGAAGGAGAGGTAGAGGAGTTTAATGGATTGATGTTTGCTTTTTTTCTGTTTTTTTTTTCTTTTTAATGTTTATTTATTTTGAGAGAGAGAGTGCAAGCAGGGGAGGGGCAGAGATTGAGGGGAGAGAGAATCCCAAGCAGGCCCTGCACTGTCGGCGCAGAGCCGGACGCAGGGCTCGATCCCACAAACCGTGAGATCGTGACCTGAACTGAAATCAAGAGCTGGATGCTCAACCAACTGAGCCGTCCAGGTGCCCTGCTTGTTTCTATTAATTGAGTTCTTTGTCTCTTGGTTTACTATTTTAATCTTCCTGAGATGGGTATTTAATCCATTAACATTTCCAAGTTTTTCTAATTAAAAGCCTTTAAAGCTGTGTATTTTCTTGTGTACACAGCTTGGGCCACATTCTATTGATTTATGATAAGGAGGGATTGTTGTTATTCCTTCCTGTAACCTCTTTTAGTGTCAGTTTTCTCCTTGATGCAAGTGTTTTTAAGAAGAATATTTGAATTTCCTGATAGAGATATTTTTAGATCCCTTGTTTTGTTCATTTCAGATTTTATTGCATTGTGGTCAGAGAAAGTGACTTGTATACTTTTAAACTGATTATCTATCTAAATTAGCTTATAGTGCAATAATGTTTTCAGGAGTAGATTCCGTTGATTCATCCCCTATGTATAACACGCAGTGCTCATCCCAACAAGTGTCCTCCTTAATTCCCCTTGCCCATTTAGCCCATCCCCCCCACCCATGACCCCTTCAGCAACCCTCTGGATGTTCTCTGTATTTAAGTCTCTTATGTCTTGTCCCTCTCCCTGATTTTATACTATTTTTACTTCCCTTCCCTTATGTTCATCTGTTTTGTATCTTAAATTCCACACAAGAGTGAAATCCTATGATATTTGTCTTTCTCTAATTTTGCTTAGCATCATACCCTCCAGTTCCATCCACGTAGTTGCAAATGGCAAGATTTCATTCTTTTTGATTGCCAAGTAATGCTCCATAGTGTATATTTGCCACTTCTTTATCCATTCATCCCCTGATGGACATTTGGACTCTCTCCATACTTTGGCTATTGTTGACAGGGCTGCTATAAACATTGGGGTGCATGTGCTCCTTCAAATCTGTATTTCTGTAGAGCTTGGGTAAATACCTAGTAGTGCAGTTGCTGGGTCGTAGGGTAGTTCTATTTTTAATTTTTTGAGGAACCTCCATACTGTTTTCCAGAGTGGCTGCACCAGTTTGCGTTCCCACCAACAATGCAGAAGAGATCCTCTTTCTCTGCATCCTCACCAACATCTGTTGTCTGAGTTGTTAGTGTTAGCCATTCTGATTGGTGTGAGGTGGTATCTCATTGTGGTTTTGATTTTTATTATTATTTTTTAATGTTTATTTATTTTTGAAAGATAGAGATGGAGTGCAAGCAGGGGAAGGGGCAGAGAGAGAAGGAGACACAGAATCCGAAGCAGTCTTGTGGCTCTGAGCTGTCAGCACAGAGCCCGATGCGGGGCTCAAACTCACAAACCGTAAGGTCATGACCTGAGCTGAAGTCAGATGCTTAACCGACTGAGCCACCCAAGTGCCCCTCTCATTGTGGTTTTGATTTGTATTTCCGTGATGATGAGTGATACTGAGCATTTTTTTTTAATGTTTATTTTTGAGAGAGAGAGAGGGGGGGAGGGAGGGATAAGCGGGGGGGGGGGGGGCGGTGCAGAGAGAGGGAGACACAGAATTGAAGCAGGCTCCAGGCTCTGAGCTGTCAGCACAGAGCCCAGTGTGTGGCTCGAACTCATGAACCACGATATCATGACCTGAGCTGAAGTCCAGAACTTTAACCAACTGAGCCACCCAGGTGCTCCAAGCATGTTTTCATGTGTCTGTTAGCCTTCTGGATGTCTTCTTTGGAAAAGTGCCTATTCATGTCTTTTGCCCATTTCTTCCCTGGATTATTCGTTTTTTGGGTGTTGAGTTTGATAAGTTCTTTATAGATTTTGGATACTAACCCTTTATCTGATATGTCACTTGCAAATATCTTCTCCCATTCTGTTGGTTGCGTTTTAATTTTGCTGATTGTTTCCTTTGCCATGCAAAAGCTTTTTATCTTGGTGAGGTCCCAGTAGTTCATTTTTGCTTTTGTTTCCCTTGCCTCCAGAGACGTGTTGAGTAAGAAGTTGCTGCAGCCTCGGTCAAAGAGGTTTTTGCCTGCTTTCTCCTCAAGGACTTTAATGGCTTCCTATCTTAGGTTTAGTCTTTCATTCATTTTGAGTTTATTTTTGTGTATGGTGTTAGAAAGTGGTCCAGGTTCTGGGGCGCCTGGGTGGCGCAGTCGGTTGAGCGTCCGACTTCAGCCAGGTCACGATCTCGCGGTCCGTGAGTTCGAGCCCCGCGTCAGGCTCTGGGCTGATGGCTCGGAGCCTGGAGCCTGTTTCCGATTCTGTGTCTCCCTCTCTCTCTGCCCCTCCCCCGTTCATGCTCTGTCTCTCTCTCTGTCCCAAAAATAAATAAAAAACGTTGAAAAAAAAAAATTAAAAAAAAAAAAAAAAAAAAGAAAGTGGTCCAGGTTCATTTTTCTGCATGTTGCTGTCCAGTTTTCCCAACACCATTTGCTGAAGAGACGGTCTTTTTTCTATTGGATATTCTTTTCCTGCTTTGTCAAAGATTAGTTGGCTATATGTTTGTGGGTCCATTTGTGGGTTCTGTATTCCGTTCCATTGATCTGTGTGTCTGTTTTTGTGCCAGTACCATACTGTCTTGATGATTACAGCTTTGTAGTATAGTTTGAAGTCCAAAATTGTGATGCCTCCAGCTTTGGTTTTCTTTTTCAGGATTGCTTTGGCTGTTTGGGGTCTTGTCTGGTTCCATACAAATTTTAGGATTGTTTGCTCTAGCTCTGTGAAGAATGCTGGTGTTATTTTGGTAGGAATTGCATTGAATACATAGATTGCTTTGGGTGTTATTGACATTTTAACAATATTGTTTTTTCCAATCTATGAGCATGGAATATTTTTCCACCTTTTTGTGTGTCGTCTTCAGTTTATTTCATAAGCTTTTTGTAGTTTTCAGTGTATAGATTTTTCACTTCTTTGGTTAGGTTTATTCTTAGGTATTTTATGGGTTTTGGTGCAGTTGTAAATGGGATCCCTTCCTTGATTTCTTGCTGCTGCCTCATTATTGGTGTATAGAAATGCAGCTGATTTCTGTGCGTTGATGTAAAAAATTTCTTTTTATGTTTATTCATTTTTGAAAGAGAGAGAGAGCACAAGTAGGGGTGGGCGGAGAGAGAGGGGGACACAGAATCCGAAGCACACTCCAGGCTCTGAGTTGCCGGCACAGAGACTGACGCGGGGCTTGAACTCAGGAACCACGAGATCATGACCTGAGCCGAAGTCGGACTCTCAACCGACTGAGCCACCCAGGTGCCCCTGTGCATTGATTTTATATCCTGTGACTTTGCTGAATTCGTGGATCAGTTCTAGCAGTTTTTTTGTGAAATCTTTGGGTTTTCCATATAGAGCATCATGTCGTCTGCAAAGAGGGAAAGTTTAATTTTCTCCTTGCTGATTTGGATGCCTTTTATTTCTTTGTATTGTCTGATGGCTAAGGCTAGGACTTTCAATGCTATGTTGAATGACAGTGGTGAGAGTGGACATCCCTGCCATGTTCCTGACCTTAGGGGGAAAGCTTTCAGTTTTTCCCCATTGAGGGTGATATTCGCGGTGGGTCTTTTGTATATGGCTTTTATGATTTGAGGTTTGATCCTTCTATCCCCATTTTCTTGAGGGTTTTTATCAAGAAAGGATGCTGTATTTTGTGAAATGCTTTCTCTTCATCTCTTGAGAGGATCATGTGGTTCTTGTCCTTTATTTTATTGATGTGATGTATCACGTTGGTTGTTTTGCGGGTATTGAACCAGCCCTGCATCCCAGGTATAAATCCCACTTGGTCATGGCTAATAATTCTTTTAAGGTATTGTTGAATCTGGTTGACTAATATCTTGTTGAGGATTTTTGCATCTGTGTTCATCAGGGAAATTGGTCTGTAGTTCTCCTTTTTAGTGGGGTCTCTGGTTTTGGAGTCAAGGTAATGCTGGCTTCATAGAAAGGGTTTGGAAGTTTTCCTTCCATTTCTATTTTTTTGGAACAGCTTCAAGAGAATAGGTGTTAACTCTTCTTTAAATGTTTGATAGAATTCCCCTGGAAAGCCATCTGTCCCTGGACTCTTGTTTTTTGGGAGATTTTTGATTACTAATTAGATTTCTTTACTGGTTATCGGTCTGTTCAAATTTTCTATTTCTTCCTGTTTCAGTTTTGGTAGTGTATATGTTTCTAGGAATTTGTCCATTTCTTCCAGATTGCCCATTTTGTTGGCGTATAATTGCTCATAATATTCTCTTGTTATTGTTTGTATTTCTGCTGTGCTGGTTGTGATCTCTGCTCTTTCATTCTTGATTTTATGTATTTGGGTCCTTTTTCTTTTTGATCGAACTGGCTAGGGGTTTATAAAATTTTGTCAATTCTTTCAAAGAACCAGCTCCTGGTTTCATTGATCTGTTTACTGGGTTTTTTTTTTTTGTTTTTTTTTGGGGTATGTTTCGATAGCAGTAATTTCTTTTCTGATCTTTATTATTTCGTGTCTTCTGCTGGTTTTGGGTTTTATTTGCTGTTCTTTTTCCAGCTCTTTAAGGTTTAAGGTTAGGTTGTGTATCTGAGACGTTTCTTCCTTCTTTAGGAAGGTCTGGATTGCTATATACTTCCCTCTTATGACTGCCTTTGCTGCATCCCAGAGGTTTTGGCCTGTGGTGTTAATCATTTTCATTGGCTTCCATGTATTTTTTAATTTCCTCTTTAACTTCTTGGTTAACCCATTCATTCTTTAGTAGGATGTTCTTTAATCTCCGAGCATTTGTTGTCTTTACAAATTTTTTCTTGTGGTTGATTTTGAGTTTTATAGCGTTGTGATCTGAAAATATGCACGGTATGATTTTGACCTTTTTGTACTTGTTGAGGGCTGATTTGTGTCCCAGTATGTGATCTGTTCTGGAAAATGTTCCATGTGCACTTGAGAAGAATGCGTATTCTGCTGCTTTAGGATGAAATGTTCTGAATATATCTGTTAAGTCCATCTCATCCAGTGTGTCATTCAAAGCCATTGTTTCTTTGTTGATTTTATGCTTAGATGATCTGTCCATTGCTGTAGGTGGGGTGTTGAAGTCCCTAATGGTTTTATTGTCAATGATTTTCTGTGTGTTTGCGATTCATGGATTTATATTTTTAGGGCTTTCCACGTTGGGGCATAAATGTTTACAATTGTTAGATCTTCTTGGTGGATAGACCCCTTAATTATGATATAATGCCTGTGTTCATCTCTTGTTACAGTCTTTATTTTACAACCTAGATTGTCATATAAGTATGGCTACTCTGTCATTTTTGGGGGCAACCATTAGCATGATAGATGGTTCTCCATCCCCTTAGTTTCAATCTGAATGTGACTTTAGGTCTAAAATGGGGCTCTTGTAAACAGCATATAGATGGATCGTGTTTTCTTATCCATTCTGTTACCATGTGTCTTTTGATTGGAGCATTTAGTCCACTGACATTTAGAGTGAGTACCGAAAGATACGAATTTATTGCCATTTTGTTGCCTGTAGAGTTGGAGTTTCTGGTGATGTTCTCTAGTCCTTTCTAGTCTTTGTTGCTTTTGGTCTTTTTTGTTTTCTTTTGTCTTTTCTCCCCTCAGAGAGTCCCCTGTAAAATTTCTTGCAGGGCTGGTTTAGTGGTCGCGAAGTCCTTTAAATTTTGTCTGGGAAACTTCTTGAATGACAGCCTTGCTGGATAAAGAATTCTTGGCTGCATGTTTTTCCAGTTCAGCACGTTGAATATATTCTGCCACTCCTTTCTGGCCTGCCGAGTTTCTGTGGATAGGTCTGCTGTGAACCTGCTGTGTCTTCCCTTGTAAGTGAAGGACTCTTTTTCCCTTGCTGCTTTCATGATTCTTTCTTTGCCTGAGTATTTTGTGAATTTGACTATGATATGCCTTGTTCATGGTCAGTCTAATGGGAGTTCTCTGTGCTTCCTGGATTTTGATGTCTGTGTCTTTCCCCAGATTAGGAAAGTTTTTGGCTATGATTTGCTGACATAAATCTTCTATCCTTTTTTCTCTCTATTCATCGTCTGAGACTACTATGATTCGGATGTTATTCCTTTTTAATGAGCTACTGAGTTCTCCAGTTCTTACATCATGCTCTTTTGCCTTAGTTTCCCTCTTTTTTCTGCTTCATCATTCTCCATAATTTAGTCTTCTGTATCGTTAATTCACTGCTCTGCTTCATCCATCCTTGACGCTGTGGCAGCCATTTGAGATTGCATCTCATTTCATTTTTAATTTCATCCTGACTAGATTTGACTTCTTTTATCTCCGCAGAAAGGGATTTTATGGTTTTTTCAACTCCACCTAGTATTATTATAGTGACTCTAAATTCTGGTTCAGACATCGTGTTTATATCTGTGTTGATTAAGCCCCTGGCTGTCATTTCTTCCTGTTCTTTCTTTTGGGGTGAATTCCTTCTTTTCGTCATTTTGGAGGAAGAAGAATAAAGTAAAAATTAGGGGCGCCTGGGTGGCTCATTCGGTTGGGTGTCCGCTTTGGTTCAGGTCATGATCTCGCGGTTCATGGGTTCGAGCCCCACGTCGGGCTCTGTGCTGACAGCTCAGAGTCTGGAGCCTGCTTCAGATTCTGTGTCTCCCTCTCTCTGTTCCTCCCCCGCTCGCACTCTCTCTCTCAAAAATAAATAAAGATTAAAAAAATTAAACAAAAAAGTAAAAAGTAAAAAATTAAAAATAGCACAAAAAATCAAATAAAAGAAGCTAGATCCTAGGTATGTTTTGGTCTGCTTGTTGAATGAAGCTTGCTAGAATAGAGAAAATAGGGAAAGAAAATAAAAAGAAAAAAAGTAAGCAAAAGTTTAAAAATTAAAAAAATGTATGTCATAAAATAGAATAAAATGAAATGAAGAAAGTAAAGTAGAATAAAAAAATACGAAAATTTAAAAATATAGTAAAAAAGTAAAAATTATAAAAACAGAAAATAAAAATACATTTTTTTTCTTTCTGTATACAAGAATAACAAAAGAAAAAGAGAAAATGAGTAGATAGACCAGCAAACAGAATGAAATCCGAATGAAATTACATCCAGTTTCTCCTAGAAGTCAAACTATGAAGCCCTTCATAGTCTGTACACAGAGCCGGCCAAGAGACTTGTGATGTTCCTCTAGGACTTGGTTGACGCAGCTGGACAGGGTTGGTGTAGTGGCTCCATTCTCCACTAGGTGGCGTTGCTTAGCTTATTGGGGTTGATTGGTGTGGCGTGCAGGTGCGTGTGTGTGTAGGCACGGGAGAGGTGAAAACGGAGTCACCCAGCTTCCCAGTCTGTAGCATCAGAACTCTGTGCTCTCACCGACTGATCATCAGGTACCCCTCCTTTGTCTCTGGCTTCTGTCTACTCCGGCTTCTACACTGTTGGTGACCAAGCTGTCAGCCTGCCAGGCAGCACCTCTCTCCCGAGTTTTATCTCAGATGTGGCTGTGTTTCCAAAACCCTGAGTTCTAAGGGCCCTGTTGCTTTGGCCTGCTCAGACCCTCTGGGGGAGTGTCTCGCCGAGCAATGGGTGGGAGCTGGCTTGCTTCCGGGAATGCTGATGGCCACCGTGCTGCTGCAGAGGCCTGGAGACTGTGGCTGGGTGTTAGCCCGCCCAGAGAAAGTTCGCGCAATCACGTAGCAGCAGCGATCCAGGGGTTATGGCAAACCGCAACATACATCTGGCGCCAGGCTTCACCATAAACGTCCTTGTTCCAACACCAGCAAACGTGGCTGTTCTCTGGGGCCCACTGGGACCTTTCCCGGTGGGGAGGCCACACAGCCTCAACCAAGTGTCCTCCCAGCAGGGGAACTGCCTCTCCCCACGTGGCCTGAGGACCCTTGGACCTTGCTGTGTGCTCCCAGGGGATTCATCCTTTCCACCAGAGCACCACTAGCGGCAGAATTTCCGACCCTACACTCCCCTGCTTATGGAGTGTAATGGTGTTGTGAAACCCTGTCCTTTTTCCTTTTTCCCTTTTTTGTTCAGTCTCTTGGGGCTGTTTCCATTCTTCTCTTTCTCTCCAGCTGCTTTTGAGGGGGGTGCTTTTCCTGTACTCTCCCCCCATCTCTGTCCTCTCTCCACAAAAACAGCTCTCTACCCTCAGAAGCTTCTCTCTCCCCCAGTTCACCAATCCATGCTGCGTACCTGCCGAGTTCTGTGGCTGAAGTTATGCAGATTGTTGTGTTAATCCTCAGATCAGTTTTCTAGGTGTGCAAGATGGTTTGGTGCTGATCTAGCTGCATTTCAGGGATGAGAGAAGCAGAGAACTTCCGTGCTCCTCTGCCGTCTGCTAAACTGATTTTTAAGTAAAGAAGTCATACGTCATGACGGCCTTAAGAAAGGTTTCAGGAGGGGGCACCTGGGTGGCTCAGTCTGTTAAGCATCCGACTCTTGCTCTCAGTTTCATGAGTTTGAGCCCCACGTCTGCCTCTGTGCTGGCAGCTGGAAGCCTACTTGGGATTCTCTCTTCCTCTCTCTTTCTCTGCCCCTCCCCCACTCACCGTCTCTGTCTCAAAATAAATAACACTAAAAAAAAAAGAAAAGAAGAAAGGTTTCAGGAACATGGAAGTGCATTGGTTACCATGGGGGTGATGGGCTTGGTCCTTCTACGTGTCGTAGGCTTTTTGCACATCCTCACAGAACACAGCTTTTAAGTTTTTCTATCTTTCCAATTCTTCTTAGTTGTTTTCTTCAGTTAATGTTCACATCTGTGTGGTTTTTTTACTTTTTTAGTTTATTAAGATAATTTTGTGGTAAATTAATTTATGAACAATTTACAGATATTTATTGTTGTGTGTTCCTTTGTATCTGCGTATTGAAGTTTGATGTTCTGTGTGAGATGGTTTTTATCGCAACTGGGTGATTTTTTTTTTGTTCAGAGCAACTGTTGAACCATTGGTCACTTAAGCTTGTTTTTAATTACAAAAGCAATGCATGTTCATGGTGGGGGTTCAGAGGCATGTGAGGGACTAAAGCAGAGGAGATGGTTCTGGTTACCTGCTCTTCCTATGCCCACAGGGCATTGTGGGTGCATGTTTGCAGTGTGTGTGTGTGTGTGTGTGTGTGTGTGTGCGTGCGTGCGCGTGTTTGCGTGCTTGCACACTTATAGATTGGGATCATGAAGCATATATGGTTTTATGTCTTGGTATTTCTTTTTTTATGTTTATTTGTTTATTTTGAGGGGTGGCGCAGGGAGAGAGAATCCCAAGCAGGCCCCATGCTGTCAGTGAGGAGCCCAATGCGGAGCTCGATCCCATGACCCTGGGATCATGACCTGAGCCGATTCAAGAGTTGGACGCTTAACTAACTGAGCCCCCAGGCAGCCCTGTCCTGATATTTCTGTTAGTGGTTATTGTTGAGCATCCTTTCCATATCTTACTAGTCTTTGATAAGGTGACTCTTAATGAATTCTGTGTTTGATCCCATAGATGTATGAGTGCTTTCCCAATAGTGTGCTTATTTTCCAGTGTTTTCACTGTTCTGAATGGCAGGAGCACTTTGAGACCTCATATCTCCATGTGTTTTTCTTAGGTGGCTGAGCTGTACGGAGAATTGAAGAATCGGGTCTCTCAGTTCAACATGTACGTTGATTCGCGGCGGCCTGTCATGGACCAAGAATATGTTTATAAGCAGCGCTTCATCCTGCAGGTATGCTGGGGTTTCCTGGATATCTGTCCTGATTCTTTCTTCTTGCCAGGTGTTGTGGTTGAGAGCTCACGCAACTCTGTCTTCCTGATATAAATCGTGTCTCAGCAGAGATTTTAGGTCCGTGATGTTCATCCTGCTTTGGGGGTTAGGAAACATTTTTACCTTGCATAGCGTAGGGTTTCCACATCATCATGCTGGTCATCCAGATCCATTGCTAATCTCCAGAGGCATGTTTCTATAGCACGCCAGCCATTGTTCCTGTTTCAGGAGGGGTCCTTGGTTTTTTGTTTTCAAGAAACTAAAAATGTTCTTCGTGTTATTCAACATATATAGCTATTCCTTTATACTGAAGATACTAACTTTGGAGGCCGTGATCAAGTTAGCTTGTTGGATGGGACCTTACGGGGATTGTGTGGAAGGAAGCACAGCCTAGAAAAGTGGCTACTGTTACCACTTTGGGGTCAGGAGGAGGAAGACGTCTGTGTGCATCAAGCGCGTCGAATTGGGTTGACGGAAGATGTCTGCAAACAGAATGATGCCAGAAAACGGTGTTTTTCTGGGTTTCAGATTGCTTTAAGGAGGGAGAGTCTTCTGTGAGTGTTTGTTTCGAATGATATTTTGATTGAAGAAGGGACTCTGCAGAGTGCTTTTTAGAAGTCGTATTGGGGCGCCTGGGCTGCTCGGTTGCTTAAGTGACTGACTTCGGCTCAGGTCATGATCTCACAGTTTGTGGGTTTGAGCCCTGCGTCGGGCTCTGTGCTGACAGCTGGGAGCCTGGAGCCTGCTTCGGATTCTGTGTCTCCCCCTCTCTCTACCCCTCCGCTGCTCATGCTCTGTCTCTCTCTGTCTCTCAATAATAAATAAATGTTAAAAAAAAATAGAAGTGCACACTGGATGTGTTTCTTGGAGGGTGGAGAGGTGCCCTTCCTATAGAGGGGAGTTTGCTGGGGAGCAGGTAGGAAAGTGTGAAGAGTCATTCGTGCCCTCACTCGTACTCGGCACTGTTTCCTAGCCCTCCTTCTGAGATGGGCTCCATGTCCTTTTGAAGAAAGACTGTGTCTGGACTGCTGCTCTTTTTCCGGTAAAATAACCAGAATTGGGACTTTCGGCTCAGTTGGTAGAAGGTCTAGTTTGTTTTAACGTAAGCTCATTTTTTACCTTACAGCTGTTGACATCGTTCTGGGAAGAGATTTGTGTGTTGGTGAGACAGACTGATAAATAGCGTTACTTCATGAAAGTATGATTCTCTTCCAGGTTGTGTTGGCGGGTGCTTTTTACCCAAATTACTTTACTTTCGGGCAGCCTGACGAGGAGATGGCGGTGAGGGAGCTGGCCGGCAAAGACCCGAAGACCACCATCGCGGTAGGCGCTCCGTTTCAGAGTGGCTGCTACAGAACGTTGTGTTTCTCCAGGTGTTGCCATTGTTACAAGTACCTGGTGGATTTTTGCCTCTCACGCGGATATCAACAGCTTGTTTGACCTTTTCACACACATCTACTTGCCCTCAGTCTTGCTTCCTTTTTTGCAGACCTGGCCTGGAAGGATAGCCTTGAGAAGTTACATATATATGGCTGACTGATAATGTGCCCTTTTGAAGGGTTTAAGACCCTTCTCCATAAGGTTAAGAATATTTAGTTAACAATTTCATTTTACACAAAGTGAGACGTTATTGGTTGTCAGATTAGGACTGTGATTTAAACTGATCCACAGACCTGAATGCCCAGTAGAATCACCTAGAGAGTGTTTGTTTATTTTTAAATATTTCAGGGCTCCATGCCACAAAATCTGAACTAGAAGGAAAGGTCTGGAAATTAACATTTAAGTAATACGTGTTTTCGGTGAATCTGATGCTCAGCCATCGGCATGGACCATTGGACGAACATTTGTGGACCGTTTGGTTAAACCTGAGCACGTGGAGATGTCGGGATGCACAGCTGGAATAAAGTCCTTGGGAAGTGGACTTTCACTGCACCACTCGGTTCTGTTACCAGTTTATACCTGACAGAGGGGGGTGTAAAGCCCTCGGTAAAGTGGCTGGCCTACAGTACGCGCTCGAGCATGCCAGCTTTTTCCTGTTGGTAACGTCGCCACGATCACTGAAGGGAGCAGGTGCACGGGGAGGGTCACAGGCGACTGAGTGTTGTGGAGCTCTGGGACGAGCCTGAACGTTGCTGGTGCTCAGGCTGGGGGCAGGCAGCTGAAAGGAATTTTAATGTAAAAAGTGGTCATTAGTCTCTTACCGCTGCTGGGGACTCTGCCCCTGTGGGTCTTCAGGCCGGACAAGGCTCTTTTGTTTGGCTTCCTTGACTCGCGATGTGGTCTTCTCCCCTGCCCTGTGCACGGCGAGAAGGATCCCGCGGGGTCCTTGTCAGGTTCCAGCTGTGCTTGCCACGAGTGGGGTTTGGGGCCAGACCTTTGCCCCCCATGCGCATTAGGAAGACCAGAGGGTGGCTCGTGTTGACTCAACCCCTACCTGAGAGGCCCTTTGTTACGCATTTTATGTTCTGCTTCCCTGAGCCTTGCGCTGACCCCTCGATGTGGGGACTTACCCTCATCCTTACTTCTTGTGGTGGGTGAGTCCTGGGGCGGTTCCATACCTTGCCACTGGACGCTTGACCTGGCAGCTCAGAACCGGGGCTTCTCGCCACCCCCCCCCCCGACCTCTCGAGGCCTCTGCTGGGGCCTGGGGCCGCTGGTGCAGCGGCCCCAGGTTTCCTGCCCAGCCAGAGCCTGGAATGCCGATCACCCAGACGGAGGGGAGAAAGCAAGCAGTCGGGGCCGGGAGAGGTTTGCAGCTCAGTGTGCTTGACTTGGGGCCACGGTGTGTGGTGCCCCTCGGGCCCGTGGGGCAGAGCTCCTGCTGGTTCCCTTCGTGTACGTAGGAGGGGTTGTGCCAAGAGATGTGTTTAGTCAGCTTGCTTAAAGTAAGATAAAAAAACAGCTTTTTTTTTTTCCTGTTGGACTTTTGTATTATTTTGGCAGAGAAAGAGCTAGCTTTTATTTAGCATGTATTTGTTATTGAAGCTCAGTTACGATGTAAAAGTCATTAGTCATTAGGTACACCTGTCCGTAGAGTCTACATCTTATGGTTAAAGACCGTAAACTATGTTTTTGTGAACTAAAATAATGTGTAGCGGCTTTAGCTTGTGAATATTATGAGCATCATAACTGTTTCCTTAGCTTCTACGTCTGCTCTGATGCTAAAGTACTAATACTAAATACTAATCCTGCTTTATGTGTTACAGTTGAAGCACATTCCTCCCTATGGATTTCTCTACTATAAACAACTACAGTCTCTCTTTAGACAGTGTGGTCAAGTCAAATCCATTGTATTTGATGGTACAAAGTAAGTATATTTTTGCAATCAGCTGTAGTTATGAAAGAGCCATAACGTTTTTAATGTTTGCAGGAACGAATCCTTAAAACTGAGTGTATGTAGAAATGGGTCTCTGTTCGGGCTGTTCCACATGGCCGTGGAACGTGGCTTTGGTCTGTCTTGTTATCAGTCGCGATTTCTCTTCTGTTTCAACCGCGTGGCCTCCTAGAGCAGCTAAGCTGTGAGCCTGTGGGTCTGCTACCGACAAGGCCCGGTGACGCCCTGCGGTGCCGGGACGGTGCTCGGGGAGTCGCCTGCCCCTAGGTGGTCACGGTGCATCACTAGTGATAGGTTGCTTTGTAGGCCATGGAGACACCCCGGGATAGGGCCTCCCTGCTTGTAGTTACTCAACACACGTGTGTTCTGATTATTTTTGGCAGACAAGTACTGCGGACGCTGAGTACGTTTCACCTTATCTGAATTGCAGGTATAAGGGCCAGAGTGGCACGGCTCAGAGTGTCCCTTTGAGTTTTTATTTCTAGGAGGGAATGTTTGTGTGAAGAAAAGACTATGGTTTTAAATTGATTTTTAGTGTTAACATTGGAGACTTTTTCTGGTGGTCTATAAATTGTTTTTATTAAGCTGATGTCAGTTTGGGTTAGTTTTTCAGACATTGTAAGTTCTGTTCCTATGATTAATACATCGATTTTCGTAACCTGACAGGGTCTCAACGCTGTCCACAGCGGTTACAGATTGAACTAGCTTAGCTTATAGTATCTCAAGTCTTCTTAAATAGTCAAACACAAATTACACTGAAATTGTTTGTTGGGGGGGGGGGGCACGAGTGAGCAAGGGGCAGAGGGAGAGAAACAGGGCTCACCTAAAATGAGGCTCGAGCTCACCCGACATGGGGCTCGAACCCACGAACCATGAGATGTGACCTGAGCCCATGTCAGGTGTTTAACGACTGAGCCACCCAGGGGGCCCTCAGATTACACTGAGATTCTTCATCACGTTTACAAATCACTTATTTAAAACTGGAGCCACATGGCGAAGCTCTCTGTCCTGACTCCCCAGGCGTCATTGGACCTTGTTGGTAGCGGACCACCAGGCTCACAGCTTAGCCCCTTTAGGAGGTCACTCGGTTGAAAAAGAAGAGAAATCGCGTTTGCCTTGGCTATGGCTCCAGTTGTGCGTGGGTGATCTTTGCCGGGTTTGAGTGGCCGGCAGCCAACAAGTCTGATCTTGTCACTGGGTTGGAGTCTGTGTTTGTTTCATATTCTTCCTGTCTGAGCCTTTTTTTTTTTAATAGGTATTTTAATCCTATTTTACACGATTCCTTGTGTCTGGCTTTTCAGCCACAATAGCAATGTCATGTCAGTTATTGGAGTTGTAACTGTGCTCTCCTGGTTGTACCAGGAGCGGTCCTTGTGCATCGAGTGTGTAAGGACAAAGGATGACCCAAATCACTATTTGAGGGAGTAAAGGCTGTGTTCCTTATGGGTCACGCAGGGGTTTCTTGGGCGAGGAAGTGGTGTCAGGCGTGAAGGGCCTTTGGGCACAGGTGGTAAGTTCACAGGCACAGCGTCTCTTCCCACGTGGAGCTTCCAGCCTGGCGGTGGGGTGTCCGCTTAGTCGTGGGGTTCCACAGACATTTGTCCGTCTCGGACTGTCATCAGGGAGGCCCAGGTGGTCGGAAGACATTCTGAGGCTCGGAGCAGTCACGTTCACTTGGGACGTTCCGAGGAGGTGTTTGAGGTGGGTGGCGGAGGTGGGTGCTGGGGCAGGAAGAGGCGCTGCTCCCGTAGGGGCCCGGCGCGAGCCCAGCTGGGTCTCTGGAGAGAGTGGGGTGCGCGCGAGGCCGGGGCGGAGGCCGTGTGGCCGGCAGCTGGTGTTGTGTCAGGTCTGTGTGCGTGGTGGAGGTCGGGTGCTCTATGCCGGATGGTCCTTTGTGGCCACCTGGCCAGGATGAGGACGGATAGACGGGTGTGTGGAGACCCCCGGGTGTTGGAGCTGCGCCGTTTTGTAGGACGCGATCAGAGGACGGGGAAGAGGGGGAGCCTTGGCAGTCGTGTAAAGCAAGGTAACCCTTGACACCAAGGAGGCCACAGGTGAGACACAAGATCTCTTGGGCTTGGTTGTTGGTCGCGTGTACAGGACAAAGGGGATGGGGGTCCACAAGGGCAGGTCTTCCAGACTTCCAGACAGCATTGAGTGGGAGGGGGCCGTGAGGAGCGGCCCCCCCGGCAGGAGGGGCGCGGGCGGGGGTCCCGTGGGCGGGAGTTCAGAATCTGCTGTAAGATGGGCATTCTGGAAGTGTGGCCTCGGTGTGAAAGAAGCTTTCTGAGGAGAAACTCAGGAGCCGGCTAGAGAAGGCGACGGAACAGGAGGGGAGCGAGTTGGGCACAGGCCAGTGCGCGTGCTCAGCAGGGAGTCCACCGGGAGGCGGGGGAGGAGGGCGGTGGGGGGGGTGCAGGAGGGCGGAGGACGGCAGGTGCTCCCCGGGCAGCGGGCTCAGGCTGCAGACAGGCTGGGTGCAGGGCCGAGCTAGGGGCTCTTTCGTCCCTGCCGGCCCCTCCTCACCAGCCGCGTCCTTCGCGGGGCTCAGACGTCCACGTTTCCGTGACGGTACTTGGAGGGGTCGTAGGTCTGTTTGCATGACAATGATGTTTTGACCCAGGGCATTCGTGTACAAGCAAGTGTGAACTTGAAGCTTTATTTATCCCGGGAAATGCACAGCAGACGCCCTCAGCGCACGCTCGGTTCTCCTCCGGCAGGGATGTGGGAGGCCTGGTGGCGAGGGGTGTCCGCCAGCCCGCCTGGGGGGTCAGCCCGGTGCTGTTTGTGGAGGGGAGCATGGAGAGACTGACCTCTTCTTGATTTTCTGTCCTCTGTGTTTAGTTTACAGTAAAATAGAAAAACCGTGGGGGCTCACGGAGCCGTCATTCTGTGTTCGTCGTGAGAGTCAAGATTCCTTGGCTGAAAGTCTCATTCGCACTTGGCGTGCGTCCTGCGTTACGTGGGGGAATTCATAAGGGTGGCGCTCGGTTTTACTGAGATGACAGGTCCTTGTGATTTCCTTTTCTCTTAAGTGGGTAGTTTCATTTAAGGAAAATTTCTTAATTGTGGAATGAAGAGTTTCTGGTATTCTGAGGAGAGGTGTAGTTAAAAATGTCCATCTCATTTTGAGAGAAATTAATATGCATTCAGTTCTCCTTTTCAGGTTCCTGATGAACTGATTTTTTCTTTACGTTTGTGGAGCAGAGCCTTCGTGGAGTTCTCACGTAATCCGACAGAGAGGTTTAAAACTCTTCCCGCGGTGTACATGGCGATGAAGATGTCTCAGCTGAAAGTTGCCCTGGAGCTGAATGTACACTCTGCAGAGGAGATTGAGGGGAAGGTCCAAGGAGGGGCGGTTTCGAAGCTCAGGAACACAAGGTATTTTCAGAAGGTGGGCGGGCACCCCTGTCTGCCTGCTGTCACAGTCTCAGATACGGTCGTTGTTGCTTTTAAGGCTTATTTATTCTGAGAGAGACAGAGCGTGTGGGTGGAGGAGGGGGGTGGAGAGAGAATCCCAAGCAGGCTCTGCGCTGTCAGCACAGAGCCCGACGTGGGGCTCGACCTCCCGAACCATGAGATTGTGACCTAAGCCGAAATCAAGAGTCAGATGCCGAACCGACGGAGCCACCCACACGCCTCTCATTTTCTCTTTTTAAGCAAAGTGTTGTTTTCTTTGTGGTCGGCAGAGTGGATGGTGGGACAAAAACGGAGATGCGTTGGGAGCACCCCGGTGCCGGCCCACACCAGCCACCCCTTCCTCTTGACGGGGGCTCTCCCTCCAGCCTCGTTTGCTACAGGGAGGCTGAGCTGCCCGCGTGGTGGCCCCAAGCAGTGGCACTCGGCTCTCGGCAGCTGCTGTTGGGCGTATGGATTTGATTCTCTCGGACTGAGTTAAATCACCCTTCGGGATGTAACAGATGCCTTTGCTTTGGGTCACGCTGTCCCAGTACCGTGTGGAGGAATTCTCAGTCATCATTTAAAAAAAATTTTTAACGTTTATTTGTTTTTGAGCAAGAGAGAGCACGAGTGGGGGAGGGGCAGAGAGAGGGGGACACAACCCGAAGCAGGCTCCGGGCTCCGAGCTGTCGGCACACGGCCCGACGCGGGGCTCGAACTCACAAGCTGTGAGATCATGACCTGAGCCAAAGTCGGACGCCCAACCCAGGCGCCCTCAGTCATCATTTCTTATTTGTGATCTTTTTGATTCTGTGAGGACCTTGACAGGAATTTGGAATTGGTGAGGGAAGGAAGCACGTCCCATCGACAACTATTCCATGTTGAGGTTTTGATTCTGAGGCTCTGAAGGTGCAGGGAGTTGGGTCTGTAGCCCAGGGAGGGTGTGTCCTGCTGGGAGCTTTGCCTGAATCACTCTTTTTTTTAAAAAAAAATTTTTTTTTTTAAGGTTTTATTTATTTTTGAGACAGATACAGAGCATGAACGGGGGAGGGGCAGAGAGAGAGGGAGACATAGAATCGGAAGCAGGCTCCAGGCTCTGAGCCATCAGCCCAGAGCCCGACGCGGGGCTCGAACTCACGGACCGCGAGATCGTGACCTGAGCCGAAGTCGGACGTTTAACCGACTGAGCCACCCAGGTGCCCCTGCCTGAATCACTCTTAATAAGTGGGTCTGAAAGCTGGGCAGAGAGTTGGGTTAGGATCTCTCATAATTCTTCCACTTCATTTTAGAAAGAAAGTATTAGGAAAGGGGAATTGTATTTTTATCACATTTGTAGTTCATGTCCTCAGACTTCAGCATTTGCTGTCTTACTGTTTTAAGAGATGAACTATGTCTCCATGGTTTATTAGAAAATCACGTATGTGTTTTCTAACATTGAACCAGGCATGGGTTCTCGTACTTTAGGAAAAGTCTAAGTCATTCACCTCTGAAACCAGAAGTTAGGAAATATGGCAGGTCTTAGAATGTGTGCCCTTAACAGTAGGTCTTCTGTAAGAGTCTAGACCTTTAGAATACACCCCTGGGGGTGGTGTATAACCTCTGGGTGCACACTCCACCCCCCACCCCCCCACCCCCCCCACCCCGGGCAGCTCGGGAAGCCATCACACACTCAGATTTGGGATGAAATCAAATTGTCATTGCCAGCTTACAAGATGTTCTTTTCTTGTGTTAAAATGGTTTTTTCTTGTATAAGTAATGGAATAGTTTGAGCGGTGACTTCACATATGTAAACGTGTTTTCTTTGTAACACCTGACTTTTATTGTCTTTTCTTTGTTTCTTTTTTTTTTTAATCACATTACATAGGGTGAATGTGGACTTCCAGAAGCAGACAGTAGATCCTATGCAGGTCTCATTTAACACATTCGACAGGTCCCAGACAATTACAGATCTTCTCTTAACAATTGATGTCACAGAGGTGAGATGGTGTGTCTGAATCATTAGAGCTTTTCTGTCTTTTTAACTGAGGATTGTCATGCTGTAGACACGAAATAGTGCATGTACTTGTACACACAGACACACACATGCACACAGCCTGTGCACCTTAGTGATCTAGTAAATGTGGGTGTGCTTGCATTATTGTACTTGTTAAATGGAAATGGAACTGTAACAGAAAATGAAACACAAATATTCTAGAATCAAAGTCTAATTTTTAAAACGTTAGGTACATTTAAAATGCCACTCTGTCTCTCAAAAATGAACAAACGTTTAAAAAAATGTTTAAAAAAGCGGGGCAGGGGGCACCTGGGCGGCTTAGTGGGTTAAGTGTCCGACTTTGGCTCAGGTCATGATCTTGTGGTTTATGAGTCTGAGCCCCGCGTCAGGCTCTGTGCTGACAGCTCAGAGCCTGGAACCTGCTTTGGATTCTGTGTCTCCCTCTCTCTCTGCCCCTCCTCCACTCATGCTCTTTCTCTGTAATTATGTCATAAAAAAAGTTCAAAATGCTAAAACATTAATTTCGACCTGACACGTGAAAATGTTCATTGGCACAGTGACGCATGCCCGTATTATTCAGTTTATGTCAACAGAACTGCCATCAACATCATTATTCTTTAAGGTGGTTTTTACTACATTTTTAAATTTGATGTTTATATATTTTAAGAGAGAGAATGAGTCTCAAGCAGGCTCCACGCTCACATGGGGCCCAATGCAGGGCTGGATCCCACAACCCTGGGATGGTGACCTGAGTGGAATCCAAGAGTTGGGTCACTCAACCGACTGAGCCACCCAGGCGCCCCTCCGTCTTAAAAAAAATTTCAGTGGAAATACATCCCTGCTTCCTGGTAAATGTGGCCACGCTTCATCAGGAGACTCCACGTAGAAACCTGGATTCCAGGCTGCTGGAAAACTCTGGCGGTTGTGGGTCCTCGCTGCACCTGGCAGCATGGGCAGGGGCTGCTCGGTGAGGCCTTTTTCGATGGAACGTCTGCTCCTCCTCCTTCCACTTGTCACTGCTCTCGCAGGGGCTGTGGCCTCACACCACACCCGCCCGCGCTGCCCCCGAGGGCGCCTGCAGACTCCGCGGACTTGGCTCACCCACCAGGGGCTGCTCGCGGCCCGGAGCCTCTCGGGGGTCGGAGCCTCTCGTGGGTGAGCGTGCTGGCGAGTCGCGCACCTGAGAGGGGTCTGTGACACACGTTTCCTCACCGTGGGTGACCCGCGAGCCCCGAGTGTTCTTGTGAGCGCCTGTCAAAAGCCTGTAGGATCACTCGGGTCGCAGTACTGTGTGTCTGTCCTGCCGTGTGGGCTTGTGATAACCTTTTTATAGAAATCGTTTCTGGAGGTCACCTCTGCTTTGTTTCCTTCTTTTTTAGGTGGTTGAGGTAGGACACTTCTGGGGATACAGGGTTGATGAGAGAACCTCCAAGATTCTGAGAAAGCTCACTGCTGAAATAAACCGACTGAAATTGGTGCCGTTGCCCACGCACCCGCACCCGGACCTGGTCTGCCTGGCGCCTTTCACTGATTTTGACCAAGAGAGCTACTTTCGAGCTCAAATCCTTTACGTTTCTGGGAATTCTGCTGAGGTGTGTTTTTCTGTAACTAATCACGCAGAGGGAAGCGAGGCAAACTTGTAGCAGCTTATAGAAGATCTTGTCTAATTTTAAGTGGAAATTATAAAATCGTTTCAGTTAGAAAAGTAGCCTCGCAAAGCAGTTATTCCCCTCAGCGACGTGTGGATTTAAGTTCCGGTCACAAGACTCCTGCGGTTCCGGAGCCCGAGGAGATGGTTGCGTGGCGTGTGACCCTGTGCCAAAGCGTGTCCTCTCCCCTCCTCCAGGTGTTCTTTGTGGACTATGGCAACAGGTCTCACGTCGATCTGGATCTTTTAATGGAGATTCCCTGTCAACTTCTCGAACTCCCGTTTCAGGTAAGGCGGCGAAGTCCCTGCGGCCTCGGTGAGGAGCTGGGAAGGCCTGTGGAGGCCACGTGGCCTGTCCTCCCCCCGCAGGCAGGCCGGGCCCCAGACTTGGTGGGGGGGGGGTGGGGACTCGCCGTGTCACACTGGCCCACGTCGGTGTCTGCCGTTCTCCGGAAACGTAGTGCTGCGGGCTCGTTTGCGGAGCGAGTTCAGATACGTGCAGGGTTTCGCGCTTAGCGGAAGAGTAGCGGTTCAATTCCGTAGCGTTTTGAATGCTGTTTCTGAGGGGTCTGGTCGTGTTGCGACGAGCCAGAGCCCGGGGGCGCCCGGAGACCCACCCGCGCGCCTTCCGTCCGCACGGGAACCGTCGGGAAGGCGTCCTGAGCTCCGAACTTCCGTTCCGGTAGAAGAGCGACCCCGCGTTTCCTTTCCTGCGACGTCCTCACTTGCCCCCAGTTGTGTTTTCTGAGTGTACATAACCCTTTCCTTATTTTTGGTGAAGTCTAGTCGACGCGAGCTTGACGTTGGTTTCGGGCGTACGGCGTAGAGGTTCCGCCACTCGGCACCTCGTGCCCCACTCGCGCGGGCGCGGCCGCCGTCCGTCTCCGTCCGGCGCGATCGCGGGGCCGCCGACCGTGTCCCTCGCGCCGTCACCTTCTCTTCCCGCGACCTACCGCGTGCCGGGCAGCCTGCCCTTCCCGCGCCTCCTCGGGTGCGCGCCCCCCACGTCGACCTTCTCCGTCCGGTCGGTCGGTCGGTCGGTGGGCCGCGGCGTGTCCGGGAGGGTTTTGACGAGACCGCTGGCGTGGACCCCGGTTCGGGGCCGCCCGGCGGCAGCGTCCGGGGGGAGCGGCTCGCTCGTCACGGAAGCGGGTCAGCCGCGCCCTTCTGTCCCGTAGGCGCTGGAGCTGAAGATCCGCGGGATGCGCCCCTCCGCCAAGTCTCTGGTGTGCGGCGAGCACTGGAGCCGCGAGGCCGGCCGGCGCTTCGCCTCCCTCGTGACCGGCCGCGCCCTCCTCGTGAGGGTCTTCTCCGTGGTGCACGGCGTCCTGCACGTGGACGTGTACCGGTGCGCGGGGGCCCAGGACGCCGTCAGCGTGAGGGACGTCCTCATCCGGGAGGGCTACGCCGAGCTCGCCGAGGAGCCCTACGAGTCCAGAGTACGCACCTCTGTCCTGGTGGCTGGAGCGCGTGTGGCCGTGCGTGTGTGTGAGAGAGGGAGAGAGACGGTGGGGGGGGGGAGGGAGGGGAGGGGGGGGGGGAGGGAGGGAGGGGGGAGGGGGACGGGGGGGGAGGGCGGGGGGAGGGAGGGAGGGCGGGGGGAGGACGGGGGCCCTGCTTTCCTCTCCCAGGATGCCGCCGGGTGGACAGTTAGTGTGTCTGGCACCGTTCTGAAGGTCTGGGTTTCTTTGACACTAAATCATGGCGGCTGGGCGTCGCTTTGTTGGTTTCCTATCATTAAGCTGTTTTTTCCTTCTTGGAATGAAAGTTAGGTATAGAAAGGTTTTCCATTTGGGGAGTTGTTTTTTCTGTAACGAATTCTAAGATTTAGCTCCCTGATGAAAGTAATTAATAAACGTTTGTTCAAGTACTTCACGTATTTCAAAATGATTTTCAACGTTTCTTTCAAAATCCGTCCTGAAGCTATTTTTCTTGGTCAGAAGGCTTCAGAGATGCCCGTTTGAATCAAATGTCGAAGGCCATTCTTTCCCTTCTGTGGCGTCTGCCGAGGATGCAGGGGCTGGGATTAGGGAGAGCGGGGACCGGCAAGAGGGTGGTAGCCGAGAGCCGGCTGGGTTTTGTGTTCGGTTACGCGGAAGCCACTTTAGGGATTCTGGCGGTGTCCCCCGTGTGCGGCAGAGACTTTGTGTACGGAAAGTTCTCTTAAGAACTATTTCTCAGTCTCTTCAATTTTCTGATGGCCCAGAGGTAGGGAAGGCTGATGAAATTGAGCCTTAAACGAGTCCTGTCTTAATTCTTTTGTTTGAAATACTTGACAAGATTTTTTCCTGACCTTAAAGGCCTAGTAGTCAGCCTAGAATAAGGTCCTGCCTGTGAAGTACTTTGATTAGTTTAGAATAAAGTGCTTTCAGTACAGTTTTTTCTTCTGGCAAAATGAACTTTCCTTACTCTCTTCAGCAAAGCCACGAAGCTCTCAAGGGTCTCTTCTCCAAGTCCGTGGAAGACATAGCAGATATGTCTATGCCGTCACCCGTGAAAGATGACAAAAAGTACCTGATTCGGATTTTGTTGGAGAGCTTTTCTTCTAATAAACTGGGGGCCCCCAATTGCAAGGTAATTTATAGGAGTTGTTTTAAAATACAGCCTAGGGGCGCCTGGGTGGCTCAGTCGGTTGAGCCTCCGACTTCGGCTCAGGTCATGATCTCACAGTGTATGGGCTCAAGCCCCGCATCGGGCTCCATGCTGACAGCTCAGAGCCTGGAGCCTGTTTCGGATTCTGTGTCTTCCTCTCTCTCTGACCCTCCCCCGTTCATGCTCTGTCTCTCTATGTCTCGAAAATAAATAAACGTTAAAAAAAAATTTTTTTTAAATATAAAATACAGCCTAAAAACTTAAGATAATTTTATGTTTACGTGCTGAGTCATAAACCAGTGGTCCCGATGGGTTTTTCTCTTCCTGGTTTTTAATGTTGACACTTTTTTGGCCGTGGAGCCTATGTTAGTGAGGGGAGAAGCCGGGCCTGGCGTAAAGAGGTGCTTAGTCTAGTTCTTGTGTTTCAACCAGCCTTTCCTAAGGCCGCTGTGCCTGTTTGCCCGGGGGGAGAGGGTGGCGTATGGGCTGTGGAGAGCGGGACCCCGCGGGGGTGCCTGCCTGGTGGGAGAAGAGCCCCCCCCCCCCCCCCCCCGCCCCGGGCCGTGTGTCCCCGGCGCTCCCTGCTCGGTTGGGCTGGTCTGGTGCAGTGAGAAGAATACTGTCACTCGGGTGTTGGGCAGCATTTCCTTTTTTTGGCCAGTGTCTTCCTGAAGCGTTCCTGTCAAGGAACGCTAAGCAAAGAGTCATCGTGTCCCCAGAAGAGCCACATCTCTTCCCACCGAACCTGAAGGTGTCATAGCTGAGGTGTAGCTGTTTTCTTTAACACATGAGCTGATTTTTGGATTTTTGAAACGTGTGTATTTTTAAGTTTTTAAATGTTTATTTCGAGAGGGAGAGACAGAGCGTGCACGCATGAGAGCGCAAGAGCGAGGGAGGGGCGGGGGGGGGGGAGAAAATGCCAAGCAGGCTCCGCACGTCAGCGCAGACCCCAACGTGGGGCCCAGTCTCACGAACCATGAATCTCACGATCGTGACCTGAGCCGAAATCAGGAGTTGGATGGATGCCCAGCTGAGCCACCCAGGTGCCCCTAAATGCGTAGTAAGTGATAACTCGCTTACTGGTAACACTCTGCGTATTTTGTATATACAGGCAATGCTTCACGGGCCTTTTAACCCTTATGAACTGAAGTGTCACAGTTTGACCAGAATCTCCAAGTTCCGGTATGATTAGCTTACGTTCCCCGTGGGTTCCTTTTTCCTCTGCTCCCCTGTTTATAGAGCTTTTCGGAAACTAATCTTTATGTCTAAGCTCTTGGGACGTTCCCTTTTCCAGCTCCTTCTCTTTCTCTCCTACCTCCAGATCTGAGGTACTCTTTGTCTCTTACATGAAAGCTGTTCTGTGTAGGACCTTTTTGAGAATCTTCCAACCAAGACTTCATTTTTTCTGTATTGTTATTCATTCAGCAACCCTGTGAATGCCACTGTGTTCTGGGAACTGTTTATGGTTTGAGGGGAACAATAGTGACCAAAACGCACTCGGTGTGATTCCAAAATTGTGGGTCCGGGGGGGGGGTGGTGTGTGAGGGAAAACTGGTCCTCCCGGGATGGGTTGGTGAGGCTCTTGAACATCATGAAAGCATCTCGGAGGGGCCCCTGACCACACCCGGAAGGCCACAGAGGTTTCCAGAGATCCTGTGACGGGAGGAATGCAGGGGAGGCTGAGGAGCAGCAGTGAAGGGCGGTGAAGGCTGGCTGAAGGCGTTGGCCTCGCTGTGACCCTGCACTTCTGAATAAGTGTGTGAGGCTGGAGGGAGGGCGGAAACAGAGGGGCCGCAGAGCTGTGTGGTGAGGGCGAGCTCCAGAAGCGAGGTCTCGACATCTGAAGCCAGTTGGAAAGTCTTACCGTGCCCTTTAAACAATCGCTTGGCTACAAGGTAAACTGACGGCTGGATGCCTAGAGCAGGCGCCTCTTGGAGCCGTGAGGGGTGCAGCGCTCGGGCCCACCGGCCCTTTGCTAGAGCCTGCGGTTCCGAAAGGTTGGCAGGGGGTCTGTGGGCGCTTGAAAGTGTGCGGAGCACAGTAGGAAGAACGCACCGGATCTCGGAGGAGGAGGGTGTCAGGCAGGAGCGTACTTCTGAGGCTGCCCACTGCTGGAATCCCGGGTGGGGACATCGTGGGCCACGCTGAGTCCCCGGCAGGAGGTGCGGAAACAGACAACTTCACGAGAGCTCCCGGGTAGGGTCGGCAGGCCGGCGTGAGAGTAGAGTCGGTGACACTGGAAGGGGAAGAGCGGAGGAGGGCCTTCCGAGTGGCCCCGGGGCCTCTGCTGGCAAGCGAAGGGGGGGCCGGGGGCCCGCCTGCGCCGTAGCTGATGGCCTCCAGGTTGGGAGCGCGGGACCTGGCCCCTGGGACGGAGGTGGCGATCTGGGCCTTGTCGGCACGCGGGTGTCGCTCGAGGCCGAGGCCTGCGAGAGACGAGGGTGGGAGCCGGCGGTCCCGGGCGAGAAGAGGAGGCGCCAAGGAACGCTGGGACGTTAAGAGGCTTTCACCTGTTGAGCGTTGCGCTCGCGCGCTTGCCTGTGTCTGTCGTGCCAGCTGCGGGTTGGACGGAGCGCGCTGCCCCGTGGGCGGCTCAGCCTCGGTCTCCTGCCGACGCCCCTTTCAGGTGTGTTTGGATCGAGAAGGAAAGCATCAACTCTGTCATCATCAGCGACGCCCCTGAGGACCTCCACCAGAGGATGCTGGTTGCCGCTTCCCTGTCAGTCAACGCCACCGGTGAGTGGGGCTGTGTTCACTTGCCGCGTGCTCTTCTCCCTGCGCCGCTCTGTTACCAGGAGTGGTTTGTCCCGTGATTACAGCGAACGCGTGTATCTGTGCCACAGTTGGAGGCCGTTCTCTGAGCGCGCCGGCCGCTGCGGGGCTAAGAGATAGAGCATCACCTTTCCTTTTATACGAGGGCGCGGGTGTCGGTTTCTTGACGGGTCGGTCATTTGGTACATCATGCTTGTCCCCAGAGTAGAACAGGGCTTGGCCCTGGGACAAAGCCGATGGCCCAGTGAGAAGGAAGGGGGGGAGAGGAGAGGAGAGCAGGCAGACAGAGGTCCCCGGCAGGTCTGATGGCGTCCGCTGTGGGGTGCCGTGGGGCGCATCCATGGGGTGGACTCCGCGGAGCGGGGGACGCGGGACGGGGGGTGTGCCAGGAGGGCGCGGGGTCCTGCAGAGCGACTCTCGCCCCTGACGCTGCCTTTGTTGCCCGTCCCGCAGGGTCCACCATGCTGCTGAGAGAGACCTCTCTGATGCCGCACATCCCTGGCCTCCCGGCTCTCCTCAGTGTGCTCTTCGCACCCGCGATGGAGCTGAGGTGCGGGGCTCGTCGTCCTTTCGTCCGGGCTTCGCGGAGTGAGGACCCGGGTGGGCGAGCGCACCCCTGTGCCCCCTCCCCTGGAGAGGAGACCCAGAACCCCGGCCGCGCCTGCCTGGGCGCGATGGGAGCGGTTGCCGCGGGGACACGCCTGCAGTGGGCTGGGAGAGAGCTCCCGTCCCGCGGGGCTTGAGTGAGAGAGGGGCTGGAGGAGGGACAGGAGGAGCTGGGAGCGGGCTCAGAGCGGGCGTCCTGTTGGAGAGGGGCCGGGGTGTGACTCTGCTCTCAGGCTCCCGGCTGGCTGTCCGCGAGATGCCTGGTCCCCCCCCCCCCGCCCCCCCCCGGCGCTGGTGACCATGGGGGAGGAGGTGCACTGCTGTGTCCTACTGGTGTAGCTCTTTTTGATGCCTCGACCAAACAGTGATTTCTCCTGGAGGCTGTAGCGGAGAGGGCGGTGAGCTGGGAGGAGACCTCAGGGCACCCTTACGTGGGGACAGCCGCCACGTGAGCTTTTTACTTGAGAGTCGGGGTGTTGCCGGGGAAGCACTCGTGGGCGTCTGCAGAGGGCGGCGGCTGCGGAGAAACGGGGTCTGGTCTCTGGGAAGGCCGCACGCCTCCCCGGGACCACCCGACCCTGCCGCTTGCTCGGCCCTCTCTCCATACACCTGCTCGGTCTGCCGGTGTGGCCTCAGATGGTGCTTGTTGCAGTGTAGACGACAGCTGAGTAGGGTCTTGCTTCCCACTGAAAGCGTGCGTTCCTTAGAAAAATCTGGAAAAAGCTGAATGGGAAAAAAGTAGCGTCATTTTTAAATGTTTAGCGTATTTATTTTCAGTATATTTTTTGTTTTTAGGTGTTTGTCGTACTGCGTCCTTTTCCACAGATACAGGCATTTTCATATTACGACGTCTTTGTAAATACCCGTTTTAGTAATTGCAGAGTGGACGTAAAATGGCTTTTATAAACACTGCCCTACTCTAGTCACATATGTATTTGTTCCCAACCCGCTCTTGTCCCCAAAGGATTTAATATGCCTTTAAATGTTGGAATTGGGCTTCTCTCTAATCTTGCCATAACGAGCTGATAAATATCTCGATGAATGGGGTGTCTTCTGAGTCCTCCGCGGGGCGGACAGACCTGTAAAAACTGCAGCACGTGTCGTTGTCTAACAGGGAAGGGCGCCACCGTGTGGGAGCAGGGGCACGGCTCCGGGAATACCCGGACGCTGCACTGTCCTTGCCTCTTACTAGACCAAGCTCCTGCTTCGATTTCCCTCTAAATGGGCTCTCTTGGAGGGTTTGTGTGACTCCGGGTATTAGTTTCAAATCTTCAAAGCGCAAGTGGTTACATTATAGAGACACTCAAGAAATGTGGAAATCGATGGTATTTAAATCACCATCTTTCTAGAACAAAAACAAGCGTCAGAGGGGGAAGGTAGTACTTTGCACGTAGCCCATACTTCACGCTCGTTTTGTTGAGTTTAGGTTAAGGGAGCCAGAATGGGGCGCCTTCTGTGACCGCGTGGGGAACGCCGGCGGTCCGAACACGGAGGCTCCGCCAGGTGGGCCCAGAGGGGACGGTGGCCTGCGCCTCGTCACGGGAGGCTGCCTCTGGTCAGCTGGGGGAGCCTTTTGTAATTTGTGGAGTCAGCAGCAGCTGTGCTTGAGGAGCTTGCGGGGGACGCGATGGTTGACGTGGGCGCACTCGGCCTTCCCCCCGCACCGGGCGCCCCGGCCCCAGCGGCCCTCGGTGCGGGGTCCGCGCCATCCTGTCGACGCTGGCGGCCACCCGGGGACCACGGGGAAGGTCTGCCATCTCCAACATGGCGTCCGTGGTGGCGGGAGGCGAGGGAGAAAAAGGTCCCTTCGGAGAGGATGAGGAGGGACTTTATTCCCGCACTGGGCGGAGAAAAGGGAGGGCCGCGGTCCCCTCTCCCGCGCCTGGTGGCCGCTGACCAGCTGCAGCTCACGAGCCCGGTGACCGAGCCCTGGCGGTGCTGGCTCCCCTGTCGCCACTGCCTCCGGTCGCCCTTCGGCGCACCTGCCCCCGGGTGGGCTTCGCCTTTCCTGCCGCCCCCGCCCCGGGGTGCTTCCGCGTCGAGAGCCTGCTGGAGCGTTGTCCTCTGCGCCGGTGGCGAGCCCGGCGTCTCCAGGAGCGCATTCTGCTGGCCGCCCTCACCTCCCGCCGGGGTCCTCACGGCTGGGCAGGGGGCGGTGGGGAGGGCTCCATGGGGCAGGGGTGCTGCGGAGGCCGGGGGAGGAGAACTCTTCCAAAACAACAGAAAAGCCCCGCCAGGCAAACCCGTTAATGGATGACGGCAGTGGATTAAAAGGGAACTTTCGCTCTCTCACCGTTTGTTCCGCTGACTGGCCGCGTGACAGATCAGCCATCAGCCCTCTGGTTGCTGTGGCAGGGATTCAGCGGCCGCCAGGGACAGCCCCGTGGTGAGCGGGTCTTCAGCAGGAGGCCCGAAGGCTCCCGTGGAAACCCTACCTCCGCCCTCCTGCTCACGTGGCTGGTGGCCCGGGGCCTCGGCTTCTGCTCGCCAGGGCCTCCGCGGGTGGCGTCTGCGAGGGCTCGTCGGGGCTTCCTCGCGGCCTGGTGGTTGGGTGCCCACGGCCAGCATCCTGACAGAGCTGAGTGGAAGCCGTGTCCCCTTTGATGAGCGACCTCCGAAGCGTTCCACGGTGAGATTTGCTCTGGCCACTGTCCCACTCAGACCCAAGGCCTGGCATCCAAGACCCCACTTCTCACTGGAAAGCGTCCGCTTTGCACCATGAAAACAGCACGTAAGATGTGCGCTCCTGACCTCCCTGTCTGGATGGCATGCCGCCTTCTGTGTGCCGACGTGTCGTCTGAATTGTTCAGTGTAGTCGTGGACCGTTTTTGTAATTTAAAACATCTTGATCTACCTCTGTTTTTAAAAAGCTGGAGAAAATTGGGGAATACAGCAAAGGTGTCTTTTTTTTTTTAATTTTTCTTTGATGTTTATTTATTTTTGAAAGAGAGACAGAGTGAGAGGCAGAGGGGCAGAGAGAGAAGGAGTCACAGAACCCGAAGCAGGCTCCAGGCTCCGAGCTGTCAGCACAGAGCCCGACGCGGGGCTTGAACTCACCGAGTATAAGATCATGATCTGAGCTGAAGTCGGACACTTAACCGACTGAGCCACCCAGGCGCCCCAAAGGTGTCTTTAAGTATTGGAAGCGTGAGGTGATGGGAATGTAGAGCGGGAGGGGGTGCTGTCGGGTCTGGTGGGAAGGCTGTGGCGGCAGGTAGACCTGGGCTCCCTGGCTGGCATGCCCCCTGTTGCCCGCCCCGGGGCATGCCAGGTGCCCCTCCAGCTTCCGACGCGTCCCCACCTGTAAAGAAGGGCAGTGGTGAGCTCGCGGGCGCAGCACGGTGCCCGGAGACGGTAGCTGCCGTGAGGGATGTCCGTCCTGCCCTGGCCGCTCCTGGCAGCATCGCGGGGAAGCCGAAGGAGGCGGAAGGTCCTTCCCCGGGGAGTGGCCTTGGCAGGATTTGGAAATCTCAGTAGACTTTGAACACACACAGTTGTCCCTCAAACAACACAGCCTACTGTTGACCGGAAGCCTTACTGATAACCTGGGGTAGGTGCACACGCTTTGTGTGTTCTATGTGTTTACGTACTGCATTCGCGCAATCAGGGAAGCTAGAGAAAAATGTTTTTTTGTTTTTTTTTAAATTTTTTTTTTTAACGTTTTTATTTTATTTTTGAGACAGAGAGAGACAGAGCGTGAACAGGGGAGGGGCAGAGAGAGAGGGAGACACAGAATCCGAAACAGGCTCCAGGCTCTGAGCAGTCACCACAGAGCCCGACATGGGCTCGAACTCATGGACCGTGAGATCATGACCTGAGCCAAAGTCGGATGCTTAACCGACCAAGCCACCCAGGCGCCCCGAAAAATGTTCTTTTTAACAGATGCCCCCCAAATTTTCCAGTGTATTCATTGAAAAGAATCCACATATAATTGGAGCTGCTCAGTTCAAACCTGTGTTGTTTAAGGGTGGACAGTACTTTGCAGATTACTACGGTGCACGTTGCAGAATATTTAAGGGAACCATTTTTATATGGAGGCTTCAGACTGACTAGAGGAACTATGTTTCCTTCTTTGGCTCGTGTAGACAGCTGTAAAGTACGAGCTTGCAGGACAGGCTCCTCTTCTGTTGTATTTACTTTAAACGTCATTGTCTGGAGAAGTTGGTTCTAACAAGCATAGCAGTTGTCAGCTTCCATAAACGTGAGCTCCTTTACGTAAGCTGTCTCCGAACGGTTTGCTCGTCTGGCGTGTCCTTGCTGTGTCTGCACCGAGCCCGCTTGCTTGGATCCTGTCGTGACTTTTGCTGTTGTCGGTCTGAGTTTAAATGTGGTTACAAAGGAAGTAAAAATATTTCTGTGGTCCTAATTACTGTGTCTTAGGGTCCCGTAAGTTTTTCGGATCCTCAGAAAAGAACGAAAGCTGGTGTTTTAATTACCTTTATTGATTTCAGGTGTAGGGCAGATGAGCAGGTGCGGGTCAGTTCCAGGCTGAATATCTGGGGACCGTCCGTGGTGATGAGCATGTGTTGCCACATGTGAGGGACACCGATGAGCAGCCGTTAGTCGTACTGTTGGTGACCCGGGCTGTTATCTGTGTTCTGGAAAAGTTTTGTATAAACTGAAATAATTGTAAATGATATTCTATGAAAAACGTGGGGAGCATAGTGTTTATAAAGGAACACTTCAGCGATCATTTTGTATAGCGAATGCTCAGCTCCATATTTACCAGTCTGAATTCTGGGTCTTTGATTTCACTTGAAGTGGGATTCTCTTTCATTTTCATTGAAGTGAAAAAGGTCTGTTGTGTGTGTATGTATATCTTTAGGACTAAGAAAATGCTCTTTTTTTGCCTAGATTATTTTCATCAAAACGTTGTTGATTAAAAAAAACAGGGGCGCCTGGGTGGCGCAGTCGGTTAAGCATCCGACTTCAGCCAGGTCACGATCTCGCGGTCCGTGAGTTCGAGCCCCGCGTCAGGCTCTGGGCTGATGGCTCGGAGCCTGGAGCCTGTTTCCGATTCTGTGTCTCCCTCTCTCTCTCTGACCCTCCCCCGTTCGTGCTCTGTCTCTCTGTCCCAAAAATAAATAAAAAACGTTGAAAAAAAAATTAAAAAAAAAAAAAAAAAAAAAAACAAAACTTGGGGCGCCTGGGTGGCTCAGTCGGTTAGGCGTCCGACTTCGGCTCAGGTCACGATCTCGCGGTCCGTGAGTTCGAGCCCCGCGTCGGGCTCTGGGCTGATGGCTCAGAGCCTGGAGCCTGCTTCCGATTCTGTGTCTCCCTCTCTCTGTGTCCCTCCCCCGTTCATGTTCTGTCTCTCTCTGTCTCAAAAATAAATAAACATTAAAAAAAAACCCTGATATTAAAAAAAACCAAAACTTTATTGATATAAATTATGGGAAAAGGTATTTCATTTTATTTTTTTATTTTTAAATGTTTTAATTTATTTTTGAGAGGGAGAGGCACATACAGAGCACAAGCCAAGAAGGGGCAGAGAGAGAGAGGGAGACACAGAATCTGAAGCAGGCTCCAGGCTCGGAGCTATCAACACAGATCCCCACGTGGGGCTCGAACTCACAAACCATGAGATCATGGCCTGAGCTGAAGTCCAATGCTTAACTGACTGAGCCACCCAGGCACCCCAATATCTGTTCATTTTATATTGTCGAGCCTGTTCTGGGCTGTGGTGCTGTCATTTAATCTAACATCTGGGGTGAAAGAAGGAGCCCACGGGCAGAGGAAGGGTCTCCACGGGAGGAGCCTGGCAGAGAGGCCTGTAGGGAAGCCGGGGGAGCTGGAGCCTGGCGCAGGGGTGGAGGGAGAACGTGGGTTTGAGATGACCTGGGGGAGCGAAGCGGGCACTGGATGCTGCGTGGCTCGCAGCAGGCTCTGGTTTTTCTCAAAATGGCACAGGAAACCACCCTTAAGACTGGGTTTGTTTCTGTTATGATGATGGGAAGAGAAAAAAAAAATCCTGGGTCTGTTTTGAAAAACTAACACTCTCTGCTGCGTGGGAGCCAGACTGGAAGAAGCAGGAGTAGGTGTGGGGAAGATGGGTCAGAAAGGGATCGCATGAGTCTAGGTGCAAAGTGGCGATGGCTTGGACCAGGCTGATGGCAGCTGAGATGGAGGGGTCACCAGGTTTAAGGATGCGTTGAACATGGAAGTGACAGGGCGTGGTGCTGGAGGGAGGGGGCAGGTTTTGGTTAAAGGAGGATGTAACGCTCTGTGTTGTGTGTACAGCTGTTTCAGGGTAGGAAGGTGGGACATAACATCTTGTAAGCTTCTAAGTGCTAGACTTGTTTCACAAGCCATAAATATTCTGTGGAAACCTCACTAATAAGAATTTAACCCATGGGAAGAACTCGAAGGAAGGAAAAGACTGAATGTGATAAAATAGTCTCTATGTTGTGTGCTGCAGTGAGAAATAGAAACCTAAATAACGGACTGATAAACACGTTTACCGTCCTTATAACTACATAGCCTCTGTTGTTTCTGATGTAAACACCGGAAGAGAAAATGCAAAAATAAACAAAATTAGTTGCTGTACGAGGTCTGGCAGAACAATGATTTTATTGGCCAGTTCCTTTAACGTTGAAACAATGGGTTAACAATTTCAAAATACTAACTCTTCTAAAAACTTTTCATTTAGGGTTGATCGGGATGGAAAAAACTATACTGGAGTCCTTTGTGGTTTGGGGTGGAATCCAACCACGGGGGCCCCTATCCTGCCAGAGCATGACATTGAGCTAGCATTTGATGTTCAGTTCAACGTGGAGGATATCATAGAGGTAAGACTGACTCATCAGCACTGTAGTAGTTGTCTGTCTGTCTCTCCCTCTCTCCCTCTCTCCCTCTCTCCCTCTCTCCCTCTCTCCCTCTCTCCCTCTCTCTCCCCCCCCCCCCCCCCCTCGGTTGGTTTGTACACCCATTTAACCGCGCAGTGTCTGACACGGACCTTTATTTATTTATTTATTTATTTATTTATTTATTTTTTATCAGTTATTTTATTTTATTTTATTTTATTTTATTTATTTTTAATTTTTATTTATTTATTTATTTTTTAAACGGACCTTTAAATACAGACCTACGTCTCTGGCCCCAGAGGTGCTTGCTGTCCCTTAACCTGCCTATTTTACTTCCCTTTTCTGTAGGAAGTAGCTTCCCAATAGAGACGGTGCTCTCTGAATTTCTCCTGTGGGATCTCTGGGCACAGGAGGCTTTTCTGGGCAGTGGGAGTAAACACCAGGCCAGTAGGACTGCTGGGGATCTCTGTCCACGCCTCCCTCCAGGTCCGGACTAGCTGCACATCCTTGCTGGTCCGCGGCGGGAAGCGAGGAAGCGGAATCCTGCTCTCGGCTTCATCCTCTCGACAAGGGTGGACGGCCTGCTGAGCGCGTAGCGGTGCGGCCGCGTGTGTCTGTGCGGGGCCGGGACGCGATCAATGTAGCGGGCAAGGTTAAGCACTTAGAAACTTAGGGAGCAGGCTGACAAAGTAATTTTATGGCTTTTGAATCTGATAATGAAAAACGTGGGCTTATGTTTTATATGCTTGTGTTTTTTATAGTTCGTTGTTCTAGTAATTCAGTTTTGGTACATTTAGAAAGTGAGAAAGCTGGTCCTCCACCACAGGTAGTTTGAACGGCGCCGCTGTAAAGTACGTGGCCCTTTTTCTTCTCAGAAGTTGCACGAACTAGGTGAGGTCGGCGTAACTGCGTAGAAGGGGGTGGAGGAAGAAGGCAGGCGCTATGGTGAGCTGCGCCGAGCCCGCCCTTATCCCCCAGGCTGCTGTGGTTACGGTTGTCGGTGTTTTCATTTTATTGACTTAACTTTCACTCTAAGGTGTTTTGGGGCTTAAAAATACTCCTTAATAGTCCTAATTGTAAAATATAAAACTTCAAGAAGTAAATATAGGAGAAAATCTGGATGGCCTTGGATTTGGCAGGGAGTTTCTGGATGCAACACCTAAAGTACAGTCTGTGAAAGAAGAAAGGAGAAGCTGAACTTTGTCAAAATTAAAACCTGCTGTGCCAGAGACCCGGCTAAGAGGATGAAGAGATGGGCCGTTCGCGAGGAGCAAATGCTTGCGGATCATGTACGTGATAAAGGACTTTTATCATAATACGCAAGCCAGTCATTAAAAACATAAGTAAGCGAAAACATGGACAGCAGTGTCCTATTCACGAGGAAATGCGAGTTAAGACCGTGACGTACGTCCACGTGCCTGTTAGAATGGCTGAAATCCAAAAAACTGACAACAGTGCTGGCGAGGATGTGAAGCAGCAGGGACTCTGGGGACGCAGAAAGGAGGTAGAGCTTTAGAAGACAGAGCACACATCCATCGTGAGACCCGACAGTCCCACCTCAAAGTGTTTCTCTAAGAGATTTGAAGACTCACATCCACAGAATCCATTTGGGAATGTCGATTGCGTCACTCGTCGTTTATAATTGCGGAAAGTTGGAAGCAGCCAAGATGTCCTTCAGCTGGGGAGTGCAGGATGGCCGTGGGATGGGATGCTCTTCAGCACTTCAGAGGAATGAGTGGTTGATTCGTGCAACGACACAAACAAGTCTCTCTTAAAACTTCTTTTAATGTTTATTTTTGAGAGAGAGAGAGGGGGCGGGGGCAGAGAGAGAGGGAGACACAGAATCCGAAGCAGGCTCCATGCTCCGAACTGTCAGCACAGAGCCCGACGCGGGGCTTGAACCCGCCAACTGTGAGATGATGAGCCCTCCAGGCACCCCATGGATAAGTCTTAAATGCGAGTTTCCGAGTAGGAGAAGCCAGGACTCACGGGCTACTATTTTAAGAGTCCATTCACGTGACATTCTGGGGAAGGCTAAACTAAAGGACAGAGCGGATTGGTGGTCACTCCAGAGCAGAAGGGCTGCTCTCTGGGGTGTTCAGCTGGTGGATGCGTGACCCCATGTGCTTGTCAACCCACACACAGGCTGCCCCTCACGAAGGAGGGGAACTAAGGTGTGTGATTGAAACACACACACACGGATTTTGGGTAATTGCGTTGAGGAGAAAAGGAGCTTTGGAAGACAGTGTTTTGACTGAAAACAGGCTGCAGCACATAAACACTGCTCTCAGTCCAGCCGCTTCACTCTGGAGGTGTTTACACGGTACTGAGGCTGAGCGGCCGGTACATGGATGTGCGAGCTGGGTTGCTCACCGGACAGGAGTTCCAGACGAGCAGGGAAGGCTGGAATGGACCCTGGGATACGGGATGACCCAGACGCTCATCAGTATGAGCACGTGTGACCTCTCCATGCACCAGTGCGTGCGCGTGCGTCCGTACGGCTCTGTACACATGCGTGTACCGACCGCCTGCCCTGTGAAGGCCTAGAGGCTGTGACACCCCCAAAGCCACCAGCACACCGGATGCCCAGACTCTGGTTTCTGACAGGATTTTCCGGGAGAAGGAAGCGGGCTCCTTGGAGAAATGGCTCTCCTGGGGCTGGAGCAGGGAAAACAGAGGGTGAGGCGTGGGGCTTCCTGTAGCGCCAGGAAGTAAACAAGTGCTCGGAGCTAGAGGACAGGGCACGTCGAGGGGCCGCAGGGCCAACCGAGAGAGCCCCACTGGCCAAAGCTGCCGCGGTTTGGGCGGCAAAATGAACAAAGCAGTACTGGATTATAACCCAGGAGGGTGAGATGATTATTTGCGTGTCCGTAAGGTCATAAAGAAATGGTGGAATAAACAAATGAGGGAGAAGAGACCGGTCTTCATACCGGAGGATTCCCAACAGGGTCTGTGGATCCCTGCCTCCAGGAAGTGGAGCGTCATCTGCCCCCAGACCCGACTGTGAGGGTGGACTGGACTCGGTTATGTGCGTCCAAGCAGAAGAGGAGGGGTGGAAGAGGTGTGATTAGACTGAAACGTCAGAACCTTTCTTGCTGATTTTCAGTGTTTGCTTTTGTTACTGTTCCTTAAACTACAGTAGTGGTGACTGATGTTATTTGTGTTGTTTTAATAATTTGTTCCAGAAACCGTATTGATGATAGTCATAAGGGTATGAACTCTGAACACTAATGAAGTATTTAAATGTGGAACGGAATTCAGTTACAGAACCACATGAATGTTGGTGTTGCCATTTATTTACAGATCAATATTCTCAGGGCTGCTGTTAACAAGCTAGTGTGCGACGGACCCAATGGGTCGAAGTTTCTTGGGCCAGAAAGAATCGCACAGTTACAGGACAGCGCTCGTCAGAAACTTCTAGGGTAAGTTGTCCACCTTAGAAAAGGTGTTTAATATGCAAAGCTGTCCCAGCTGTCGGGAGAAAGGCTAGCTTTAGTTGACACTCTTCGTTTTTTTACGTAACCATATTTTTCTGTGGACTTCGTGCTGAGGTTGGACATACATAAGGTGCACGGGCCGTCTCAGGGTATTTGCCCAGGGGACCGACGCCCAGATCAGAAACGATGCTAGAAAACAGGAAAAGTGCTCCTGAAACCAAAAGAAATCCCCCTAGAATGTACACGGGAAGGTGCAGAATATCACCACGATGCCAGATGCTGCTTGCCCTCCACGGGACACTGCCTCGGGCAAGGAAGGGCCAGTGCCCGGTGTCCCTGTTACCTCACAGCCACCGTTGGCAAGGTTGACCTCGTCCTGACCAGCCGTCCAGTGATCGTAGTGCATTCGTACAGTTGTGCCAGCCTCCCCACGGCTCAGTGGTACAGCATTTCTGTCCTCCCCGAAAGTTCACTCGTAAACGGTTTAAAACTGGATTGGGGTGGGGGCGCCTGAGTGGCCCAGTCGGTTAAGTGTCCCACCTCGGCTCAGGTGATGGTCTCATAGTTCACAGGTTCGAGCCCTGTGTGGGGCTCTATGCTGACGGCTCAGAGCCTGGAGCCTGCTTCGGATTCTGTGTCTCCCCGTCTCTCTGCCCCTCCCCTGCTTGCGCTCTCAAAAACAAATAAATATTTTAAAAAAACTTTTAAACTGAATTAGGGTGATTGTCGCACAGCTCTGTACATTTACTAAAATTACGGAATTACAGACTTAAAATTGTTGAATTCTGTAGTAAATAAATTATATCTCAACAAAGCTGTTTTAAAAAACATAAGTTGTTTTTTGCTCATCTGTAAAGCACGTCTGTTCCCACCCTTGGCCGCCACTGATCTGCGCTCGGTCTCTGAAAACCTTATGTACGTGGAATCGGGTTTTTTTTCCTTTTTAATATGGCTTTCTTCACTTAGCATAACAGGTTTGCGATTCATCCGTGTCATAACACGTTTGTTCTTTTCTGTCGCCGGGTGATGCTCCGTTGTGTCTGCGCCACGCTCTGTTCCGCAGCGGGTGAGACGCGTGGATCGTTCCCGGTGTCGGGCTCTGTTGAACGGCGCGGCCGCGAAGGGTCGTGTAAAGTCTCAGGTGAACATTTATCTTCAGCTCTCGGGTAGATGTCTGGGAGTGCCGTCGGTACGCTGCGTGGTGAGTCTGTGTTCACTTTTTAAGGACCGGCCACATGGTTTCCCACGGTGACTGCTGTGTTACGTTCCCGCCAGCAGCGCATGTTCCAGTTTCTCCACGTCCTCGCCAGCGCTCGGCACCGTCCGGATACTTCTTTATGGTCGACGGTCCGGTGGGGGTATGGTGGGAGTCGTCGTGGTTCCGATTGGTGTCTCCTCAGTGACTAATGATACAGAGCATTTGTCCATATCCTCACTAACCAGGTGTATATTTTTTGGTGAGATATCTGTTCAAATCTTTTACCCAGTTTTTAAATCGAGTTGTCTTGTTTGTGAGTTTTAGAAATTCTTTATAAATTTTAGCTGAAAGTTTCTTCGCAGATATGTAATTTGCAGATATTTTCCTGGTATTTTGTCTTTTCATTTTCTTAATGGTATCTTCTGAAAAATACAAGTTCTTAGTTCTGATGACCTCTGCTTTATCTTTTTTTTAAAAAAATGGATTATGCTTTTGGTGTTGTCATATCTGAAAAATCTTCGCTAAGCCCAAAGTCATAGAAGTTCTGTTCTCTATTTTCCTCTCTTACATTTACTTGGTGTATTTAGGTTTTTGGTCTGTTTTGAGATGACACTTGTGTAGTATGGTATGAGGTGCAAGAGTCTGAGTTCATTTTGTCAGAGCTGAACATCCGTTTGTTATAACCACATTGGCTGGAAAGCTCTACTTTCCCTACTGAATTGCCTTGGCACCTGTCAAAAATCAGTTGGCCACAAATGTTGTAAAGGTTTGTGTCCGGACTTCCTCTTTCTTTTTGCTTATGTCTGTCGTACGCCAATATGGCATCGTCTTGATTGCCAAAGCTTGAAATTGGGTAACGTTAGTCTTCCTATTTTGTTCTTGTTTTTTCAAAATTATGCTTACTATTCTAAATTTTTTTCTTAATGTTTATTTACTCTTGAAGGAGAAAGATAGAACGTGAGTGGGGGAGGGGCAGAGAGAGGGAGACAGAATCCGAAGCAGGCTCCAGGCTCTGAGCTGTCAGCACAGAGCCCGATGCGGGGCTCAAACCCACGATCTGTGAGATCATGACCTGAGTGAAGTTGGTTGCCCAGCCGACTGAGCCACTCAGGTGCCCCTATGCTTAACTATTCTAGGTCGTTTTTTTTCCATATATATTGTGTTCATTTGTTTAAAAAAATTTTTTTAATGCTTTATTTATTTTTGAGAGAGACAGAGACAGAATGTGAGTGGGTTAGGGGCAGAGAGAGGGAGACACAGAATCCGAAGCAGGCCCCAGGCTCTGAGCTGTCAGCACAGTGCCCGACGTGGGGCTCGAACCCACAAACTGTGAGATCGTGACCTGAGCCGAAGTTGGATGCTCCACTGACTGAGCCACCCAGGCGCCCCAGTGTTTTAGTGTTTGGGTTGCTATTGTGAATGAAATTCTTTTACTTTTGTTTTTGGGCTGTTCCTTGCTAAAAATGAAGAATTGATTTTTACGTATTGGTTTTATCTTGTGACTCTGTAAAAGCCATTAGTATAGTAGTTTTTGTAGATTCTTCAGGTTTTCTCTCTCACATACAGGGTTGTATTTACAAGCAAAGACAGATTTTCTTCTTCCTTACTGACCCGTTATGCTCCGATTTTTTTTTTCTTGTTTTATTATATTGGCCATTGCAATGCTGAATGGAAGTGGTAAGGCAAACAGCTTTGTCTTCTTCGTCCAGTTTTAGGGAGAAGGCATTTAGTCATCCACTGTTAATGTATGATGTTAGCTGTCGGGTTTTCATAAAGGCTCTTTTATCAGGTTGAAAAAGATCCTTTCTATTCCTCGTGGGCTGAGGGCTGTTATTAGGAAAGGAGGTGCATTTTCCCAAGTATTTTTTTCTGTCTATGAGGTAAGCATGGCTTTTTTTTTTTTTTTCTTTTCATTTAGTTTACATGGTATATTGTATTAATTGGTTTTTGGATGTTAAAGCCAGCCTTGCATTTCTGTTTTGCATTCCACTTGGTATATAATCCTTTTCATAGATTCGTAGATTGGTTGCAATATGTTTTTATTAAGGATTTTTTCACCTGTGTTTGTGAGGGTTGTTTCTTTGTAGTTTACTTGTGATATCTTTGTCTGATTTGGTATCAGGGTAAAACTGGACTCTAAGAATGTGTTGGGAAGTGTTCCCTGCTACTCTTGTCTGTGAGTGTTTGTGTGAGATTGGTATTATTTCTTCCTTAAATATTTGACAGAATTTTCCAATGAGGCCATCTGAGCGTGGACTTTTCTTTGTGGGGAAATTTTAAGTTACTAATTCAATTTCTTATATTTTAGGTGTATTCAGATTTTTCTATTTTTTTTAAGTCAGTTTTGGTAATTTGTGTCTTTTAGGAATTTGTTCATTTAAAAAAATGTTTATTTTTGAGAGAGAGAGAGAGAGAGAGAGCATGGCAAGCAGGGGAGGGCAGAGAGAGGAAGAGAGAGAACCCCAGGCCCTGCACCTTCAGCACGGAGCCCGGTGCTTGGCTTGATCTCATGAACCATGAGCTCATGACCTGAGCTGGAAACAAGAGTCAGATGCTCAACTGACTGAGCCACCCAGGCATCCCTGGAATTTGTTCATTTATTTTTATTTTTATTTATTATTTATTTTTTAAAATTTATATCCAAGTTAGCATACAGTACAATAATGATTTTAGGAGTAGAATACAGTGAGTCATCCCCTACATATAACACCCCGTGCTCAACCCCACAAGTGTTCTCCTCAATGCCCCTTGTCCATTTAGCCCATGCCCCCACCTACCTCCCCTCCAGCAACCCTTAGTTCTCTATATTTAATAGTCTCTTCTGTTTTGTCCCCCTCCCTGTTTTTATATTATTTTTGCTTCCCTTCCCTTATGTTCATCTGTTCTGTGTCTTAAAGTTCTCATATGAGTGAAGTCATATGATATGTGTCTTTCTCTGACTAATTTCACTTCGCTTAATACCTTCCAGTTCCATCCACGTAGTTGCAAATGGCCAGATTTCATTCTTTTTGATTGCCGAGTAATACTCCATTGTATGTATATACCACATCTTCTTTATCCATTCATCTGTTCATGGACATTTTGGCTCTTTCCATACTTTGCCTATTGTCGATAGGGCTGCTATAAGCATGGGGGTGCATGTGCCCCTTTGAAACAGCACACCTGTATCCTTTGGGTAAATAGTAGCACAATTGCTGGGTTGTAGGGTAGTACTATTTTTAATTTTTTGAGGAACCTCCATACTGTTTTCCAGAGGGGCTGCACCAGCTGCATTCCCACCAGCAGTACCAAAGGGTTCCCCTTTCTCTGCATCTTTGCCCAACATCTGTTGTTGCCTGAGTTGTTGATATTAGCCATCCTTACTGGTGTGGGGTGGTATCTCATTGTGGTTTTGATTTGTATTTCCCTGATGATGAGTGATGTTGAGTGTTTTGTCATGTGTCTCTTGGCCATCTGAATGTCTTCTTTGGAAAAGTGTCTATATTCATGTCTTTTGCCCTTTTCTTCCCTGGATTATTTGTTTTTTGGGTGTTGAGTTTGATAAGTTCTTTACAGATTTTGGATACTAACTTTTTATGTGATATGTCATTTGTAAATATCTTCTCATGGAATTTGTTCATTTAAATTGACTTATTTATTGGCATAAAATTGTTCAGAATATTTTTATAATCCTTTTATTTTCTGTACAGTTGATAGTTGTGTCCCCTCTTTTGTTTATGATTTTGATAATGTGTGTCTCCTTTTTTTTTTTTTTTCTTGGTTAACTCAGCTAAAGTTTACCAATTTTGTCAGTCTTTTCAATTTCACTGATTTTTTTTTCCTCCTAGTGTTAATGTTTTTTCCTGTTTGTCGATGTTCACTCTTAAAATTATTAGTCCTTTACTTCTGATTACTTTGGATTTAATTTGCTCTTTTTCTAGTTGTACAACCTAGCACCTTTGATTATTGTTTTGAGACCTTTCTTTTCTGTCACAAGCATTTAAAGCTGTATGTCCCCTCTGTCACTGTTTTAGCTGCATCCCATATTTTCTGATCTATTTTAATTTTCACTCTTTTTTTTTTTTTAATTTTTTTTTTTAACGTTTATTTATTTTTGAGACAGAGAGCATGAACGGGGGAGGGTCACAGAGAGAGGGAGACACAGAATCTGAAACAGGCTCCAGGTTCTGAGCTGTCAGCACAGAGCCCGACGCGGGGCTCGAACCCACGGACCATGAGATCATGACCTGAGCCGAAGTCGGACGCTTAACCAACCGAGCCACCCAGGCGCCCCTTCACTCTTTTCAAAATATGCTCTCGTTTTCCTTGTGATGTATTCTTTGACCAAATGGGTAATTGTTTATAAGTATATTAATTTTCAGATATTTGGGGATATTTTCCAACTTTCCTTACATTGTTGATATATAATTTATTTCTGTGTAGGCAGTATACATACTTTCAATGATTTCCATATTTAAAAAAATTATTTTAATGTTTATTTTTCAGAGAGACAGAGTGTAAGTGGGAGAGGGTCAGAGAGAGAGGGAGACACAGAATCTGAAGCAGGCTCCAGGCTCTGAACTGTCAGCACAGAGCCCAGTGCGGGGCTTGAACTCATGAACTGTGAGATCATGACCTAAGCTGAAGTTAGACACTTAACCGACTGAGCCACCCAGGTGCCCCATGAATGATTTCCATATTTTAAAATTTATTGAGACTTGTTTTATGGCTTAGCATAGATATAGTCTTTCCTGGGAAGTGTTCTGTGATCACTTGAAAATTTGAATGTGTACCTGCTCTTGTGGGGTGGAAGCCTCGGTTGATGTTGGTTAGATCAAGCTGGTGAGTTGTGGCAGCCATCAAGTGTCTATCCTTGCTGATTTTCTCACTAGTTCTATGAATATTCAAAGTGGGGTATTGTCATTTCTAGAATTATTGAATTATTTCTTCTTTCAAGTCTGTCAGCTTTTCTTTTATGTTTTTGGGGCTATATTGTTTGATATGTATACATTCATAATTGTTGCCTTTTCAGAATGTGCCAGTCCTTTGTCATTATGAAATAAATCTCTCTCTCTAGGAAGAGTTGTTGTCTTCTTCTTTTTTAAAAAATTTCTTTTAAAGAGAGAGAGAATGTGTGCCTGTCTGCGAGTAGGAGAGGGGTGGTGGGAGGGTGGGGAGGGACTCTCAAGCAGGCTGCATGCCCAGGGCAGAGCCTGTTGTGGGCTTGATCCCACGACCCTGGGATTGTGACCTGAGCTGAAATCAAGAGTTGGACTGAGCCATTCAAGTGTCCCAAGAGTTGTGTCTTAAAGTCTGTCAGATATTAATGTAGCTACCCTACCAGTCTGGTTTCTGTTTGCATGCACATCCTTTTCTGTCCTTTTACTTATAATCTATTTGCATCTTGGAATTTCTTCAAATATTTTTTTTTCTATGCCTTCCCTCATTCCCCAGGGCTCCTGTCACACCTGTGTCTGTACACTTGGTGTTGTCTTGCTGTGCTCTGAGTCTCTGGGCATTTGTTTTTCAATCTTTTTTCTCTCTGTTCTTCAGAGTAGTTAATTTCTATTGATTTGTCCTTCAGTTTCCTGCTTCTTTATCCTGACGTCTCAGACCTGCACGTGCTGGTCTGCTGTAAGGGATCTTCCATTTTAGTTCTTGTACTTTTGAGCTCTAGAATTTCTTTTTGGGTTTTTCTGTTTTTGATTTTTGTTGCAATTCTCTTTGAGTCATTGTCATCGTATTTCCACGTATTTGTTAAAACGTGGTTTAATTCTTCGTACATACTTAGCGTGGCTGCTTTGAGGTCCTGTGTGCTAAACCCATGTTTGGGCCCACTCACCTTCTTTTGGCTGCTCATTTTTCATGAGTATGGGTCACACATTTCTGTTTCTGGGAGAATGTCTCAGTGTTTGGCTGAGAATTGGTCATTTTAGACGGTGCAGGGTAGCAGGATAGGGTATTGATCCTGCAGGCTTCCGCAGGATACGTTTCCCTCCGTGTTGTCAGGCCACTGATGCCTGGGTTCTCTTTTTGTTTTTGTGTTCGTTGTCTTTTTTATTTTCAGCCTGGCTTACTAGGAGTTGTCCTTGTGTCTGCACTGCTTAGTGCTGAGCCAGCGAGGGGTCAGAAGTTGTGCTTAGTTACCTAAGCCTTTAAGCTCCTGCCCTTTGCTGGTAGACGTATGTGTGGTTTGGGTGGTGCATCCAAGGTTCGGGTGGTTTTGAACTCTTCCCCAGTTTTTATGTTTTCCCAGGGCCTTCCTGTGCGCCACCTCCCAGTGGCCCAGGGCCGCGTGCCCGGCTCAGGGCCTCCATGGACTTTGTGTGCACGTGTGTGCAGCCTCCCCGCCGCCCCCCGGGTGTGTGTGTGCGTCTGGCCCTCTGGTGCTCTCACTCCAGGCTCTCCCTCTTGGGCTTCCACGTGGTCTGTTGGTCTGCTCTGGCCCCCAGCAGGACTGTGACCGAAGGCCAGTGGAGCTGTGGGCTTTCTCTACGTCTTGCCTGTCAGGTGGACAATTTATGCTGACAGTGTTGCCACACAGGAGGGCCTTTCACCCCCTGCACCAAATCAGGGAAGCTCAGTCTGGCAGCGGAGATGCTGGTTTTCATGGCCAGTCTGTCCCTGGCAACGCTTGGGTCCTAGGCCGCGCTGCTGGGGGCTATGGGCGGTGGCTGGGAGAAGCTGGCCCCACAGTTCACCTGAAGTCCGCAGTTTCTCATGAATCAGTGCTTCTCAGCTTGTTTGCTTTTCGTTAATTTCCAGAGCTTTTGAATGTTTGGGGTGGGGTTTTTTTTGACAATTTTGTCAAATTTCATAGTTGTTTCAGGTGGCAAGAAGATTTCCAGACCTCTTTATTCTGTCGTTGCTAGAAGTCTCTAGCTCTCTGCCTTTTTAAGCCGGTGGCATTCCCAGCTTGTCACAGGTGTCTAGAGTAGAGGGCAGAAAATACCCTGCTCCATTCCGTGACGCAGTGATGTGTGGTGACGGGGCACCTCCACTCGTGGGTGAGGGACGGGGAGAACGAGGGTTGGTCTTAACCCCTGCTTTGCTCCATTTCGTGCCTGGTTTTGAACGTACGGTAGATTTAAATGTCTGCTGGTTGTAAGTATGTAAATCTTGACCTTTAAAAAACTTACTGTAGTTATAATTCTGGATTTCAATCTTTTTTTAAATCCTAGTTACTGACTTTCTGGTTTTCAGTTACTGAGTATAATTAAGATGATGTATTTCTTCTTTAAATTGTAGTTTGTTCTGTCAGTCGAAACCAAGACAGAGAATTGTCCCTACGTGGCATGAAAAGCCGTACGAATGGAATCAGGTGGGTGAGAAATCGAGCGCCGTGCGAGCCGCCTGCCCGGGAGTGATGGGCTCGGGGGACTGAGGGGCCCAGAGCAGGGGCTGTGGAGGGTCCGGAGAGACTAGAAAGGGACAGGCGATGTGGACGGTTCTGTTGAGTCATGGGGTAGCGTCACAGAGCAGACCGGCGGTCTCTGGATGGCGTGCCCTCTGTGATGCCCAGGCCGACTGTCCTGTAACTTGGGATAAAGCCGGGAGGAACATCTGGATCAGCTGTCGGGGCGCATCGGTGTTGCCTCCGTGTGCTCGGGCTGACAGCGTGCCACACACGGGGTGGCTTAAACAGCAGACGTTTATTTTCTCATAGTTCCCGGAGGCCGGATGTCAGAGGTCAGGGCACCAGCACAGCCGGGTTCTGGTGAGAACCCCTTTCCTCGCTTGCAGGCCCGTGCCCCTATCCTGTGTCCTCACGTGGTGGAGAGCGTCGCCCTTACGTCTCTTCTGAGAAGGGCTCTGATCCCGTCGTGGGGGCCTCGCCCTTGTGACCTCATGGAACCCCATTCACTTCCCCAAAGCCCTACCTCCAGACACCATCGCACTGGGGATTTGAACTTCAACATTAGGGATTTGGGGCACACAGTTCAGTCCATAGCAGTTGGGAAATAGGGCAGGGCCCATCCGGGGCACCTTGACTTTTACCGTGTATAATGTTTATGAAATAAAATAAAATTGGACTTGAGGAGAAGGAACTAAAGGAGGGGTTTGCAGCTTGACTTCTAGAGCCAAGGGCATCTTTGTGAATGAACCCGCTGCGGCGTGAGCCACGAGATGCCCCTGCAGGTGGTGTTTCCCGTCCTCAGTCGGCACGAGACCTCCTTCCTCCCCTGGGCACCGACCGGTGTCCCTCTTCAGAGCCCTCAGGACCGGGCCTGGAGCCAGCTCCCTGACAGGAGGGGACAGGAGGTGCGCTGGCCACCTCTCCTGCAGACTCTGTTGGGAGACTTAATCTGAGAGCAGAATTTTACTTTGAGGTTGATGTGCTTTAGAAAATGTACATACTTAGAAGCCGATAGCGGAGCCGCAGTTCGTGTGTACCTGGGGAGGAGCGTGTGGAGCTTTGGGTGAAGTCACCGGGTTACTGAAAGTGGCTTGTCAGACGCGCGGCATTGAGCGCTGTGAGAGACGGGAGGTGTTCTGGAATACGCCGGGAGACCAAAAGACTACTTTCTGCTGTCTTACGTGTCTGTGCACGTGTGTGTGTCCTTTTGATGATTCATTTTACTTCCTTTACTTGATGTGTCGCAGGCCCTTCTTCTAGAAAGGTCTGACTGGTCCTTTTGTCTGTCCCCTCAGGTGGATCCAAAGCTGGTCATGGAGCAGGCTGACCGGGAGAGTGGCCGAGGGAAGAACACCTTTCTCTACCAGCTTCACAAACTGATTGTTCTCAGTGCCTAGGCGTGCCGGCGGGCCGTGCCCCGGTTCCTCCCAGAGGAACCAGATCCGCCACGGAGCAGTGGATTAAAGGCTCCAGCTGTAGACTGACTTCTCTGTATCTGAGCGTTACAGTCTTTGCCCGCTGCATCCAAAAGGTCTTCCCCATCCTGGTTCCTCTTCTCTGTGGGTGGTGGCTGGAGAGTGGTATTTCTGTTCTGGTGGGAAGGATTGGAAAGTCTGGTCTTTTCCAGAAACAGAAAATCACTGTGTTAAAGATTCTGGGATAACACCGTTCTGAAAGAAAGCTTTATTTGGAAAAAGAACTATATTTTGTTTTAAATTTATTAAGGTAAACAGAAATAGATGATCTTACACGTAAGGTTCCAGAATGTGCTAGTATGTTCTATCTTGTTACAGTGATTTAAACCTGGGGTACAGGCAGAACCACGAACCGCAAACCCCGCAGCAGGGAGCTGCGTGTTTCTTACAACCGTGGGGCATTTTCTAATTTTCTTTTCCATGAGGAAAAATATTTAATTTTGATAAAACTAACTTCAGTTTTGTATATTTTAGATTTTTACTTACGTTACAATTCGGAGTCCAAATTTCAGAAATCAGAGAGATTACCTGGCAACTAGTATTATCTGTGTTAAAGAATAAAAAAGCATGAGACCAAGTTTCTGTTTCTGACAGTTTTTAGTCAGAGGAGATTCCTGTCGGTCAGGGTTGCATCAGAGGAGCAGTCGCTGCGAAGACGGCGGCAAGGGGTCCCTGGTGGCCTCACACGGTTGTCAGAGGCGCTGATGGGAGGAGGGTCCGCGAGGGCGGCAGGAAGGATCAGGGGAGCGGGCGCCTAAGCAGGCTACTCCCAGCGGGCAGTTCGAAGCCCGTGAGAAAATCTGAGGAGCCTATGTATCTGGGGGCCGTGGGGTGGTGACCAGGAGCTCGCGTAGAGGTCTGGGCAACTGCCGTCTGGGGAGCTTCTGTAAACTGGGGGCCCAGCACTGTGTGTGTGTCCCTCTGTCGCCCGTGTCACACTCGCGCCCCCAGTCTTGCTCAGCTCCGAGCCAGAGTGGTCCAGGTGGGGGTTCTGGGAATGCACTCCCAGCCTCAGGCAGGAGGGGGGCACCGCGCTAGCAGCACAGCCCTTCCTGATGCCTGGGGCAGCCCGAGGCCTACCTCCTCAGAAAGTCCTCTGTGAAAAGAAGCAGGATAGGTCCCCCTGCTGCCAGCTCTTCGCTTTGCGGGGTCCGAGGCATGCGCCCCGCTGCGGGTGAGGGGCAGCCGGTCCCCGGGACCGTCCAGCGCGGGGCCTGGTTAAGTCAGATGGTACCGGAAGGCTTGCTTAAAAAAAAAATCCAGCTTCTTCGTTTCTCTGGTTCTAACCCTTAAAGAAAACCATCCTGACTCTTTTTTCTGGAATTGCTTCCATCTTGCTAAGCATCGTAAGTAAATTTTGCCCTCCGTGATTTCTGCCACAGTCGTCGTTTACTTGCTGCTGTCTTGGTGAAGATTGAGCTCTTTATATCATTCGGTATCCGCGTTCCCCATCGCTCGACGTGGTCACGTCGGCGTGACTGGTTAATTCATTCTATTCTCAGCAACTCTGGAAATCCTGCTCTCTGCAAAAGCCAGCAGCATGCTTGACGGCCCCGCCTTCTGCAGAAGACGGGGCGTTACTCAGCGATCACACGGCGATTGTTCGTGTGCACGTTTCTCCAGTCCTGTGGGCCTTTAAAGCTTCGTTTTAAGTCCAGTTCATCAGCACGCAGTGTGCTCCTAGCTCTGGGTGTACAGTGTGGTGACGCAGCGTTTCCATACGTCACCCGCTGCTCGTCCCGACGGGTGCCCTCCTTTGTCCCCGTCACCTGTTTCCCCCATCGGCCCCCACCTCCCCTCTGGGGACCGTCCGTTCTCTATGGTTAAGAGTCTGATCCTTGGTTTGCCTCTCTCTCTCTCTTTTTTTTTCCCCTCTGCTCATTCGTTTTGTTTTTAAATTCCACATATGAGAGAAATCATGTGGTATTTTGTCTTTCTCTAACTTCACTTTTGATACTCTCTAGCGCCATCCATGTTGTTGCAAATGGCAAGGTTTTCTTTTTTTGGCCGAATAACATTCCATCGTTTGTGTGTACATATGTACATGTACACACACACACACCCCACATTTGCTTTATCCGTTCATGTATTGACGGACACTTCAGTTGCTTCCATATCTTGGCTACTGTACACAATGCTGGTATAAGCATAAGGATGTTGTTAATTTTAGCCTTCTGACAGGTGGGATGATATCTTATTGTAGTTTTGATTCGTATTTCCCTGATGATGAGTGATGTTGAGCATCTTTTCATGTGTCTCTTGGCCATCTGGATGTCTTCTTTGGAAAAGTGTCTGTTCGTGTTTTCTGCCCATTTCTTAACTGGATTGTTTGTTTTTTAGGTGTTGAGTTTTATAAGTTCTTTATAGATTTTGGTTAACCGTTTATCAGATGTCATTTGCAAATATCTTCTCCCATTCTGGGTGGGGCGTCTTTTAGTTCTGCTCATTGTTTCCTTCGCTGTGCAGCAGCTTTTTATTTTGATGAGGTCTTACTTTTGTTTCCCTTTCCTGGGGAGATACATCAAGAAAATGTTGCTGTAGCCCATGTCAAGGAGGTTATTGCCTGTGTTCTCCTCGAGGATTTTGATGGGTTTCCTGTGCCACATTTAGGTCTTTAATCTGTTTTGAGTTTATTTTTGTGTGTGGTGTAAGAAAGTGGTTGAGTTTCATTCTTTTGCACGTGGCTGTCCAGTTCTCCCAACACTATTTGTCGAGGAGACTTTTTCCCACTGGATATTCTTTCCTGCTTTGTCAGGGATTAATCAGCCGTGTATCCCCATGGTCTTAAGGAGTTATTTATGCTCATAGTAATACATGTACAGGTTATGGAATGGGAAGGTTTAAAGGGCAGGGAGTGAGAGGCCGTCCTGTCCCCCCCACCCCCCAGCCCTCACCCGTGCGTTCTTTGGGCTGCGGACCCTGATGTCAGCTGTGAGTAGAGCGTGCCTAGGCTCCCCGCACTCCCGGAGCTGCCGGTGCAGCGGGTACAGATGGGCGACAGACGGGGTGTCGGGAGACGGAAGAGCTGCGGGGGTCCGGGGTCCGGGTAAGGGACCGAGCAGGAGTGTGCGGCTCTCTCTGTCGGGAGCCGGGCAGGGAGCGGTTTAGGCCTTGTGGGCCACGTGTGTCGGTTGCCTCTGTTCCCCTCCGCGGTGTCCCTGTGGATGGTGCGCACATGGAGAAGGGAGACTTGGGGAGCGCGCTCTGCAGAGACCGTCAGACCATGGCTGGCGGGTGTGTGCGGTGGCGCTGCCTTCTGAAGGGACAGCCTTTCTGTGGGGAGGACCTGAGGTCCTGGCTGAGATCGGGGGAGGGAGCGTGCCTGGTGTTCTTGGGGGGCCAGTGGGGAGGCCTCTGGGGCTGGAGCAGGAGCCGTGTGGCGGGGGGGCCTGTAGAAAGAAGCCAGGTCCGGGCCGCGGGGTGGATTTTGTCTTGTACTCGAGCAAGGGGGAGACTCGGAGGGTTTTGAGCAAGACCGTGCCGTGCCCAGACTGACCGACGGAGAGAGCGTGCCGGCTGCCGCGTGGGGCTCCGCGTGGGCGCTCTGCAGCCAAGGCCGGGGAGAGACCCTCCGCGCTGAGCCTGGGCCGCGTGCCAGCGGGACAGAGGACGCGAGGGGCCCGGATTCAGTGAATCCGAGGGAAGAGAGTTCTCAGGGCCACCGGTGTTGTGGGCTGAATGGTGGCCCCTCAAAGGCTCGGTCTCCGTCCTAACCCCTGAGTCTCCTGTAAAGGTGACCTTATTTGGTCAAAGGGTCTTTGAAGCTGTGGTTAGGTGAAGGATTTTGAGATGGGGTCATCATCCTGGATTTAGGGTGGGTCCTAAAGCCCGTGGCGGGTGTGCTTGTAGGAGACGTACAGAAGAGACGCCAGGAAGAAGCCGTCCGAGGACGGAAACAGAGGCCGGAAGGACATGGCCACAAGCCCAGGAGTGCCGGAAGCCACCAGGCGCTGGGAGAGTCATGAAGGACCCTCCCCCTGCGCCCCGAGCCTTCCCCCCGCGCCGAGGGAACACAGTCCTGCCAACGCCTCGATTTCAGACCCTTCGCCACGGAACTGGGAGAGAATGAGTTCCTGTTGTTCAGGGCCCCGTGGTGTGTGGGGGCTTTGTTACGGTGGCCCCGAAGCCAGCCCAGCCGGGGCCTTTGCACCCTTTCACTGGACACGTCCGGAGATTGGTCTCTGTCGTGTGGACACTGTCTCTGTCAATTTTCCCCGGGGGCCGCACACAACGTGCGCTCAGCTGTACCTCCGTGTGCCCACCTAATGTTTGTTGTGGATCCTGTTTCTGGATGTCTACTCCTGCTTTTTCAGTGCCTCACAGTATATGGTTTAATTGCTGTCTTGTAATTGACTTTAGAACCTCACAGCGGACATTTGGATAGTTTCTAGTCTTGCTGTGATATACAGCGTTGCAGTGACTATCCTCATACACTTACATAACCCGTAATAAACTCCTAAAGTAAGAATTGCTGGGTCAAAGGGCATTTAGAAAATCATCCAGTTAGTAGACGTGGCCCCGCCGCCTTCGGTCTGGTTGGTACCAGTGGGCATACGCTCCTGCCAGCGAGACGGGGTCCCCGTTTCCCCGTGGCCGCACCGTCGCAGTGTTCCCACGGCTTGTGACAATAGGAGGTACCGTTTCTGTTAGGTTACTTGTCTTAATTTGAATGTGTCTTTATGAGTGAGGCTGAGCCTCTTCATACACCATGAGCCATTGGTTTTTCCTGTGGTGGGAACCACGTTCACACCTTTTACCAGGCTTTCTTTGTGTTACGTTACGGTTTTTTTGTTGCTTATTTATTTCTGAGGGAGAGTGCAAGTGGGGGAGGGACAGAGAGAGAGGGAGACATGGAATCCAAAGGAGGCTCCAGGCTCTGAGCTGTCAGCGCAGAGCCCGAAGCGGGGCCCCAGCCCACGAACCGTGAGATCATGACCTGAGCCGGAACCAAGAGTCGGACGCTAAACCGACTGAGACCCCTAGGTGCCCCTAGATGTTAATGTTAATAGTTTTTAAAAACTATTTTTACAGTGAGGAATCCGCCCTTGGTGATATGGGTTACAAATGTTTTCCCATTTGTCATTTGACTTTATTGTGTTTTCTTTTTACCATGTGAAATTTAGCCTTTCATTTTCATGTAGTTAAATATATGAATCTTTTATGGCTTCTAAACTCCCTCCTCCCTGTTTGAGTTTATTAGAAATAGCCCCTTTGTTCTCTTCTAGATTCCTGATGGTTTCATTTTGTAAATTAACTTTATTGAGATAACATTTACATCCAGTAAAATGCACTCATTTCAAGTGTGCAGTTTGACTTTTGACAGTCATACACACTCGTGAGACAACTACCACAGTTTAGGTAGTGAGCATTTCCATCACCCCCTAAAGTTCCCGTATACTGACTCCTTTGTAGAGAGCTCCCCACTGCCACTGCAGCCCCGGCCACCGCTGAACTGCCTTCTGCCCCTGGAGAGCTGGGTTTCTCGCTGTTGCCATCTCGGGCCAGATAACTCTTTGTCATGGTCACACAGGCTGTCTTGTGCTTTTGTGAGCCGTTCGGCACCCTTGGTCTCCACCCGCCACTTATAAGGAACAAACCCCCTGCAGTTGTGGCAGCCAGACGTTGTCCAGACATTGTCACACTGCTGTGACCACTGCTGTGGAACAGACTTCCCCTTTCTAGAATTCCACGTGATGGACTCGTACGTGCTTTACTCCACGTGTCTGGATTTCTTCACTCAGCATGTTTTTGAGATTCATCCACGTTACTGTGTTCAGTAGTTCATTTTTTGTTGTACGTTGTATTGATCCGTTTACCTGTTGGTGGTGGTTTGGGTGGTTTTCAGGTTTGGGTTGATTATGATTAAAGTAGCAATGAATGTTTGTGGACTAATGTCTCTGTGGATGTGTGTTGCATTTCTGTAGGGTAAATACTTAGGGATGGAATTATTGGGTCACACGATACATGTAGAATTTTTTAAAAGTTTATTCATTTTTGAGAGGGGGGTTCTTATAGGCATATTAATACTGCTTGTATGGCATAGGGATGTAGGTTGAGTTGAACGAGTTTGTTAGATATTCTGGGTACAAATTCTTTGTCAGAGATCTATATCACAAGTATTCTCTCCCAATCTCGCTTGCCTTTGCATTTTTTAGTGGTGTTTTTGAACAGTAAAGTTTTTTCATTTTACTATTTAATTTAGTCATTTTTCTTCTGTGGTTTTGTGTATGTGTATCCTATATAAGAAATCTTGACTTAAGAGTGTAAAAATTTTGGAGCGCCTGGGTGGCTCAGTCAGTTGAGTGTCCGACTTCAGCTCAGGTCATGATCTCACAGCTTGTGAGTTCGAACCCCATGTCGGGCTCTGTGCTGACAGCTCGGAGCCTGGATCCTGCTTCGGATTCTGTGTCTCCTTCTCTCTCTGCCCCTCCCCTGCTCACGCTCTGTCTCACTCTGTTTCTCAAAAACAAATAAATGTAAAAAAAAAAAAAATTAAAAAAAAGTGTAAAAATTTCTTCTAGAATTTCTGGAAGTTTTATCATTTTAACTTTGACATTTAAGTCTGTGATTCATACCAAGTTTTATCTTTTATTTTTTTTATCGTTTGGAGTTCAGGGTGGTGGCAGTGATACGAGGTTGAAGTTTATCTTTTTCCATACAGATGTCCGCCTTTTTCACCGACATTTGTTGAAAAATGAGAAGACTTTTATTCTTGTGTTGAATTGACCTTACTTCTTTATCAAAATCAGTCAACTGTGGTTTTGTGGGTTTACTTTGGGGCCTTCTATTCTGTTCTCTTCATCTGTTTGTCTTCTTTCTCCAGTACCACACTGTCTTGATTGTTGAGTTGGGTAGTGCTTTGTACTTCTCTTCGATTGTGTTGGCTATTGTTGGTCTTTTCTCCCTCCGTGTAAACTTTATAGAGTCCGTTTATAGATACCCATGAAATAACTTGCTAGTTACTTTTCTTTAAGTCAAGGGGGAAATCACAGAACTTACAGGTAACCACTTTAAAGGGTACAATTCAGCGGCATTTAGCGTATTTACAGTGTGGTGGAACACTGGCTCTCTAGGTTCAAAATCTTTTTGTTACCCAGAAAACCCGTGTCTATGAAGTAATCTTACCGCTGCCCGTTCCCGACTGCCTTTTCTCCCATGCCCCGGTAACCACTAATCTGCCTCTGTCTTTACAGATGTACCTACTCCGGATGTATTACTTAAAAGGAATCGTACAATGTGATCTTTTGTCTGGTTTCTTTCACGTAGCGTAATGTTTTCAAGGTTTATCCAAGTTGTAGCCTGTGTCAGTACTTTGCTCCTTTCTGCGTCTGAGTAATAATATCCTGTTACGTGTCTGTACCGCAGTTGGATTACTTATTCATCTGTTGATGGACATTCGGGTTGTTTCCGTCTTTGGCTATCGTGAATACTGCAGCAAACACTCATGGGCAAGTTTTGGTGTGGCAAAGTGGGGTTATTTGGGAATAGCAGAGGAGTTGCAGTTCGGGACAAGCAAGCTGTAGCGAACCAGAGGCAAGTCTGGAGAGCAAAGGAGCCTTCTTTTGTAGAGAGAACAGGGGAGTTGGGAGGGACTGTTCAGAGCAGAGGGAAGTGAGCCTCCAGGCCGTTTTGCAGAGTGGCTGCATCCTTCCACATTCCTGCCAGCGGTGTGGGCTGGGTCCTGTTCCTCCACATCCTGGCCAAAACTTGTAGTTTCCTTGTTTTTGTAAAAAAAAAAATTTTTTAATGTTTGTTTTTGAGAGAGAGCGCGCGCAAGTGGGGTTGGGGCAGAGAGAGAGGGAGACAGTCTGAAGCAGGTTCCAGACTCCCTGCCGTCAGCACAGAGCCCGACGCGGGGCTCAAACTCACGAACAGCAAGGTCATGACCTGAGCCGAAGTCGGATGCTTAACTGACTGAGCCACCAGGTGCCCCCCCTTGTTTTTGTTTTAAGTGTAAGCCATTGTGGTGGGTATGAAGTAGTGTCTCGTTGTGGTTTTCATTTGCATTTCCTTAGTGACCAGTGTGTGGAGCATCTTTTCATGTACTTTTTGGCCACTCTTATATCTTATTTGGGGAAATGTCTTTTCAAGTCCTTTGCCTATTTTTTAGGGTTATGGGGTCACACCTGCGTTGGCTCCATGCTGAGCATGAAGCCTGCTTAAGATTCTCGCTCTCGTTCCTCGCTCACTCTCTCTCTCTCTCTCTCTCTCTCTCTCTCTGTCTCTCTCCTTCAACCCTGTCCCCTGCTTGCAGGCTCGCTCTCTCAGAAACAAAAACAGAAAGAAAAAAAAAAAAAAGAAAAGAAAAAAAAGAATCTGTTGCCAAATCTGGGATCATGAGGATTTACTCTCGTATTTTCTTCTAATAGTTTTATAGGTTCTGCTTTTATATTAAGTCACCCATCCATTTTGAGCTAATGTTTGTGTATGGAGTGAGGCAGGGGTCCAACCTTTAGCTAGACTGGGAAAACAGAAGACACAAATAACAGATCAGAAATGAAAGCAAGGACCTTACTGCCAACCTGACAGAAATTAAAAGTATTATAAGATAATACTGTGAACAGTTATACACCAACAAATTAAGTAACCTAGGTAAAATGGACAGCTTTCTAGAAACACACGCATTGCTACAGCTGAGGAAGGAAGAGGAAATCTCAGCAGACTTCCAGCAAGAGAAGAGATTGGATGATCAAAACCTCCCCACAAAGAAGACTTAAGGAACAGAAGGCTACAGTACCAAACGTTCTACAAAGCATGAGAGTTAACATGTATGCTACTCAAATTCTTCCAAAAACCGAAGCGGAGGGACACTTCTAACACATCCGTGAGGCCAGCATCACCTGGACACCAAAACCAAAGGCACCACAAGGAAAGTACAGACCAAGAACTCTTAGGATATCAGTGTAAAAGCCCTCGGCTGGATGGTAGCAAACTCAGCACACTGAAAGGGTGTCCTGCCCTTGTTCCCATGTGCTGTCACTCCAGGGGTGACGGCATCCTGCCCTGGGCCTCTTTGGCAAGGAGGCAAAGGCCTGCGGACTGGACTTCGGTGCTAATAGGTGTCGGTTTTACGGATCACTGGATGCGCATCATGATGTGGCCTGAGGTTGCTTTTGATTGTTCTTGACGTTGATGTTGTGAAGGTGTGGGAGAGTGAGTACCTCAGCTTCCTTTGACAGTTAATATTATCTGGCATAAAGCACTCCGTGTTGTGCAAAACCTGGCGTTTTGGGGTCAGATTCTTCCTACTGTTCCCGGGTGAACCAGGTCTCCTTTGGGGGGGGGCGGCAGGCAGCACTCAGGTTTGGTGCCTTTGTTTTGTTTCGTTCTGGTGAGGGAGACAGGAGGGAGGCGGGCTGTTCTCACTGGGACTCAACGAGTGTCGTCATTTCGCGCCCTGCTGAAACCTCGGGACGCGGTTGCTCGGGACGGCCCTCTTGTGACCAACCTGAAAGCGCACACCGCTGCAGCCACGGACAGGATTCGTAATATATGTTGTTGGTACAAGATGTAACACACAATACAACGGAGTGATGAAATGTATGACAGACGAAACCAAAGAATTCCATCTCGTTGATGACATTGAAAACTGTTACAATAAGCTCAGCAGGAATAATTAATCCTAAAACCACACTCCGTGAGTCGTTGCAGTCTACAAATGATTGGGACAATCATCTTCCTAAAATCTCACACGGGAAAAGAATGGCTCCAATGAGAATCTACAGTGGCAGAAATTGTGACTGATAAAATTATAGATGGAACCCAACTCCCCATACATTTCTCTGGAGGAGAATTAACCCTAATGAAAGATGTTTTATTACAAAACAAGTGAGCAGGGAATTATAAGGACATAGTGAAATTCACTCCAGAAAATACTTTCCAGTGAAAATGAAGAATTGTTAATATCATGCTGATGAACGTGTTTCGGATCCCATACACTTTGTCAGAATGGCAGCGTGGACATGTGGAGTCCTGGTGGCCGGGAGCAGGAGTCTCCCGCCTGATCACTAATGGCTGCCCCTCCCTAACCTCCCCTGCCAGGGCTGGCTTCTTTCCTTCCCTGTGTGCCACACAGCACTCCGCGCGCTCCTGCCTCCACCTCCGCGGGCCCGGGAGGCCCTCCGGGTCCAGCCTGGACGTGCCTTTGGCTGCCCTTTCGCTGCTCCGCCTCCCAACCTGGGTCCCACCCAGGCCCACGGGGCTGTTTCTCACTTCCTTGTACGTCCCTCCCCTGGCACATGCCGCCCTGCTTGGACTGACTGCTCCCCCTGCTCACCCCTCCTCCCCCCTTCCCAGAAGCCCTCCCCTTCCTCGCACATCTCTGCCCCCAGAGGTGTCCCGTCTACGGCAAGGCAGCCTACAAATCTCTGGACAGAATGGAGTATCTCTTTTCCTGTGACCCCCACGTTTATTAGCGTGCCAGAATTAAGTAGTTCATTTATGCTGCGATCATTTGGGGATCGCTTTTTAGGGGTTATAGTTAAGTGACCCAGCCCCTGAGTAAGTGCTGATCTCCTGAAAGAGTGGACTTTCCACATTGTGTTAGAGGTCTCTTGAGGGTCAGATCCGTGTTTTATTCATTTCTGGATCTGAACTACCCGACACTGAGATGGCTCTCACATACAGCTTGATAGAACCCACAAAGCTTGGGGAGGGAGTTCTTGCTTGCACCGGAGGGCCTGCCTTCGACGGTCAGGAGGGGAGAGGCATCCAGGGAAGGACACAGAACTGGGAGGTGATCTTCCGTATCCCCGGCTCTCTGACCTGGATGGCCTGTGACTCTGTCCTGGGTGCCTCGGTGTACTGTCCTCAGGTCAGGTGAAAAGCCACCTTCTCCTCTGTCACAGGGCTCATGGAGGTGGCAGAGAGCTATATTGAGGTTTAAGAGTGGCCTGTTAAATGTAGGATGGATTGCAGAGTCACAGCGGTTCACAGTGAAGTGCAGAAAAAGAGAGTCATTATCATAAATAATTTTAGAAAAAGATTTCTAAGCAGTCGAGTACTTGTCCCAGGTCCAGGGTACTAGATGTAGAATAGAAATAAGAGAGGCTTTCTGCCTAGAAGAACCCACGATATAGTGGAGAGACCGTTGAAAAGGGGACATGATCTGTGTTGTCTTAGGAACTCCTCTGGAGGGTCCGGCCTTGACCTGGAGGAGGGGACGTGTGGGGATGTTTGCTTGGGAAGTTTCCTGAGGTGGGGCACTTCAGCTGAGCTCTAAGGGGAGGTGGAGTGTCAGGGGCACGGAGAGGACATCGGAGCCCTGCTGAGAACCTGCGTGAACCATCAGAAAGCCTGCGTGTTGGAAGAAAAATGGCCCAGGAAGACTGGGGCGCAGGGTCAAAGGGAGGAAAATTGGCCAGAGGGGAACTGAAGAAGCAGGGGGCACTTCATGTTTTGTCTGCTCTGCAATTAGCACCACCCACTCCGCTCTGAGAATTTGGATACCGAACACCCTGTTCTGAGTATTGCTTCTCTTATGCCACCAATATAGTGGGTCCCTTACTGATCTGGAATATGGCACCTGCCTTCACTGGACCAGTGCATCCTTCAGGGTTTTAAATCGGTCCTATAGTATCGGGTCCTTCTCCCTCTTCCCCTCCCTCTCCCTCCTCATTCTTTTGGCTGAAACCAGACAGCAATGCTAGAGTCATGGCTGAAGCCACTGTGCCCAGAGAGGCCGGGACGGGGGTGGGGTCGTGTGAGCCTGGGGCTTGGTGGACGTTTGAGTCCTTGGCTATGGTTACGGTCTACGATACGGTTCAGGAGACGGATCACAGATTCTGCCTTTTACAAGCTGGACCCGGTTGGGTTTCTGTGAAATGGGGTCAGAGGGAATGGTGAGACTTCATAATGGAGGCAGATCCTAGCCAGGGAAGGATTTTAAGCAGGGCAGTGATGTCACATTTGAGCTTTAGACCGTTCTTTTTTCAGGGTAGAGAATAGATAGGAACCAACAGGAGCAGAAGGTGATGAAATCTGTTAATCTCGAAAATAAAACTGCCAGCTATTTTACCATCAAAAGGTGGATTTATCTGGGATAATTTCAATCCAGGACAGACAAGCTACCCCAAAGCCACAGGCAAATCCTGAAAAAAAGGAGAAGAGGCTCCTTTGTAAGTGGGGAGTTGGGAGGGCTGTTGTAAGCAAAAAGTCCACTGGAGTAAACTGGGAGCAGGAAGTATAGGTTTCTCATTGGCTGAGCTGGAGCAGTCTCCCATTGGCTGGGCCGTGGCAATCTTTCATTGGCTGTGCTGAGACCATGTCTTACTAGCTGGGCTGGGCCAGCCTTCCATTGGCTGGACTCCTGACCGTCTTTCATTGGCTCAGCTGGGATGGTCTCTCACTGTCTGGGCTGTTGCCAGGGGAAGAGGAAATCTTCCTCTCCTCCCGCTGGGACGCAAGGTGCCTCTCTTCCTGTTGGGTCTGCGGTGGGCAATGAGTGCTGGGGTGGGAGAGCTCCCCCGCCTGCCTCCCGACTCCATTCTAACTCCGCTCTAAATGAGGTTCCTTATTCCATTCCAGGGACCAGACTGGCAGAACAGGTAGCAGAGCAGGAGGGAGGGGATGCCTCCTGGGAGGGAGGCAAGCAGCGACCTGGCCTGAATTCAGTCTGCCGAGCTGGGGAGAGAAGAGTGAATTTTCAAAACCCTGGGGGAGGCCGACTTGAGGACGCGTTACTGACTGGGAGTGGTGAGCTGTCTTCTGGGGTGGCCTCTAGGGCTTTCGTTGCACACTAGGTCCGTGGTATTATCACATCTGGTGGAGTAGGGGGAGGGATCTGGATTTGAGTTTGAAGTACCTGTGGTAGTTGAGTGAAGTGTGAAAAGCCCTGAGGTGTCTGGTCTGGGTGGAGGGAGGGGTCTGGCTGGGATGGGGCAGTTTACACGAGGGGGCTGAGCTGTTTTACTTTGTCACTGCACACATAAGCCTTGCAGATTTGAGTTTCCCAAACATCTGAAAACCATCAGCATGCTGAAAACCAGCGTCTCTGACCAATAACTTCCTAACTGGCCTCTCAACAGCTTGTTCCTTCTCCCCTCCTGTCCACTGGTTACATTTCTTTGAGAAGTAAGGAACAGATCATTAAAGTGAACGTTCCACGGTCTCATGGGGTGTAGGAGGGGAGGTTCTAAAGTTTCGCCTTCCAGCACTGAGGATGTAGAGGGAAGAAAACACGGTGTGGGAAATAACTTGGGATCTAGTCTTCACATGGCAGCCATGATCACGAGCGCGGCAAAGGGACGGAGCCCTGAATCAGAACTTCCGACAAATGGAGAGATACGGCGAGCTGCACTTAGGGAAATAGGGAGAAGGAGTAAGGAACAGTTGTGCATAATGAACAAAGTAATAACATAAAGGGGAGGGGAGCAGAGGCAAGTAAGTTATTACAGAGAGTGACTTTTCCCACCAAAAGACAGTCACATAGGGCTGCAAATAAGCCCAGCCCTGTGCTTCTCCCAGAACACACGAAAGCCATGAAAGTGGAAAGTAAAGGCAGGCAAAGACTCCAGAGACAGGCGAACAAAAAGCAGGGGCTGAGCTGCTAACGTCTGGCGGGGTGACGTCCAAGGTCAAGGGTGCCAGTAAACAAGGAACAGTAACAGAAGGTCAGAGGCAAAATTACGGTATGTTATGAATACGTGTGCAAATGCAGGGAGAATTCCCAACAGTGCAGTGACGATGGGAGATCCTGGTACAACTCTTGCCATTTCTGAGAGTTCTGACTGACCAATTAGGAGACGGGAATTCAACAGTACAAGTCTGTAAAGGTGACGTATTAATGTGTAGAATCCGACATCCCTCAAATTGGAAGAATCATTTTCCTTATGTTTGTGAAACGTTCACAAGGATAGATTGTGTGCCTGACTACAAAGAAACACATCTTATTTTTATACTTTATTTTATTATTTTGGAGAGAGAGCGTGAGTGGGAGACAGGGGCAGAGAGAATCTTAAGTAGGCTCTGTGCTGAGCAGGTCTCAAACCTGTGACCCTCGGATCGTGACCTGAGCTGAAATCAAGAGCTGGACACTTAACTGAGCCACCCAGGCTCCCTGAAACATTTTTTAAATGAGGGGATTTTAAAGGCCCCATGTTTTGGTCATAATCCATTAAAATTGGACATAAATAATAACTACTTGGAAATTAGAAAAAGAAAATGCCCTTAGATAACTGTCAGGACGAAGAGGAAATGAAAAGAATAATTACAGACTGCCAAGAGGGTAACGATTCTAAACCCTGGGAGTTGCTCAGACTAGAAGTCAAAGGAACTAAGTATTCTTTAGGCCATTGGAGAAAAACGGTTCCTAGAGAAACAGATTAAAGATAAAAAATCAGAAAATGGAAACTAGTCAGGATAAGTAAATCCAAAAGGTGGATCCATAAAAATAGATCGGCCCTCCACAAGTCCAGAGAAAATGGCCTACGTGGAGTGAGACGCCACCACTCAAAAAGGGTCTGCTTCTGGTGGGTTCACAGCCTTTACAGAGCAGATCAAACGCTGGCTAACCCAGCCCAAGCCGCAAGGGAGGAAGCACCTTCCGTGCATTTGAAGAAGCTAGCGCCGGGTTCAAAATCTGTCGGAGGTGGTGTCAGTAGTAGGAAACCACACAGCACTCACTTACGAATAAAGACGGAAGAAACTAAGTTATTCGCAAATAGAATCCAGTGATGCTCAAAACAACAACAAAGCAAGGCCTATCCACGAAAGTGAGCACAGCTTCGTGTCGAGAACCGCCAACCAAGTCCTACACCAATCCAGAAGGAAAGCTGGCTGCTTCTGTTCGGTGGCTGGTGAGGAAGCTGTTCGAGAGGTTCCGTTCCTAAAGTCGGTGTGGGTAAAACACGCGGGGGAGCGCAGTGGCTCTATAACCTTAAGATGTTTTGTCACAACAGTGGAGACCCTCCCCACCAATTTAAAGACACAGAGCAGGAGAAGAGTCCTACTACTTACTACACTGATTTAAAAGACCAGAAACACTAAGAATCGAAGCGTTTTATCTCTTTGCAAAAAACTTGCCAATAGCAGCGCTCGCCTCTTCCGCTGTGACTTAGGACGTGCCGCGAGCATCCTTTCTGGACCTCTGTCGGTTGTCGCTGTCTGTTCCGCATGGCGATCAGCTTCCAGCGCGGCCTTCTCACTGGCACTCGGGGCGACGCGAAACGTGTCGGCGTGGGGGCGTGGCCGGCGTCACTTCCGGGGGACATCGTCCTTCTCATTAAGTCGGTCTCACCAGGCCCCTCTGGCCGCAGCTCTTTTTTCTGGCCCCGTCGCTGCTGCACCTGGATTTGCCTCCAGTGTCCCCACTTCCCGTCCTTGCCACTTTCTCACCTCTGTCGGTCGACTCCCGGCTTCGGTGACGCGCTTCCGCAGAGTAGCCAGTGTGTCCATCACGGAAGGTGGCACGGCTCCCGACCTGGCTGGTGTCCGGGCGCTGAGTAACACGCGGTGACCGGTCACCCACGGGCTTGGGAAGAAGCGCCAGATGGTCACTGATCAGGAGGCGCGGCTGTTACTTATGTAGTGATTTGCAGGCTGGCGAGCTCAGGCAGTCTCTACCTGGTGCGGTGACTCAGTTAATACACAGGGTCACTGACACTTGAACTGTGTTGTTGAAGGACCAGTTTTGCTTAAATGTAATGCAAACCGGGGCACCTTGGTGGCTCAGTTGGTTAAGCATCTGACTTTGCTCAGGTCATGATCTCACAGTTTGTGAGTTCAAGCCCCACATCGGGCTCTGTGCTGACGGCTCGGAGCCTGGAGCCTGCTTCGGATTCTGTGTCTCCCTCTCTCTCTGCCCCTCTCCCACTTGCGCTCCTTCTCTCTCTCTCAAACATAAATAAACATTAAAAAAATTTTTTTAAATGCAATGCAGGGGCGCCTGGGTGGCTCAGTCGGTTAAGCGTCCGACTTCAGCTCAGGTCACGATCTCACGGTCCGTGAGTTCAAGCCCCGTGTTGGGCTCTGGGCTGACGGCTCAGAGCCTGGAGCCTGCTTCGGATTCTGTGTCTCCCTCTCTCTCTGCCCCTCCCCCGTTCATGCTCTGTCTCTCTCTGTCTCAAAAATAAATAAACGTTAAAAAAAAAATTTTTAAAAATGTAATGCAAACCAGAAATTCTCTTAAACGTTCTCTTAAATAGCAAAACATTAAAACCATGTCATTTAAAATTAGGACTGTCTGCTATCACTACTGCTCAAAATGACTTGAAGTTTCTAGCAAATACAACAAGACTCCAGAAAGAGAAAGGAAGTGATACAACACTAGACAAGCGGTAAAGCTCTTTTTGCTGATAGGATGTGTGGGGGTCCCTCAGACCACCTGCAGGTCTGGTCACTCACTAGAATGACTCACAGGACGCACTGTCGAGTTGTCCTCACAGCCCACAGCACAGCGAAAGGGCACAAAGCAAAATCACGGGCAACAGGCACGTGGGGCGAAGTGCAGAGAAAAACAGGTGCAAACTTCCAGGAGGCGTCTCCCGCTGAAGCCACAGCGAGTGTGTTTGGGTTGTCACAGCATCTGTGAAGTGGCGTCTGCCAGGAAGCTCATCGGAGCCTCTGTGCCCCGCGGCTCACATAGGCGCCCTCTGCCTAGCACGTGCCAATGCTCCAGACTCCCAGTTCGGCATAAACCGCGTTGTTTCTACAAACAGGCACAGTGAGCCTGGGTAAGGTTTCTGGATACAAGCTGAAATACAAAAGTCACTGGCTTTCTCCGCTCTGGCAATAAGAACCTATCAAACATTTCATATATATGGTAAAGAAAAAAATACATTTCCGAATAAAGGTGTAGGACCCACATGAGGAAAACAGATCATACGGAAATCTGAACCTATGGAAAGGCATGTTTAGGAAGATTTTACACCATAAAAAAATCAAGTTAATATGCAAATGTAATACAATTCTAGTTAGAATCCCACGGAGGCATCTTTATGGAATTGGATTAAAAAAATCTTAAAATTTAAATTTTTTTTTTTAACATTTATTTATTTTTGAGACAGAGAGAGACAGAGCATGAACGGGGGAGGGTCAGAGAGAGGGAGACACAGAATCCGAAACAGGCTCCAGGCTCTGAGCTGTCAGCACAGAGCCCGACGCGGGGCCCGAACTCACAGACCGCGAGATCATGACCTGAGCTGAAGTCGGCCGCTTAACCGACTGAGCCACCCAGGTGCCCCCAAAAATCTTAAAATTTGTATGGATGAACAAATGCCCAAGAATAGAATGCCACTATAGATGTAGGAGAACCCTCTTTTATTGATTGATTGATTGATTGATTGATTGATTGATTGTAGGGGAGAAGGGCAGACAGAAAGAGAGACAGAATCCCCAGCAGGCTTCGTGCTCAGCATGGAGCTGGATACAGGGCTCAATACCACGATTTGGGATCATGACCTGAGCTGAAGTCAAGAGTTGGACACTCAACCAACTGAGCCACCCAGGCACCCCGAGGGGGAACCCTCAGTAACTACCAGATTGCAAGACCAGAAGCTATTCAAGAAAGTATCAATGTAGAAGCATTAAAAAACTTCGTATGGCAAAAATACTATAACATTGGCAATCGATGGATAGACTGTAAAAATATTTGTGATGTAGATGACAAAGTTAATATATATTATAAAGAAACCTTTAAAGAAATTGTCAAAGAGTGACGATCAAACGGAAAAAACAGTAATTATCCGAACTGAATGTCCATAGAAGAGCAAATCCTAATGGCCAAGAAACATGGAAATGCCCAGATTTGTCAGTAGGTAGGGAAACAGAAATCCGTGAGCTCTAGACCCACAGACCGGCTGGCAAGATTTTCAGAAGAGTTGTAGCATTTGTCGTTGGTGGGGAGGTGGAAGGAAAAAGTACTCACAGCGCTGGTAAAATATGAAGTGTTTTGGCTTCTTTGGAAATCAGTCTGGCAATAGCTGTGAAAATGAAACCCAGCCTCCCCGTTGACTTCCCCATGTCAGGACGGCCGCACGGTGTCCTGGTAGAATACTAGAATTAGCGAACGCCCACCAGTGGGGGCACGTTAACGATTGCGGCCGACATCTGGGGGTGGGTGCAGCCGTGAGGAGAACGGCGTGAGAGTTAGCTGTTATCCTGAAGGGGTTTCTATGGGGCGTGGCCAGTGGGGAAGGAAAGAGGCAGACGTGTGCAGAATACCTCATTTATGGGACCAGGAATCCAGGATGCCGTGCGTACGTGTGTGTGCATGCGCTTATGCACGTCTGGGTGAGGGTGGGAGCCCGGAGAAGCACGTGGAGGGCACATTCTAGATAATGACCATCATCCAATGGGAGATGTGCGGTGGGCCCTTTGGGGTTTCTTCCTTCTGCTTTCCTGAAACACAGGCCTGACGACCGGGTCTTTGGCAGCCTTCTTCAGACTTGAGAGCACCTTGGTGGAGGAATCTGCCACGAATAGTGGCAGGACTCAGCTTCCTGTCAGCCGTGGAGCGAAATTAGCCTTTTTTAAAAAGTTTATTTATTTTGAGAGAGAGCGAGCGAGAGAGAGCATGTGTGTATGAGAAAGAGGGAGAGAGAGAGAACCCCAAGCAGGCTCCACGCTGTCGGCACAGAGCCAATGTGGGACTCGATCCCATGTCCCTGGGATCATGACCTGAGCCCAAATCAAGAGTCAGATGCCTAACGAACTGAGCCACCGAGGCGCCCCAAGAAATTAGCTCTTTAAAGCTTCTGTTAATTTTGGTTTATGTCACAACAAGGCAAACAGAATTCGTGTTGGGTACAGTATGTACTAAAAAAAAGCCTTTCGAAGGTAAAAGGATACACAACAAAGCGCCAAGTTGCCAAAGGAGTATGAAAAATCATGAGATGAGACCGCGGCAAATGGATGTATCCTAGATGGCTCCTAGACCCGTGCGATCACGAATTTCTGCTTCCAGCCCGTTCATTCAGACCTGCCCGGATCAGAGTACGTCTTGACCACCCGCTCACCATGCTGAAAAGTCCAGAATTCCTTTTATCCTCAGAACTCAAGTAGGTATTATTAAGCATCTTCTCTCTCCACCATGGAGCTTCCCCTCTGCTTTAAGCAAAATGAAAGACACGGCTGACCCAGCCCCTCACAGCAAGTTAAGGCTCCTTAGGAAACTGGGGGGCCACAGGAGAGAGAATTCTGGAGCACGTGGGGACATGGTACAAAAATAGCATCCTGCTTTCGTACCGGTTTGCTTTTGTGTTGGAATAATTAATTACCTTCGGACATTAACTTGAAAAGATTTTTTTTTTTTAAGCAAAAAAGAAAAATGTCACTGTAACCTCATAGAAGGCCTAATGTTGAAAGACAGTAGGCCAGCACTAGTGGGATGCTGAATTAGGCTGTGCTTTCGAAGGCCTGTAATTAGAAAGGGGTGTGTGATCTCGTACATCAGATTTCCTTGCGGAAGTTGTATTCGGTGGCAGTGCTGGGGACGCACAGCTCGGGGGTTTCAGTAAACCCAGGCAGGTGGAGCCAGCTGGTGTCCCTCTGGGAGGGACGGAGAGCCGTCGGGCTCAGCACTCCCCTCTGGCTGCAGCTCCTGGTTTTCACAGGCAGGCCTTGAAGCGCCTCGAAATCTCAGCTTGCGAAAAACTGCTAGTCGTGGGTATGCCCCATCAATGATAGAAACTAGAGCTGGAAATATTGACGAGGAATTAGAACAAAACAACTTCTTCCAGCATTTTTGGAAGCCTGTGTAGAAGCTATTCGCTGCTGGGGTATAGTGAGTTCAGGGTGACGCGAAATCACTTGATTTGAGGCCGTGCCGGGCAAGACGGCGGTGCCCCCGGGCCTTTCTGCGGCCCCTCCTCTGCTTTCGAATCGCCCCAAAGCGGAGGTTCTGTTCTCCCCGTTACGGTTGTTTGAGGGGTACATCACACGGGAGGGGGCGGCTCTGATGCACCGTCCGTGGGCTCTGCCACTCGCGGCCACGCCGTGGGCCTTCCCGCCGTGGTCGAGCCTGGCTGCCGTGGGAGGTGGCGGCCTGTGCCCGGCTGCTTCTGCTGGGCGCCACGCTTCTGAGGTTCCTTCCCGTCACCGCAGCCGGCCCTCCTTTGTTCTTCCACTTTCCCCGGTGTGAGTTCACCGATCTCCTAATACCCCTTGCGGGGGAGTGCGTGGGCTGTCGCCAGGTTGGGCCCATTATGAACGAGGCCGCCCCGAGTCGTCCTTACCAGGTGTTTTCATTTCCCTCCGATAAATACCTAGCAGTGGTGGTATTACTGGGTCACCACGGCGGGTGTGGTGGCCTAAGTTCATAACAAACTACCCGAGTTGCCCAAGTGGCTGGAGCCCACACTCCTGTTGTTAGCAGCCTTCTCTCAGCTCCCGATCTGCCTGCTCTGCTGTCCTTGGTCACAGCGGAGCCACCCGCCGGCTTCCCCAGCCAGTGGCATTAGGCCTTGCTGGAGCTGGGGGGGGCGGGGGGGTGGAAGGGAGGCACTGAGGGCACAAGGAGGAGGGGCCGCTCTCCCGCCCCTGGTGCTTTTCCCCCCACAGGTGGCTTCCCGGCCAGCCTCTCGGTCATCCCAGCCTGAGCAGCTCGGGCCATTCAGTGGCCCCCACACCGTCTCTGGAGAGGCCTGACCCTCATCCTGGGGCGGCAGAGGGGGCCTCCGCGTCGGTTCGTTGCCGGGGTGCCCTCCGCCTGCGTTCGTGAGAATGCTGCTCGCCCCCTTGGTAGTTAATTCTGTTTACATCACTCCTCACTGCTACGCTGTAGCCGGGTCTTTGTGAGTATCTGTGCGGCCTTGGGCACCATCTGGGGGGTGTTTGTGGTTTTGTAAGGGAGTCGCAGGGCTCTTTGCTCCCCACGTGTTGTTTTCTACGGTCCTTTGTCAGAGAGATGTTTCCTGGATGTTTTCTCCTGGTCTGTCCTTGCCCATTTAGAACACATAAACTGCACCCGCTTAACCGTGTTTCGGTGGTAGGTGTGCTCACCCTGTTGTGGCCCAGGTCTCCGGAACCTTGTCGTCTTGCAAATCAGACACCTCCTCCCCTTCCCTACGTGCCATTCTCCTTCCTGTCTCTATCACTGGGACGACTCTAGGTCCGTCAGACAAACACAATCACGTGGCGTTTGTCTTTTGTTTGCGATTGCTTGATTTCACGTGGCCCAGTGTCCTCGGGGTTCGTCCGTGTCGGAGCAGGGTCAGGATTTGCTTCCCGGGTAACGGTGAGCGCTGTTCTGTGGTGTGGATGGACCACAGCTTCTTTGTCCCTCGTCCATGAAGAACTCTGGGCTCTTCTACTTCTTGGCTGCCGTGGACAGTGCCGCCCCCAGCAGGAGGGGTGGGTGAACATCTCTTCAAGACGCTGCTTTGGATTCTTGTGGATAATTAGCTAGAACTGGGATTTCTGGATCATGTGGTAACTCTGGTTTCAGTTACCTTGAGGAGCTCCCTACTTTTCTGCCGTGGCCACACCATTTCACAATCCCACCAGTTTCTCCACATCCTCACCAACATTGATGGTTTTCCGCTTGTTTTTGTTTTTGTTTGTTTAATAGTTACCATTTTAATGGATGTGGGGTGGTATCTCATTATGGTTTTGATTTGTATTTCTCTGACGACATGTGGTGGGGGACAGCTTATCATATGTTTACTGACTGTATATAATCTTTGGAGAAATGTCCATTCAAGTTCTTTGCCAATTAGCTTTTTTAAAATTTATTTGATTTTTCTTATGTTTATTTATTTTTGAGAGAGAGAAATAGAGTGTGAGCGGGGGAGGGGCAGAGAGAGAGGGAGACACAGAATCCGAAGCAGGTTCCAGGCTCTGACCTGTCAGCACAGAGCCTGATGCAGAGCTCAAACTCAGACCGCGAGATCAGGACCTGAACCGAAGTCGGATTCTCAACTGACTGAGCCACCCAAGCGACCCGAGTTATTTGATTTTTATTGTTGAGTTGTAGGAATTCTTTTTTTTTTTAATTTTTTTTTAAATTTATTTTTGAGACAGAGACAGACAGAGCATGATCGGGGGAGGGGCGGAGAGAGAGTGAGACACAGAATCCGAAGCAGGCTCCAGGCTCCGAGCTGTCAGCACAGAGCCCGACGCAGGGCTTGAGCTCACAAACCACGAGATCGTGACCTGAGCCGAAGTCGGACACTCAACCGACTGAGCCACAGGCACCCCTGTAGGAATTCTTTATATACATTCAGGATATGAACTCCATGTCAGATAAGTGATTTACAAGTATTTTCTCTGATTCTATAGGTTGCTTTTTTTCACTCTGTTGATAGTTCCCTTTTGATGCACAAAAGTTTTTTTTTAATTTATTTTTTTAATGTTTTTATTTATTGTTGAGACAGAGAGAGAGCATGAGCAGGGAAGGGGCAGAGAGAGAGGGAGACACAGAATCCGAAGCAGGTTCCAGGCTCCATGCTCAGCACAGAGCCTGACGCGGGGCTTGAACTCACAGACCGTGAGATCATGACCTGAGCTGAAGTTGGACGCTCAACCGACTGAGCCACCCAGGTACCGCAAAAGGTTTTTTTTAATGTTTTATTTTTGAGAGAGCACAAGTAGGGGATGGGCAGAGAGAGGGGGACAGAGGATCCGAAGCAGGCTCGAAGCTGACAGCAGCGAGCCTGATGTAGGACTTGAACTCACAAACTGCGAGATCACGACCTGAGCTGAAGTCTGAGGCCCAAAGGACTGAGCCACCCAGGTGCCCCTTGCACAAAAGTTTTTAAGTTTGATGTCACCCGGCTTCTCTTTTGCTCCCTGCGCTTTGGCATCATCTCCAGGAAATCACTGCTGAGTCCAGTGTCAAGAACCTTCTCCCCGAGTTTGCTTCTGGTTTTGTCATTTCAGGTCTTATGCTGAGGTCTTAATCTATCTTGAGTTTTTGTATGTGGTCTATTCATTGTTTATCAATGTCTTTAGATGACTAGCAGTTTGGATTCTGATGAAGTTTATTTCGTCAGTTTAAAAGTTTTATGGTTCATGCCTTGAGTTTCCTAACTGAGACGTCTTTGCCTGGCCCTAGGTCACAAAGAAATCCTTCAGTGTTTTCTTCTGTGAATTTTATACTCTCAGCATTTGTGTTTGGCTTATGGCCCTTATCAGATTGGCTTGTGTGTGTGGAGAGATAAGGGCCGCGGTTATTTGTTCCAATGTGAACGTTTGGTTTGATCGTTGAAGACTTCCCTGTCCCACTGGCAGGTGCAGGGCTCTGTGACACTGCTGGGCCCCCCTCCAGCTGCTGGACGATGGCCCTCAGTGGGCAGGTCCTCTTTGGGGATATTTGCTGCAGGAAAAAGCACCACCCACCCACAATCACACTGTGCTCCCGACAAAGTGTGGGTCCGGTGACTGATCCACGCGGGGCTTGAAGGCACCTTGGCTCTGACTCCGACAGCTCCGAAGGTCATCCCAGAGGCCCCGGGGCTGGCTGAGATCTGGGAGTGGACTACGGGCCCACCCGCCTCCCTCCTGAGAGCGCCTCCTAATAGGCACCCTGCACACAGCTCCCTCGCATGGTCGCCGGGTGGGCAGGTGTCGCGCCTCCACCTGCCAGCATGTGAGGCTTTGCGTCTGGACTCTGTCCTGTTCCAGTGGCCTGTTTGAGGGCCCGCCACGCCGCCTTGCGTGACCGAGGCAGCCGGGTACCAGCCTCGACCCGGAGCGTGCAGACCATAGGTGGCACACAGCTGGTGAGAACAGGCGTACGTGTAGTCTCACGCGCTGACTCTCTGGGCTCGGTCTGGGCACCGTTTGTGCGGCCGAACCTGGCTGGAGGGGCAGAATACGCATGCCCGAAAAGTAGAGTAACCCCAGACACATTGGGTTAGTTGAGGGGGCCGTCTTCACCAAGGACAAAGAAACTGAAGACGTACAGGGTGCTGAGGCTGCCTCTCGATCCTGCAGGGCCCGGTGGGCCCGTCCCACCCGCCTCCCGGAGGCCTGCGGGTGGCTCGATGCCACCCTGTGTTTAAGTTCAGAGGGGTGCAGCCGGGCGGCCTGAGGCAGAACTTGCACTGGACTCCTGTGTCTCCCCTCCTCGCCGCCGCCCTGCGGCGCTGGACAGCGTCCTGAGGTCACCGCACAGTGGGCACAGGGGCGGAGGCCCCTCCCCCAGTTGGTGGGTCTGGGGGCATCTCCCCACCTGCCCTCCACCCAGCGTCCACTCCCACCAGTGACCGCGGGTCATAGGGAGGAGCGGGTTCACTGCGTCTTCAGGGGCTGTGGGGGGCGTGCTGGGTCTCTTGTGTCACCGAGTTAGGGGCTCGGATTGGACTTCTGCCTCCAGGACTCGCCCCGGGTCCCAGTGCACTTTTCTGTTCCCTGCTCTGCCCGCAGGCTTCCTGTCAGACCACCGGCCTCACTTTCCACCCCAGCTACTCAGAGCGGCCCCTGGGCCTGGCCCGGGCCAGCCTGCTTCCACACGGCATCCACGGGCCCCGCGTGCAGCCCACGGCCGTGCGGCCCAGGCCGTGACCCAGTTCCCTCACTGGGCTAGCGGGAAGGGAATGTGCCTCGGTGCAGGGAATGAGGAATAAAGCAGGGTTTGCAAGGTGCTTGCGACAGGGCCGGGCCCGCAGTCAGCACCACGCGGGTCTGTTCAGGGCCCATTGTGCATGGAGGGGCTGGAGGGGCCGTGCCTCCGGCATCCACAGCAGTTGGCTCGGGGAGCCTCAGGGAGCGTGGGCCTGTGTCTCCTGGAGGACTCCAGGGTGTCCTGCCCACGCCAGCTCCCATCAGCAGGGCCTACGTGGTGGCACCCGGTGTGCCCTCTGGACGCGTGGCTGCTGTTCGCGGAGCTTCTCTGGAGCTGCTAGGACTGCTGGGACACCAGCGTCAAGGCGGAGGTGATCCCTGGCGAGCGGAAGCCTGCGCCTGGGAGTGGCTTCGCGATGCGGACTGAGTGTGCCGGGTTCCCTTGAACCCCCGCTGGCCTGTTACCCAAGTGTGGTCACTGGGGTCCTGCTCACGGTCCCCCCTGGCCTCTCCCACACACAGGACGAACATGCGTGGGTGTTTCCGTTGCCGTAAAACTTTATTTCCAGGAACAGGCAGAGAGTCATGGGTTGTTGGCCCCTGGCCTGGACCGAGGGTTCTGCAGCTTGGACTTGCGTCACAATTCCCCAGAAAGCGTGTAGAGCATGGACCCCAGAAGCCCCCCGAGTTCCTGAGTCAGGGGGTCTGGGGAAGGGCCCGGTGGTTTGGGTGTCCTCCGGGCTCCGGGTGAGGCGGCTAGACCGGGGCTGCGCTTTGAGAACTGAACTCTAGAAGGTGAGCCTGAGTGGGGGCCAGGGACCCCCGGGGAGCCTTGGGTCCTGCTCTGGGAGGGTCTCTGACCCGACATGGACAGGGTGGCACCAGTGAGGGTGTGGACGGGACCCCTGGCACCTGAGAAACTGCTCCTTTGAACCATTTGAGAAATAAAACAGGTACAGGCGGGTGGGGGGCCTGTGCGGGTCCCCCAGACTCAGCTCCCAGTCTTGACGCCATGGTGAGACCTTCCCCATGGAGGAGACTCGGGGGATCCTGGAACAGCTTCCCCCCACCCAGGGAGAGGCCCACAGTCACCATCGTCCTAAACACAGAGCCTGGGAGCCCAGTCCCTGCGGGAGAAGCAGTTCCTCCAGCAGCAGGGAGCTCAGCGGGCCTTCAAAGTGGCCCTCTGGTGGGGCTTTGTCCCCTCTGCCCCACGATGGGGTCCAGTTGCCCAGAGCCTCCGTCTTGCTCAGGGCACAGTCAGCCCCTGACCCCCCATCCTCCACCCCCCACCCTGCAGTCAAGCCCTGGGGCTTGGTGTACAGAGCCCCCACCTTCTCTCCCGGCTCTCCAGCTTCTCCCCTTCCCCGGGCCTCTGCCGCTGGAGAGCCAGGCTCAGGTTGGGCCTCAGGGTCCCTGCTTCCGCTCCTAGGCAACCTCATCATGGCTTTACATGTCATCCCTGCGTCGATGACTCCAGAAGGTACAGCTTTCAGTTCTCCTGGGCTGTCTGGTGCTATGTCAAACGTAACGCCCCCAGCACACCTCGCTACCTCCTGGCCCCAAACCGATCCCCACCCCAGGGTTTCCCTATGTGGTCAAAAACGGCATCCCTAAGTAGAGTGAAGCTCTGGCCAAAACTTGAGGGGTCCCTTACTCTGGTCTCGGCCTCACACCCAGGCTTCAAGACATGTTCCCACTACGACCACCTCTCCCTCCGCAGCCGCTGGCTCCTGACGCCTCTTGTCGGCCTCTCTCCACGCAGCAGAGTTTACGACAAACCAGCGCCGCCCGGGGGCCGGGGGAACAGGTGCCGATGGTCACATTTGGGTTTAAGTGCAAAGCGGGGCCAAGTCCCCCCAGTGCCTGGAGAAGCAGAGCAGGCCCTTACATACAGGTGACAAATGGTTAACAAGACGACTGTGTGGACATCGGGAGCTACAGCAGAAATGCAGTCAGAGCAGAACAGGAAAACGTGGCAGAGTGGCTGGGCGGCCTGGGGACCGGCACCCCCTGGCCCCTGCACAGTTTGAAGGTGGAGTCCTGGTGTGACCCCACGCCCTGGAGGAGAAGGTCTGCCTGGACCCCAAACTCCGTTCCTCGGATGCTAGTGGTGGGCGGTCAGGGGGTGGCTTCCCAAAAGGGTGAGTGAACCGTGGCCCCTGCGGACACAGGAGCTCACTTAACCCAGCACCAGGGGCCCGGCAGGTGTCCGGACCCGCTCAGAGGAGGAGCCCAAGAACAGACACACAGAACTCGAACAGGAACATGGAAATGGAGGCACAACCAGGTTTGTTTTTTTTTGGTGGGGGGGGGGGGGGAGGGCCAGGACCGTGTCCATCCCAAGTTCACATGGTAAATAAAGCCTGACCCCCAGCCCCTCAGAACGCACTGTATTTGGAGACAATCTCTAAAGAGGAGAATGACTTGAGGCCATTAAGCGGGTCCTAATCCAGGACGTCCTGTCCTCCTAGGAAGAGGTGTGGACACACACAGAGGCAGAGAGACACCCTCGATTGGAGCAGAGGCCTCAGGAAACCCGGAGGAATGCCTTGATCCGGGACCTCAGCCTCCAGGACGTGAGGAGTTTCTATTGTTTAAGCCTCCAGCCCCAGCAGACAACAGAATAAACTTGCCTGGTGCTTAGACAGGAATTACTTTGGCATTGTTGGAAGTTATCATAGTAGCTTCCCTGGAGAGAAATCAAATACTGGAGGGGCTCGTGGTGGAGACAGTGCAGTTTTCCCCCCTGAGGGGAGCCAGGGGGTGGGGTGGGGGGGTGGTCCCCAGCGGTCAGGGTACAGCCTCGCTAAATCCGTTAGAGATAAGCCTGCTGCCCCCTGCCCTCCCTGCCCTCCAGAGCTGCGGAGGGGGTGAGGGGGGTGGGTCCTAGCCCTGGAGAGGTCCCCTCCCGCCCTTCTCCGGGAAGTGAGTGGGCGGGCCGCATCTCTGCCTGCCCCCACCCCCACCCGCAAGGAGTGACACCGAGGGTGTGGCCTGCAGGGCTTTGGCTTTGCTGGAGCACCGGGGTCTGTGGGACCCACCTGGGAGGGGAGGGCGCCCCACCGCCCCCCACTCCGCTCTGGGGGGTCCCCTAGGCCAACCGTAAGGCACGTGGCTTGTGTGTCACAGGTCACAGCCACTCCAACACCCAGGGCCACTGCACTGGTCGATATCTGACAGCCCAGGGCCTCTCAGGCCCCGCCCCCCCCACCCCCAGCCCCCGGACGGGACCCGCCCCCGGACAGGACCCGCCACCTCCGACCCGCACACCTAGCTCGCCGTGTCTCCCCACCACAGGCACAGCCCTCCCCGGCTACCCTGGGTGCGCCCGCCGCCGTCCCTTGGTGCCCTCAGTCCCCTTGGTTCTTTGGTCCCCGGTAGGCATGTCACGCGCGGTGGAGCCCGAGCGGAGGCTCCTGGCCATCTACACCGGCGGCACTATCGGCATGCGGATCGAGCGCGGCGGTGAGTGGAATGGGGTCGTTCCCGTGCCCAGTGGCCTTTCCCAGGTCGGAGCCCTCCGGGGCCTCTCCCACCCCTCTGCACAGAGCCATGGGGGTCTCCGAGGGCCCACGGCTTCTATCTCACCCCTTTCCGGACAAACAAGACCCTGTGGTGTCAGTCCAGGCCCTCCCCAGGGATCGTGAGGGGCCGTGACCTGACCCCACCCCTTCCCCCAACGTTGTTCAAGCTTGAGGGCTCCTGGCAACCCTCCCATCACACCTTTCTGGACTGTTCAGGTGCAGGAGGTGGCTTTGGGGAGTTGCGCGTTTTGTCTTTGCCCCTGTGACAGGGGCTGCTGCTGGAGGTGGGGGGTGAGGGCCTGGGCCAGGGCGCTGGAGCTCACGGGTGACCCCGGACAGACCATCAGCTTGGGCCGAGCACCTGCAGGGAGACTGGCTTGGGGAGCCTGGAGGGGTGGGAAGGGGATGGCTGTGCACCAGCATCCGGCATGTTCTGGCGTGGCCAGGAGAGTGGGACACTGCCTGTACCTTCCCCAAAGGCTCCTCCTGGTCCCGTGACGTGTGGGATGCCCAGCCGAGCCCAGGGGGCCCGGGACAAACCCTCAGCCTCATCTTTGAACCTCTGTACCACTCTCTTGCTGCCTGCGGGTTAACTGTCCCTAAGGGGTCCCACTTCCCGTGGGCTGGCACTATCTTGACCCCTTCCTCCCAGGCTCCCTGCCAGCGGCCCCTCCCTGCTGCTCCAGTCCTGGTCTGTGCTCACACCTGGGTCAGCCCCTAACCCGGCCCTGCAGTGTCCTCCCCCCCCCACACTTTCCCCCTCTCCCACTGCAGGGGCCTGGCCAGAGCAGACGTCCCATGCCCCCTCCCCTGTCACAACCAACTCTGGCCCCCGCCCCTCCCCCCGCCCCCCAGGACTAACAGAACATCTCCTTTGTCCTGGTGGGTCCCTCGGCCTCGGCCCATCCCCTCCCCCACCGCTCCTGGTCCCCCCTTCCCACTGGTGCTTTCTTTGTGGCTCCAACAGCAGCTTTTCCAGCCTCTGTCCCTGTTATTCCATCTGTGACACAGACAGTTCACACATTCCTTGGGGCCCCACTCCATGCCGGGCTCTAGGACTCAGGCCTGTGTAGAGCCCTGTCCTGTAGGGGCTCAGGCCCCAGGGACGTGGCTGTCTACCCAGCCCGCCAATTGCCCCTCCCTGGGCTGCCAGGAGCCAGCCCTCTGCTGCTGTGCCTTCCGCCTCTCTGCCTGGTTAGTTCATGGGTGGACTTCTGAAGCCTGGAGGCCCCCGGTGACACTGGCCAGCTGGGTGCTGCTCTGTCTGGTTCCCTCGGCCGTCACAAGATTGAGAGGGGCTGACACTAAGCCAGCAGCGGCATGTGATTCAAGTCACAGAGGCGGTCTGGGGAGAGGATGTAGGGCCGTGGGCACCTGGACGGCTGGGACCCTGCGTGTGGCTGTGGCCTCCCTTGAGGGCCTGGGGCCCGGACCCAGGTGGGAGAGAGCGGGAGGGGCCGGGAGGTGGAGGCTGGGCCGAGAGAGGGGAGCTGCCCTGGGCGGACCGTCTGGGACCCTGGCCCATCCCGGATGCTGCCCCTCCAGGCTTGGCATGTGGCCATCTGCGATTCTCTTGAGCTCACACGTAGTTCCTGAGGGTCTGGGCTGCATGGACTGGTGGACTCTGACCTCTTTCCCACCTTTCTCTGACCTCTTTGCCCGTCCTCCGAGGCAGCCCTGTGGCTCACTCCCACGGGTGCTGCTTCTCCCGGAGAGGCTGCGAAGTCACATGTTCAGAAGGTGAACTAGAGACCTTGACTCAGGAAAGAGGGTGTGGGGGTCGGCTACAGATGGGGAAGAATCTTCCGGAATCCCTTGGAGCCTGCTCTGGCTCTGGGGCCTCCTGGTCTGGTGAAGGCGAGGTCAGCGGACACCTCTTGCACTCGGAAGTCACTTCAGAAGCACCAGCCTGTCCTGGGGGGCGAGGAAGATGGTCTCCTGAGCTGCGGGGCAGGCGACGGCTGGGGAGCAGGCAGCTGCCGGCCTGGGGCGACTAGTCCGCTGGGGGCCTTGGTGGTGCCTCCCGGCTCCTTGCTGAGGGCTGCTCCTTCCCCAGTCCTCCGACTTCAGGAAGGCTTGGCTTAAACCCCAGAGGACGAAAGAGGAAGAGACATGGGGTCTGGTCCCTGCTGTCATACACCCCTTGGCCCCCTGAGATCAGGGACGGCCCTCAGGCCTGCTTTCAGTGTTCAGGGACACGCATCTTGTGCTGACTTTTTTGCCTAAACGTGTGTGTGGATTGAAAAGGTGTCCGGGGACGAGGGCAGCCCCCAGGCCAGGGCACAGGCACGGGCACGATGGGGATGGATGCAGGAGCCAGGCCTGGAGGCTGGAGGCCGCACTAGGAGGGCCTTGGGCAGCCCCTGCCCTCTCCGAGCCCAGCAGGGGTCATTGAACTCGGGACAGTATCAATGATTAACTCGCCTGGCACTGCTGATGGGGCTCCAGCCTCGGGACAGTGGCAGAGGGTGGCGAGGGGAGCAGGCCAGCCGCAGCTAAGCTGTTTGGATTGTCACTGTGGAGGGTGTGAACAGCGGCCTGCAGGGCACACGGCTCCGCTTGTCTGAACCCTGCCAGAGGCCGGGACGGCGAGCGGAGGGCAGAGGCCGCTGCAGCCTGGGACACCCCTGGACCCATCCCTTCTCTGAGTCCAGCAAAGATGTCACAGGTCAAGGGGCATCATGAAAGCAGAGTCAGATGATGGCCTCGGTCCCAAGGCTGAGCAGCATCAGCGGCCCCTCCCACCCGGCTGAGGAAGCCAGAGGCCCCTCCCATCCGGCTGAGGGAGCCAGAGGCCCCTGTGACCTCTGAGTGCCGCCCTGCCCCAGCATCCCTTGCAGGCACTTGCAGACACGACATGGGGAGCAGAACTTTGGGGGCGGGTATCTGAACATGCCAGGACAGCCCGGGGTGGGGGTCACAGTTGGTCCTGCAGCCAAACGTCGCCCATAAGGGTGGTGTCCACTGTCTTCGGTCACCGCAACATGGCATCTGAGCACTCGACCTGGCCCTCCTCCCTGAGCGTAGCTTCACACGCTCACGTTTTTCTGGCCGAAGCTATAGGTGGTTCCCCGGGGACCCGCAGTCCTAGAGGACAAACCGTCCCTTAGACACGAGGGGTTTGGCCGTAGCTGAGAAGCATGGTCTGCTTCTGGTTTTATAGGGGCCTGGTGGGGGGGGGTGGGGGCCCTTGTTGAGAAAAAGAATACAATTTACAAAATTAGAGTTCAGTGTGAGAGCAGATGTTTACTCGGAACGAGTAAGGAAATCATAACAAATGACCAGTTTGAAAAAGCCAAGGATGTCACAAAACCCCAAGGCACGATTTTTGTTCATTAACGTCCTGACTTTCCCTCAGCTCTTTCCCCCCATTTTCTGGCTGCACGTTTTCCCACGCTCTTTCGGTGTCACAGTGCCGTGGCGGGTTTTGCCCAGAGAGAACAGACCGGGAGGGCGTCGCCTCTTCTTGGGCCAGCGTTGCCTGTGCCGCGCACATAAGTCCCGGGCGGGAAGAGCAGGGTCCCACCCTTCGGGGTCCTCTGGCCCTGCCGCTTCCCACCCCGCTGCAGCAGGACGCCCCCAGCGGTCACTGCCTCACCGTCGGCCAGCAACAGCCTGGCTGTGGGTGGAGGCGACCACCCACATCATGAGCTCGTCCCGTGAGACCCAGACCACGTGGATCCCCACCTCCCCCGCCCCGTCCGCGGATCCCCAGGTTGGCACCACCCCCCACGAGGAGCTGGGGTGGAAAGTGGCTCTGTGAGCGTCCTGGGGCTGCTCCAACACGTGACCGAGCAGGTGGCCCCCCTGTGCTACAGGCAGGCGTCCGACACGGGGCAGCGAGGGTCCGTCCTTGCCGCTTCCTTGGCTGTGATTGGATCGCCGTGGTCTTCACGGCCGGCGCCTTCACGCGGCTCTCTGCCCTGTCCTCACGTGGCTGCCTCCTCCGCGTGTCCCGTCTCCCACACTTAGGGCCCACCTGCATAATCCAGTGTGGTGCCCCCATCTCCAGACCCTTAACTCCATCGCACCTGCAAAGACTGCCTTTCTCGCGGGGAGGGCATGCGCACCTTTGGGGGCTGCCTGTCAGCCTGCCGAGGGTGGGGTCGGGGAGCTTGGCCGCCAGGGCTGGGTGGCCGGGTGGCTGTGAGCCCTCCTCTGAAGTTCTGTCCTCGATGCTGGCGGGGCTGGTGAGCCTGGACCTGTGTGGAGGCAGGCACGTGTCCTGGTCATGCTTCGGGCATCTTGGGGGTGTGGCCAGGTGGGCAGTCGTGCACTGATGTCCCCCTCTGTCTCCTGAGCCCCATCGACGTGGTGTTTCCTCAAGCAGCCCCGTAGCAGCTAACCCGCATTGTTTACTCCTGCAGTAAACGTGCGTGGAGCCCCTGCTGGGGCCGTGTGCGGGGCGGGGGCTCCACTGGGGATCCCTCTCCGGCTGGGGAGATGGCACCATGAACATCCAGGAGCACCCACGGGGCCAGTGTGCCTGGCACGTAGAAGGTGGGCCCATGGAGGGAGCCTGAGCAAAGCTGAGCGAGCGAGGAGTGCGGTCCTGCTGAGCGTGGGGTGGGCCGGGCTTCTGCCCCACAGATGCCGTGTGACGACAGGGAGGTGCTGCGCCCGCTCTCCACCTGTTTGGGCTAATGTGCTACGCGGCCGTGGGAAGCCGATCTGCCCGAGCGGCCCTCAGAGGGCCGCGGTGGGGGGGCAGCCCCTGCAGGGAGCTGCAGGGCAGGAGGGAGGGCATCAGTGGGCACGAGGGACAGGAGAGGGCCCAGGGTGCTGGGCTGGAGATTCAGGGCCTGATGCTGAGCTGCTGGCCCTCAGGAAAAGAGCAGATTCGCGTTCAGCGGCGGGAAGCTGGCCGCCGGCCTGGCGAGGAGACAGACTCTCAGGAAGGACTGAGCGGCACGGTGTCCGCGGGTGAGGCGAGTGAGCTTTCTGGCTCCTTAAAGGGAGGAGATGACTCAGAGGCCAAGTCAGAGAGATCACAGCATGGGAATTAAAGCCGTTGCTGGCTGTGGACACGGAGCACAGGGCCCGAGCCCGGGAACGCGGGAAGCCCCAGAAGCTGAGAACCACCCCCGTGGGAGAGGCAGCAAAGAAGCAGTTGCACACGCACGGAGCTGAATTCCGCCGACACCCCGAGCGGGCCTGGGCAGACTGTCCCCCGGCACTGCCAGTGAGGTCACAGCCCTGCTGGCGCTGGAGCCTTCTCAAGTCCTGAACAGCAGGATGTTTTAGGCCGCTAAGCGGCAGCGGGGGCTGGACGTGCCCCGTGGGCTGCGGAGGCCGAGAGCAAGGGTGTCGTCCAGGAGTGACCACTCGCCCGGTCTTGAAAGGTCTTCCTTCCTCGTTTCAGCTAAAGGCGTTTCTCGAGGAAGGGGACCCTGTTGTCCTTGTCACTGTGTCCAAGTGTGTGGGAGACGCCCGGAGAGGTTAGCTGACCTGTCCAAGGTCATGGAGCTGCTAGGGAGCAGGGAGGGACAAGAGGGAGCCTTTGCCGAGGGGTCGTTTCTAGCAGACACAGCTGTGACCTTTGAGGGTTTTCTAAAACACAACGCCATTTCTGCCCAGTGCCTCAGATGCCTGTTTCTGGGACATGGGACATGTTTCTGGGTTTTGGAGGGGTCACACAGCCTAGTGAGGGAGCAGGGGCCGCTGGGGAAGTGTGTGGGAAGGGCATCAGAGCCTGGACGTCAAGGAGGGCTTCCTGGAGATGGTGACCTGAGCGGGGGCGAAGCACATACTGGGTTTGAAGGAGGAGGGGCTAAGGACTTCCAGGCAGAGCAGACAGCATGTCTGCCCGCAGGAGTTAGTGTGGGTGACCTGGCAAGTGGTGGGGAGAAGCGTGGGTGCGTTGTGCTGCATTGTGATGGAAGGCGGGGGACAGCCTGAGCCCCTGAACCTCAGCTGGGAGCACGGGGTCGCCTGGAGACGGGGTGGGCCGGGGCAGGCCCTGGGTGGAGTGGCCAGAGGGGGGCTGCCCGGCCCCCCGGGAGGAAGCCGTCTCATCCAGACCTGGAACGGCTGCCCAATCTCACCAGGGCCCTGGATTGTGTCCCCACCCCAAACCCCTGACCCCTGCCCTGGCCTGGCCCCCGCCCTGGCCTGGCCCCCAGCGTGTTGGGTAAGTGCCCTGATGAGGAGGGAGGGGCCGGCGGTTACAGGAGCAGGTGGTGGCTGCTGGCCCCTGACCCCACACCCCCTGCGCTGGGTTCTGCCTGCAGTGCTCGTCCCTGGGAGGGGCCTGGCCGCTGCCTTGAGGACGCTGCCCATGTTCCATGATGAGGACCACGCCCGGGCCCTTGGCCTCCCGGAGGACACCCTGGTGCTGCCGTGAGTGTGGGGCCTTGGGGCCCAGCCAGGGATGACGGCCTGCTGTCGTAGGGGTGGGCCTATCTTGAGACGGGACGGCTCCTGCAGGGTCCGTGGGGCAGGCTGTGGTCACTAGTGTCATGGCTTTAGCACCGACCAGCGGCCCTCTTTCAAGTGAGCCTTGGGGGGCTGCAGGCCTTGGGCCTAGCCACTCGGGGACCCAAGCCCATCGGGAGAGGTAGGGGCTGGCCCCAGGTAGACCCCGCCTCCCCCCAGTGCAAAGTTGTCTCTGTTTCTTAGTTCTGGGCCAAGGCTGCCTGGTGCCCTTCACGGCCTCCTGGTCACTGGCCTCCCTCCTGCCAGAGATCGTCCTCCCAGGGTCCGCTCCTGGCCCATGGAGGGCCAGGCCTGGGCCCCCTCTTAGAGCCGGGTCTGGGAAGGTGACAGTGCTGGGGAGCAGCCTGTCCCGGCCCAGCCGTGACCCCTCGTGAGGACCAAGGTCCCTGTTCTTGGGGACTCTGGGTGGAAGGAAGGCTGGGCCCTGTATTCAGGTTGCTGAGAGATTGTGGATATGCAGAGCCTACTGAGAAGCCCCTCAGTGCAGGGGGGGCGGACGAGGGGGGCTGGCTGGGTGGAGGGGAACAGAGCAGGCCAAGGGAGGAGGGGACAGAGTGGGAGCCCTTGTTCTGCCTCCCGCAGGCCCGCCAGCCCTGACCAGAGGGTCATCTACACGGTACTGGAGTGCCAGCCCCTCTTCGACTCCAGTGACATGACTATCACCGAGTGGGTTCAGATTGCCCAGACCATCGAGGTAGTTGGGGAGTGTGGGCGGGACTAGTGGTGTGGGTGGGGCTGTGTTACTGGGGGGCGGGGAACTGGGAGTGTGGGCGGGGCTGTTTGTGGGCGTGGCTGACTAGGTAGGTGAGGCTGTGTATACTGGGAGGGAATGTGGGTGGGGCTGTACGTAGGTGGGGCTGGGAGCGTGGGCGGTGTTGCGTGTACTGGGCAGGGCTGAGTGTGGGTGGGACTGGAACTGTGGGCGGGGCTACATGTATGGGTGGGGCTGGGAGTGTGGGTGGGGCGGGAGTATGTAGGTGGGGGTGGGAATGTGGGCGGTGCTGTGTGTACTGGGCGGGGCTGGGAGCATGGGTGGGACTGTACTGGGAGGGGCTGTGAGAGTAGGGCTGAGAGTGTGGGCAGGGCTGGGGATGTGTAGGCGTGGCTACACATGTGTATGGGCGGGACTGAAAGTGTGGGCAGGGTTGGGTGTGGACTTGACTGGGGTGTGGGCAGGGCTGGGGTTATGGGCGGGGCTCGTGGGCCGGGGAGGAGCCAATGCTGCGGAGGCACTCCCCTGAGGTGTGTGGGGATGGAGTCCACCTGCCTGGTCTGAGACCCTGGAACGTCTGGGAATGGCAGCTTCAGGAAAGTGCTGGATCCTTGGGTCGCATCTCAGCTGCAAGGCCTTGAGGCCCTTTCCCACGTGCAGGCAGAGGATAGGCAGCGAGGGCCATGTCCACTTTCCTGGTGAGGAAATGGTCTGGACAGCAGCCCTAGTGTGTTCCTGTAATAGGTTTGTCTGAGTTAGTATCCTAGGCTGGGATGCACGATGCTCCCCTGAAGGTTGGCAGGCTGCATGTCTGGCCCACCTTTCTCTGCTCACCCTACCCAAGCCCACCCTGGAGTTGGGACTTTAGTGGATTTGGAGCCCGTAAAAAGCTCAGAACCCCGTGCAGGTCTTGTGGTTTACAGCATCACGTGGTGACCCCTCGGACCTGCTGCCAGAGCGCCCCTCCATCAGCTTTCCTCTCCGTTCTGCCCAGTCTCCTCATCACCAGCCCCCGCTCCTGCACAAGCCTGGCCCTGTGGCCTGACTGCCTCCCTGGGGGGCCCTGCCACCCCACCCCACCTCCTCCAGGCCCAATTCTCACCCGTCTCCCTTAAGCCTCAGAGGCTCATCACACAGGCTCCCCTTCCCTGCTGCTGGGGCCTGGCCCCAGTCACACGCTTGTTTTCTTTAGTCCTGCGAGCAGGACACTGTGGTCCTGGGCCTGGTCCTTGCGTCCACGAACGGGGCCACTGGCTGCCAATGGGTGTGTCTGTGGCCATAGTCCGGGGCAGCTACCCTGGCTTGTGGTCAGCACTGTCCTCTGGTTGGGGCCTGACCACTTTGCTGTCCTGGCTGCAGTGTCCGGCCACACGCAGACTCAAAGGGCCTTCAGGGCCTGCCTGTGGCAGTGCCCTGTGTGGCCAGCAGAGGGTGCCCCAGCCCGCCACATGGTTCAGCAACCACGGTTCCAGGGCCAGCCTGGCTTGATCAGGGTCCCTTCAGGAGGGACTGGACCCTCTGGTTCCCAGAACTGTGCCCTTGCGACCATAGCCCGGGCCAGCCACCCTCTTAGGGCCGGGCTTGGCTGCCCTCTAAGTGGTAGCCTGAGGATGTCCTCTCAGAGGTGGCCAGCACGCCTGTATCTGGAAGGACCCTTCCCCACGTTTGCCTGCCAGCGTCCTGCCTTCCTGCCAGGTCCTGTTCCAGGCAGCGTCCCAGATCACCTGTCAGCTCCCGGCACCGGATGTGCCTTGTGCCCACTGCTGTGTCCCTGCCTGGCCCTCCTATAGGACCATGGGCTCGCAGGCTCACGCACCCCCACAGCCCCCTGCCTGGAGGCAGTGGTCATGCGGCAAGGGGCCCTCCTGGAGTACCGTGCTGACACACACAGTAGTCTGGTGTGGTCCTCCAACTCGCCAGTGTTCTTGGGACCCCTGACTGGGCATCGCCTGGGGGAGACGCTGGCCGGAAGTCCAGAGGGGACCTTCCTATCCTAGGAGAATGTCCAGAGACCCCTCCCCCCTAGGCCATGTCTCTCATGCAATTAGAGGTGTCAGGAAAGGAAGCTGTCCTGGGTGTGGGGGAGAGCATGGAGGGGTGAGACTCCAGGTAGAGGCTTGCTTCCCAGAGAGTGTCTTCTGGGCCAAAAGTGACCAGGATCCCACCTGTGCCTCCCTGATTCCCTCCCTCTGCATTTGGGATCGTTTCCTTTTTTTCCCTGAGGGGGTGGGAGACCAGCTAGCTGCCTGTCCCCGGGAGGGGGCCTGTCCCTGGGAGGAGTCCGGCCTAAGCTTGCTGCACCCCCACAGAGACACTATGGGCAGTACCACGGGTTCGTGGTCATCCACGGCACTGACACCATGGCCTTTGCGGCCTCCGTGCTGTCCTTCGTGCTGGAGAACCTGCAGAAAACCGTCATCCTTACTGGTGCCCAGGTAATGTCCCGGGCTGACCGGAGAGCACGGGGGCCTTCCTGAGGCCACCGGGGGAGTTGGCACTGTGGGGGACCCAGGCCGCACCCTGGGCCTCTTGCTTAGTCCTGCAGGTCCCCAAGGCAGCGCCTGTCCTGTCTGTTCTGGCCGGCCAGGCTGGTCAGTGCCCTGGGTCCTGTGGGTGGGTGGGTGGATCCATGGCCTGCTGTCCGCCTCGTCCAGCTGCCCTTACTTTGTCCCCCCCTTCATTCTTCCCTCTGGTATTGTGTGAGTCTCAGCCCATCTCCGGCCTCCCCCCAGGTGCCCATCCATGCCCTATGGAATGATGGCCGTGAGAACCTGCTGGGGGCCCTGCTCATGGCCGGCCAGTACGTGATCCCCGAGGTACCCTTCCCTCCCTGGCGTGGGCTGCAGGGGGCGTGGCCTGCGTGGCGCAGGCGGGGGCTGTGGTTGGCACTCAGGTAGGACATGCAGGTGAGCCGTCAGCCAGGGTTTGAAGATGTGTCTTTTGCCTTACAAGTGGCATACACCGTCACCGTAGAAAAACCTGGAAAATAAAGAAAGCAGAAGGGAACAAAGCCACCCATGTCTTACTTCCCAGAGACGCTGCTGTTAACAGCGTGCTGTGTTCTCTTCCGGGTTACGTGTTAACGCGTGTTCACGTTATGTGTGTTTACGTGTAAGTTTCTGTAAAAGGAGGTTGTACACAGTATAGCTGTGGAGCTGGCTTTCCCTGCTCAGCATTCTTTCTCCACACGGCAGCACGGGGAGACCTTATGAGACCCCCTAGCACTGCAGGGGACCCTGTGCCAGGGGGAGGGCGCTTCACCGAAGCACGGTTCACGTTGTCTCCCTACCGCTGTGCCTCCCTCCCTCCCCCAGGGGAACAGCCCTAGAGCAGCTGGGGCGGGGGGCAGAACGAGACCCCCCCAGCCCCTGAGCTCCGGAGCGCGGACACTGTGGTGAGGGGTGGGCCGAGTTCACCAGGGGAACAAGGATGAGAAGCAGGGATGGGGGCAGAGGGCAGGTGGGAAGTAAGGGGCGGCAGGGCCCTCGGGTGGCCAGCTCCCTGCCTGGCTCTCCCCAGGCCCTGAGGGATGGGCGGCAGGGAGGGCAGCAGCCGCAATCGACATCTGCAACCTGTCCTCAGTGGGTGCTCCGCTGATGGCAGGGGGGAGGCCGGAGGGCCCTGGGGCTCCCCAGCGCTGAGCCGCTGCCTCTCGCCTCCCCCACAGGTCTGCCTGTTCTTCCAGAATCAGCTGTTTCGGGGCAACCGAGTGACCAAGGTGGACTCGCGCAGGTTTGCGGCCTTCTGCTCCCCCAACCTGCCCCCTCTGGCCGTTGTGGGCGCTGACGTCATACGTAAGCTGGGCGGCGAGCAGGGCCATCCCATGAGGGCTCCCGCCCAGGGTTTCATGCCTGGAGCTGGGCGGGAAACCGTGTCTGGGGCCCCAGAGAGTCCCCCTGCTGCCCTGGGCTGCAAAGTCGGGGGCCACTCAGAGAGGGGGGCCTGCGTGGGCCACGAAGGGGGGAGTGCCGGCAGGGAGCCCCAGCTCGGAGCGGGGGGCTGAACCAGAGGAGGAGCAGGCTTGGGGGACCTGTGACCCTGAGTCCAGGAGTCTGTCTGTGACCCTGACGTGCACCTGGGCCCCCCGGGACGAGGTTCCTGTGCTGTGACCTTGTCCCTGGAACTTCCAGGGGAGTCCTCTGCCTCCTGAGCCTGGCAGGCAGCCCAGCCCCTAGGGAGCCCCTGACCCACTCTCGCCTCTCCCTGAGTGTAGAGCTGTCTCTGACCTTGTTCTCAGCAAGGACGGCTGGCCTCACTCACCCAGAGGGAGTCACCCCCAGGGCTGCCCTGTCTCCACCCAGGATGTCTGCCCTCCTGCTGTGTCCCCAGGAGTCCCCACTCCGGGTCCATGGTGGGCACAACACAGTGGGCACAGCTTGGGGGCCTGCCCTGTGTCTCCTTCTGACTGAGCTGGGGGGGCCTGGGCACCTGTCCCCGCCCCACCAGCTGTGGGGTCCTGTCCTAGAGACCCTGTGGTGGTGGCAGTTGTGCTGTAGGGCCTGGTAGAACCAGCCCTCCTGGGGGGGGACTTTGGGGCTTAGAAGCCTGAGAGGCAGGGGACCCAGCACCAGCAGGACCGGGTGGCTCTTCTGGTTAGACTGCCTGACCGCAGGCCCTTGGGAGGGCAGCGCGGCCTCCTCGCCCACATGGGCTCCGCCGGGGCCTGAGGGGCGGTTCCAGGAGGCTGGCATGGGGAGAGCCCTGGGGTCTGCTGGTGCAGCGGCCTCCACGCCCGCAGGAGGGTGAGCAGATCGAGACCAGGGAAGGAAGTGGACTCTGGGTGGCCAGAGCCTTGACTTCCTAGGGACAGGGGCTTCCTGGAATGTCCCAGCACAGGCAGGGCCTCAGGAGCGCCGGGCCCAGGCCGGGCAGGGGCTGTAGGGGCAGGAGTCTTTTTGGGAAGGCTGATGATGAAGGCTCGGAGTGGGCGGGGGCTCTGGCTGCTGCTGGGCTGTCTGTGGAGAGCGGATGGTGGGAGCGGGTCCTTCCTGGGATGGGCAGGCTGGTCACGTAACTCTGGAAGCCGCCAGCGCCTCTGGATCCCAACAGGACACACAGAGTGGGGATCCCAGCATGGCGATGGCCACGACCTGGCTGTCCCCCTGGTTCTCTGCCGGGCAGCAGGGGGCCACGGGGGAGGAAACCGAGGTGGAGAGGCCCGCAGAGGGAGGTGTCGGCTCAGCCAAGCCCTGACTCCCATTCTGGTGGTCTTACCCTGCACCCTCTCCCCCCGCCCACCCTCCACTTCCCCGAGCACCCTCCAGGGGTCACGAGACAGAACACGTGAGCAGATGTGAGGTACGTGCGGCACTCCCAGGGCGCCGGGAGCCAGGCGGGGGGCCGCTTGCTCACTGAGCGGTCAGGAGGGCTCCCCGGAGGAGGTGGCACGCATACTGATCCTGGAGGACAGATCAGCTTCCTGGCCGCGGTGGGTGCTCAGCCCCTCCTGCCCCCGTGCTGGCCAGCTGGGGAAGGAAGGCATGGGCACCAGGAGTGGGCCGCCCGCTCTGCAGGCCCGGCTCCCTGCTGGGGACTGAGTCACACTTCATCTGGGGCTCAGGAGGGGGACTTCCGGGGACGCACCCTGTTGGCAGGCCTGGAGGACTTCACCCGGGACGGCAGGGCTCTGTCTGTGCCGCACCAGGCCCAGGCAGGCCTCAGGGCATGGAGCACGCTGAGGCAGGCCTGGCCTGGCAGCTTGGTGGGCGCAGGGCAGAGGCCACCCCGGCGCCCCAGGCCCATGACCCCGCCAAGATTGTTTCCCGCTGGCCAGGGTGCCCGTGCAGAGCGTGAGAGCCTCTGCCCCCACCTGCCCCAGGCCCGTTCCAGCAGCCGGTGTTGAGAAACACCAGGTTCTGCCCAGGATGTGGCAGGCAGGACTGCGGGGGTGGCGGGGGGGCCGATGACGCCTGGGCTGTCAGGGGCTACCCCCCCCCTCCTGTTGGGGAGCTGGAGGACGACCCCAGCCCAGCCTGGACTTTCCCTTGTGTTTTTACTTCCCTCTGTGAGGCCATTACAGGCAGGGCTTGGGGGTCAAGAGGGGCATGTGATGGTGACCCTGCCACCAGCTGCGGGGACAGCAGAGCCCAGGGCCCTCCTGTGCGGGGGGACTGTCAGAGGTCTGCGTGGCGAGGTGGCACTGTCACGGTGCCCCTCATGCTACGTGGATACCACCCCGCCCTCCTCCCTCGGCTCCGCTGGGGGAAGAAGGACTTGGGGCCCCGCGGGCTCTTGCGGGCATGGTCCAGCCGTGCAGGGAGGGGGCGTGGGCTCTCTTTGTCTCCATAAAGCCCCCTTTGCAGCCATAACTCCTGGGCGGTGGCAGCGCTCCTACCCCCCCACCAGCTTATCTGCTCGTCCAGCTGGGGCGCTCGGCCCTAAATTAAAGGGCGTCTCTCACTGCTGATTGATGCCGCGGGCCCCCTCCTGCTCCCCATCCCCCCACACCCCCTTTGACGCATCGGGAGAGGGCAGCATGTGTCCGGAATGTTCCCTGGTTTATTATCACACATGAATTGGTCTGGTGGAAACAGCAGGGGGCGTGCAGGCTTACACCCCCACGCGGGCGGGGGTGTAGGGAGGAGCCCTGGGCCAGGGTCCTGGGCGCACCCCTCCCGCCATTCTCGTCCTGGCTCCGGACCTGACTGGATGAGCAGCCTTGGTGGCCCTTGCCCACTCTGGGCCTCGGTTTCCCTGTGTTGGACTCGGGGGTCTCCGTGATGCCTGCTACCTCAGAGAGGCTGTAATCACAGTCTGTGCCAGTGGGCATCGACGCCTCCGCCCAGATCGCGCCGTCTTGTGCCGAGGACTTGAGAGAACGGGGTCCTGTGCTGGGTGTGGGGCTCCTGAGGGCTCAAAGAAAGGCTGGTCCTGCTGCCCAGCCCCTCCCTTTACCCCCCCGGGTTTGGGAGGCATCTGCCAGCTTGGTCCTGGCAGAGCAGTGACTTCGGACCGGCAGGGAGACGGGCCTTCTGGGCAGCTCCTCTGTGTGGTGGGTGAAAGGGGCACGGACCCCGAATATCTGCCCCCCACTTTCCACAGGGCCTGGGGCGTTGGGCCTCAGAAGGAGGCTTTCTGTCCCCAAAGGTGGGGGGCCCAGGAGACTCGTTTACTGGTTCACTCATTCCTTCCTTCCTTGACTCGCTGAGCTGTGGGCGAGGTGGGTGCCCAGCGAGGCACAGGTGAGGCTGGCTGGTCAGAGGACCGGGCGGACTCCTCCTGGCGTCCAGGACAACAAACCGTTTCTGGTTCGTCAGCTCTGTCATGGATGTTGTGCTTCCTGGCCTTTGCGCACGCCGTTCCCCCTGCCTGGAACGCCTCTCCTCCACCTTCCCTGCCAGACTCAGGCAGCCTCCGTTCCCTGGGGGGTCCTCCTTTGTGCCCCGGACTCCGAGCCACTGCAGAGCCGGCACAGGCTGGGGCTGCACCCGTCCTAAGAGTGAGCTGAGGGCCGGCAGGAGTTGCCTCGGGAGGGGGGGCAGGGCAGGGCAGGGCAGGGTGGCGGCGAGAGGGCCGGGGCTCTGGAGACACCCAGAGCGAGGCCGGGCAACACGGAGGGCCTGAGGGGCTGAACGCACCGTGGGCGTTGCTAGGGCCGAGTGCGTGCGGGGGTGTCGGCTGTCCGGTGGCCCAGCGGTCCCACACGTGTACCTCTGCCCTCACAGTCAACCGGGAGCTGGTGCGGAAGGTCCGAGGGAAGGAGCGGCTGGTGGTGCACAGCAGCGTGGAGCGTGACGTGGGGCTGCTGCGTCTCTACCCCGGGATCCCCGCTGCCCTGGTAGGGACCCGCCCAGCCCTGCGCGCCCTCCGCACTCCCCCGCATCCTGTGTCCTGCCCCGCCCCTTCCCGTCCCCCACCCCGCCGCGGGCCCGGGCACGCAGGCCCTTTGGCGTGCTGAAGCTGCATGTGTCCCCGAGACCTGCACCCCTCCCTTGCCTCTTCCGCTGGGGCTTCGGGGCCCGGTCTTCCCTCATTTGCAACGCGGGCTTGACCGCGTGGATGCCTGTGGACTCGTGGCCCATGGCCCGGGTTCCTGCAGGGCCGGGGGGGGGGGTGTGGGGGGGTGGTGGCCCTAAGACTGCTCCTTCTGTGGCCGCTCTGCCCTGTCCTCCGTGTGCTCCCTGCTCATGACCCCTCGGCCACCAGCTGCCACTGGGGTAGACACGGCGCCTGACTGCGGCCTGACTTGTGAATTGGGCTCAGATGCCACGTGGCCCACCCCATAGGGTGTCTGAGCTGAAGGTACCTCTGGGCATCGCAGGGCCATGAGCCGGGGTGTGGGTGCTGGGCTCAGTGCTGTGACCAGCCGGGCACCGTGGGCAGATGCGGCTTTGCGGGTACGTTCCCGCACACAGGGTGGCCTGGTGGGTGCTAGTGTCCTGGGCTCTGGGTCGCTCATAGTCTGTGAACCGGTACCTGACCCCCTCAAAGGCACTGGGGACAGACGGGATGGTCTTCCCACCATGTGTCCCCCATGCTGGTCCCGGGCCTGGCCTAGGACAGCGTCCCACAGTACGTGGGACATGTACTCAGTGCTGTGAAAGATCCGGTAGGAAAGATGGGGGGGCGGGGCTTATAGCTCAGGTGGCCTCCCCGAGACTGGACCAGAGATGGTGCTGGAAGCTGTTGTGGGGAGCCAGGGTGTGCAGGCCACGCGCACCAGGACCCCTGTCCTACAACCAGAAGCGGGGCCCGGCCCCGTGTATGTGCCCCCCACCGTCCTGCCACCGCTGTGCTCTGTGTCACCCGCAGCCCAAGGGTCCGCGAGGGTCCTTTCTCCCCAGGCCCCTCTGAAGGGCAGAGACCCTCAGAGTAGGAGGCAGTTCGAGGCCCTGGGGCTGGGCCTCGTGGCCTCCTGGGCTGGAGCCTGCTTCTCCTACGGTTGGTCTCGAAAATGAGGGCTGTCCCAGGAGCTCAGGAGCTGACACTGGCGGTCGGGCTGGACCTGCGGGGAGTGTGGGGGGGGGAGGGGCCCACGTGAGGGACTGTCCCCAGGGGACAGGTGCGGGCCTGGGTGGGTCCCACATTTGTAGTATCTGTGTGTCACTGTCCGAGGCTGCCAGGTTCAATGGGGCTGAGCCACACAGGACCCTTCAGGGAGAATCGTGCTGGGGCTCTGAGATTCCTAGAACTCACCATAGCTGGGGGAATGAAGGGCCATCCCCAGCCCTGCCCCCACCCCACAAAGCTGGGCGAGGCTTGTGCAGGGGAAAGGGCCCCGGGGGCTTTGCTTTTGCTTGCTGGGGGCAGCTGGGCCGTTGGGGCAGGGCCTGCTTCCTGCGGTGCGTCTCGGGGCGTCGCCTCCCCATTCCCGGTGTCTACCAGGGACAGGGTGCAGTCACCTCTGACCTCTACCTGGAGAAGCAGAGGGAGCTGGACTCAGCCTTTCTGATGAGGGGTCAGGGCTCTGACAGGGGACACAGCCAGAGGGGTGGATGCTTGCACGGAAGTACTGTCCCCAGGCCAGTGGGCCTGGCGGCCAAGCAGGAAGTGCGGGGGGCTCGTTGGGGGCCCCGCATGTGTGTTTAGCTGCAGGGCACAGGCTTGCTGGGAGCAGCCCCTGCTATGTTTCAGGTATAAGGGGTTGGATAGAGGGTTGGCGAGGCTGGGGGCGCGCTGGAGGGGGCGTTCGGATTGTCGCCGCACCACCCGCAGCCTTAAACACTTAACGGGGGACAAGGCCTTTCCTTGGGAGGGCGTGGTGGGGAGCAGACCCTCATGGCTCTCCATGTGGCCTGCTCAGAGCCCGGACGTCCCTGCCATAGCTGAAGGTGCAGGACAAGCCTGTGGGCTCCTGTTGCCGGAGCAAGAGGCCAAGGCCGTCCCCGTCCCTTCCCGGCCCCGCAGGTTCGGGCCTTCCTGCAGCCCCCCCTGAGGGGCGTGGTCATGGAGACGTTCGGCTGCGGGAACGGGCCCACCAAGCCGGACCTGCTGCGGGAGTTCCGGGCCGCCACCGAGCGAGGGCTCCTCATCGTCAACTGCACACACTGCCTTCAGGGCACCGTGACCTCTGGCTACGCAGCCGGCATGGTGGGGGCGGGGCTGGAGGGCTGGAGGGGGAGGGGATGGGCCCGAGGGCACAGGGTGAGCGGCACCCCCCTTCCTGCTCGTGCCTCCTTCCCCACAGGCCGTGGCGGGAGCTGGCATCGTCTCGGGCTTCGACATGACGTCGGAAGCTGCCATGGCCAAGCTGTCCTACGTGCTGGGCCAGCCGGGGCTGAGCCTGGACAGCAGGAAACAGGTGTACCCTCGGCTTTGGGCACAGTTCCCCCCTGGGCTGGGGGGCATGGGGACCTGTGTCAGGGCTGCTGAGGGCCCAGCCCAGCGGGTTGTGTGCCTGGGTCGGGAGGGGGCAGGGATGCGGGGCCTCCCCGTGGTGGGGAAACGCCAGCTCTGAGGCCTGGGCTCCCTCCACCCCTTGCCAACCCCAAGCCCAGACAACGTGTTCTTCCACTCTCTCGGGGAGCCTCGGTCTGGCCAAGGCTCCTCAAACCGCTCCCAGGACATCCCCTCGTCCCCCACCCTTCCCAGGGGGACCTCAGACACAGCCAGCCTGGGTGGTGACCACGGTGCAGGGGGTGGGGGATGGGGTCCTTGGGAGACCCTGAGCTAATGGAATGGAGGCTGGGGTCGGCCCATGGGGACCTGGCGGGGCTTGAGCTTGGGCCTCAGGGGTACAGCCTGGACTGAGGACTTGCAGGCCCAGGGCAGCCCTCGCCACGTGCCCCAGGGGTGCCTGGGCCAGTGGTCTGCCTGCCACAGGGCCTTCCTGGCTCTCTTTGTTCTCCTCCTCCAGCTGCTGGCCAGGGACCTCCGGGGGGAGGTGACGCTGCCCTCGGGGGATGAGCACCAGCCCTCGCTGACTTGTAGCACGCTGGGCCGGGGGGTCGCCCAGCTCCTCAGTCTGAGCCAGGTATTGGCCAGTGTGTGTGGGGGGGGTGTGGCATGGGGGCCTGAGCTGCGGGTCGCCTCTGGACACGCCAGGCACCAGCCGTGGCCCCCATCATGCCAGCACATGAGCAGAAAACCACCAGGCATGGTGTGGTTTGGGACCCAGGTGGAGGGCTAGGGTCCGCGGTGGGGAGGATTTGCGAGGATTCAGGCAAGGAGCTGCCGTGGGAAGGGGCCGGGACGGCTTAGCGGAGTCTTGGTGATGTGGATGGTGGGCAAAACGTGGCCCCATCACACAGTGGGGCCAAGCTCGGCTGGACCGGGCCTGCCGACGGCCCCCGCTGGCCCCGGGTGCAGGGCTGCCTGAGAAGCGGCAGGCCTGAGTCAAGGCGGGCGCGCTGTCCTGGGTGCTGGAAGGAGAGGGCGCCTGCTGCGGGGTTGGCTGGGCTCTGAGCACCGCGGCCGAGGCCCCACAGCCGCACCTGTCAGGTACAGCACCTTGAAGCTCCTCTTCACCTTCCCAGCCCGGGGGCCTGGACCTGGAAGGGGCAGGGGCGCTGAGCTCATACTTCCGGGTCTAGAGTTTGGGGTTCAGGCCGGGTCAGACCCACAGGGGTGCTGGGGGCCTCCTGGTGCCCCACCTCACACCCCGCTCTGCCCGAGATGTCCAGGCCTGGCATGGGAGCTCACGGACAGCAGCACTGCAACCCGGGGTCACCCCGCGTGTGACAGTTTCCCCTCTCAGAGTGGGGGTGGGTGGGTGGGTCTGTGATGGACAGCTCTGGCCGTGCTCACTGCCACTTGCCCAGGGCAGGCCGTGGTCAGAGGCCGGGATGTGTGTGGCCTGTCACCAGGGCGGCTGTGTCGGGCTTAATAGCTCGAGAGATACGGTCGCTTTGTGGTCGGGCCCTGCCGAGGGTGCTGGGCTGGGTGTGAGGCGGCCTGCGGGGTCTCTGCTGGGCTTCCCGGCCCTCTGGCATCCTGGGGAGCCCCTAGATGCCCCACAGCATTCCCGGTGCTGGGGGCAGGCAGCCTGAAGGAGCTCTGCCCACGTGTGGAGTAGGGCCTTCCTTTCCAGGGAGAGGCGAGGTCCCAGGGTGCCGCTGTCCTCTACCCAGGAGGCCGCTGCAGTGCGGGAAGCTCTGACGCCTGGCCTGGCCTGTGCTGCGGCCCATGCGGGCGACCTGGACGTGCTGCAGGCACTTGTGGAGCTGGTGAGGCCCCCCACCGCCTCAGGGAGCAGCCCCACCACGCCGGGCCCCGGGGGACGCAGGGCCGCCTTTCCCTGGGGCCCTGCTCCGCCACGCTGGGCAGCCAGCTGGTGGGACCTTACTGCCGCTACAGGGCGTGCCGGTGGCCGTGCCAGGCCCCAGTCCCGGGGTGCACCCCGACCCTCCCGTCCCCTCCCCGCCCCTGCCCAGCGCTCCCTCAGTGGGTGATGTGCCCTTGCCTCACCCAGGGCAGTGACCTGAGCCAAGAGAACTTTAACGGTCAGACCCCTCTGCACGCGGCTGCCCGGGGAGGCCACCGCGAGGTGGTCACCATGCTGCTGCAGAGAGGGGTGGGTGTGAGCGCCCGGGATGAAGATGGACTGAGCCCGCTGCTGCTGGCGGTGAAGGGCAGGTACCTGGGCCATGTGGGGCGGACCTGGGCACAGCTGGCTTACACAGGGCTGCCCTGTTGCCTGTGGTGACACAGCTTCCCCGGCAGAGCTGAGGACACCTGCTTCCTGGAGCCTCGCTGCCCCCTCCCTACACCCCCCAAGCCTGGCAGGTACTAGCAGGGACCATGCTTGGGCCCAGACAGGGAGGACTGAACGGGCAGGGTGGTCAGGGAGGGCTTCCTGGAGGAGGTGACCTCTAAGCTCAGCCAGGCAGGCGCAGCAAGACCCTGGTGCAGAGTTTCTAGGAAAGAAAAATGCTCACGGACAAAGCTCAAGGGGTTGAATGCGTATTTGCCGTCATCCACACACGCCTGTGGGGCTGGAGGGTGGGAAAGGGGAGAAGCCGCCGGCCCAGCACGTGCATGTCATAGACATAAAGCAGGCTACTTAGTGCCAGATGTTAGGCTGGGATGGGCACAGGTGCCCTCGGGGGACAGGCTCAGCCAGCAAGGTAGGGAAGATGTCCCCCAGGCTGGCCCCACCCAACAGCTCTGATTTTTTAAAGGGAGGGGTCCTGGCCTGGCTGTGTGTGTGGTGTGTGTGTGTGTGTGTGTGTGTGTGTGTGTGTGTGTGTGTCTGGGGGCAGGGGTCACAGCCCTCATTTTTCATCTTTTGTTGTTTTATCTGGTGTCTGTAGCAGTCCCCAGACCCCCCAGCCCAGACCCGTAACTTCTCCTGGGGGATTTCTCCCTACGGGCACTTGGCCGACCGGATCCTGGGTTATTTTGTGGTGTGTGTGGGGAGCGCTGGTGAGCCTCCTGGAGAGAGGCTGAGGGTGTGTGGGCCTGGGGTCGCCACACTGTCCAGGTCAAGTCCTGCGTGCCCCAGCCGTGTGAGCCCTGGGGTGGGCATGTGACCCTCGGTGAGGGGAATGATGGGTAGCACCCTCTTTACCAGACTCTTGTGAGCATGAGGCACGGGGGGTTCCCAGGATGGGGGTGAGGGGCCGGGGCGATCCGGCTGGGTGTGGGTGGGTGGTGATGAGCTCACTGTCTCTGCCCCGCCCCCCGCCCCTGGCACAACAACCCCCCCAAACCGGTCTCCCGGCCTCACTCTCCTGGCCTCACTCCCAGACCTGTTGTGCTCTAGAGGGCTCTTCAGGGCGGGGAGGGCAAGGCCTGGGGGGCCCCACCCTCCTCCCCAGGCTTCCTAAAAGTGGGGTGACCATGCCATTTATAGGACACAGACACTGTGGGCAAGGGGCCTGGTCAGCACTTCTGCTGTGAGAGCCAGCCTCCGCTCGTTCTGTTCCTTTGCCTTGCCCGCCCGTGGCCCCAGCCCCCCCCCCCACGCCCCCGCCCTGGCCCTGCCCCACCTCTCACCCCCATGTCCCACGCACACCCAGTGGCTGGCTCCAGGCTTGGCCCAGGCCGGTCGGCCTCGGGGAGCCCACAGACATTGGGGCCTTGCTCTGGGGCCCTACTGTTCATATTTACCCCCTAGTGTCTTATTGACACCCTGCCTCCAAGGGCAGAGTGCAGGCCCGATTGACTCAGTTTCCCCAGGCGCAACCCTGGCTGGGACGGGTGCGTGTAGCGGGGCCCGGCTGTCCCCAGGTATTCACAGGGGTGCGTTGGGCCCGTAGGACGGGCTGAGGGAGACCATGGCAGGGGCCTCATGATGCGAGGGGAGGAGCTGCTCAGTCAGGGCCGACGGACCCTCCAACATGGGGTGAGATGGGGGGGGGGGGGGACTCAGACCTGGCCCCGCCGTGCAGACCCGCGATGTCCTGGGAAGGTACCTGGATGAGTGGCGGGGCATTGCATTGGCCCGGGGCCGGGGTCGGGGGGCGGTGGCCCTGGCTGGGGGGCCCGGGCTGGGGCTGGGACTGGTGGCCCTGGTTGGGGGCCCGGGCTGGGGCTAGGGGTGGGTGAGGCACTGCTGTGCTTGAGCAGAGGCTGCCTGGGCGGGTGGGTGGTCAGCACACTCTTTTTTTTTTTTAATTTTTTTTTCAACGTTTTTTATTTATTTTTGGGACAGAGAGAGACAGAGCATGAACGGGGGAGGGGCAGAGAGAGAGGGAGACACAGAATCGGAAACAGGCTCCAGGCTCCGAGCCGTCAGCCCAGAGCCCGACGCGGGGCTCGAACTCACGGACCGCGAGATCGTGACCTGGCTGAAGTCGGACGCTCAACCGACTGCGCCACCCAGGCGCCCCTGGTCAGCACACTCTTTCTCGTGGCAGGCATCAGGATATCATTGGGCTACTGCGGGCAGCTGGGGCCTGCCTGTCCCCCCAGGAGCTAGAGGACGCAGGGACCGAGCTGTGCAGGTGAGGGCTGCGAGGATGCAGGGAGGGCTGGTAGGCCGGGTGGGGGGCTTCTGAAGGGAGACCCACCCTGAGGGTTGGGGGGTTGATCCCCCTTTGGGCTGGGTGACAGGTCTCATGAGTCTCCGTCCCCCCCCACCCCCACCCCCACCGTGGATGGGCTCCAGTGCGGGCGCACGGTGGTGGGACCCAGTCCCTGTCACTGGTAAACTAACCACGGGGCTGGTGGCTGTCCAGCCCGGGCACACTGCAGCCAGTCGCTAACATGGCTCTGACCTCGCAGGTGCCCCGAGTGACACCAAGGCAGGCCTGGGGATACTGGGGCACAGGGGAGCGGGGGGCCCCGGAGGTCTCCAGGGAGGGTGTTGGTGGTGGGCGGGGTGCAGGCCAGGCCCAGGGCTGCCGAGCTCAGCTCCTTCCTGCGTCCGCGGGCACCCCCTCCCAGCGGTGCTGCTGTCACAGCCTCACCGGCACTGGGTCACTCGGTGCCACCTGTCAGCTCCCCAGGCTGGGTCTGAGAGCCCAGGTGGGGAGTGGAGAGAGACAGGCAGAGGACAGGAGAGGCTTGTCCAGGAGGCCAGGCCGGGGCACTGGTGGTAGCCAGGTTTGGGGGTGTCGGAGGCAGCCTAGGTCCACAGCCCTGAATGTCAGAGCCCCCGAGCCTGGGGAGTGGGTGTTGACAGTGGGGTCTCTGGCTGAACGGCCGGCCGGGAGTGAGGCGTGGGTGAGCTCTCTGCTCACAAGAAGGCCCCGAGGCTCTGGCCCTCTCGTCCCCACCAGCCAGCGCCTCCCCCACCCCCTCGACCCTGGGGGCCCCAGTCCTAGATGTGGGGTGGGGTGGACAGGCCCCTCTGGGTCTGAGCCCGGCCTCAGGCTCTCCTGCTCTGATCTTGTGTCCCCAGGGGTGGGGGTGGGGGGACAACCCAGGCCCTTTCCTCCTCAGGTGACAAGGACAAGGTGAGCTCTCAGATGGGATGGGTCTGTTAGGACCTAGCAAGGGAGGGGCCCGCTCACAACCGCTGGCCGTGGCCCTGCAGGGACTTCTGGGGTGACTTGGTTCAGGGTTGCACGGCCAGGTGGGCCTTGATGGCTCCATTGACAAGTGGCGAAACCGAGCGTCCCGGACCTGGCGGTGGGCTTGTCCAGCCTGAGCTGCTTGGCTGCGTTTGAGGGCCCTTCCGAGAGACAAGCCTGTGGGAGGCTGGCGACAGGTCCGGGAGGGCCTGGTGCTGCCACCCGGCGTGATTCACCCCAGAAATAGCTCAGCGCCTGCTGAGGCTGCTGCTGCTGTCTCCCGACTAGGGGGGCGTCCCTGAGGCCCCTTGGGGGGATAGGCCTCCCCCCGAAGCACCCCCTGCCCCGGGCCAGCACACCTGGTGTTCGGTCCCTTGCCGGCCCAGCCCCCGGGTGGGGAGTGGGCTCCCCTGAGGGGGGGGGGAGGGTGAGGATGGAGGGGAGGACCCCGGCGAGGGCCCCTCCTTCTTCTTCAGAGCAGGTGGGCCCACGTCCCTCTCCCAGGGGCACCTGCTCCGCCACGCAGGTCCAGGCCACCCGAGGGTCTCCCGCGTGTCTCCCTGGGCCACTGGGCTTGCGCAGACTTCCCTCCTGCCTCTGCGGACCCCGCCCAGGGAGAGCGGTGTTGTGAAACATGAAACTGGCACGCACGTGGGGCACGTGTGCACGCGCATGCACACTTGTGTGAGTGTGCGCCTGCGTGCGCCCTCCACCTGAGCCACAGTCACCCCCTCTGGGTGAAACCAGACCGCAGGCCCCTGGCCGGCCCCCAGGGAGCCCCGCACCGTTGCCCTCCTGCCCTGGCCGCTGGGTCAGCTGTTTGGGGACTGGCTTTGTAAAGGCGCCTGGGGTCCTGACGGCACCCCCTCCTCTGCTCCCTCTTCCAGGCTGGCTTCCAGGGCGGACCTCGAAGGCCTGCAGTCATGGTGGCGGGCGGGGGCTGACCTGGCTTGCCCAGGCTATGACGGGCGCAGTGCCCTGCTTGTTGTGAGTGCCACCAGTGCCCCCACTGCCCTCTCCTAGGCCACCTCCTCCAGGAAGACTTCCTGACAGCTCCCCTGGCTCCCCCTCTTCCCCCCACCCGATGTCCAGACTCCTGCTCTCCTGGTCCTTGGCCCCGGAGCTGTGGGGACAAGGAGTCACGGGCGTGGGTGGGAAGAGCCAGGGAAGACATCCAGGTGGGTGGTCAGGGGCCAGGCTGCTGGTCAGTGTCCCTGAGGCAGCCCCGCCCCCACGTGCACCCTCCTGTAGGCAGAAGCAGCTGGAAACCTGGAAGTGGTGACCTTTCTGCAGAACCTCCAGGGTGGGGCTGCTGTCCAGGCCCCAGGCCCAGTAAGTTCCCTCTGCCCCACACAGGGCCGAAGGCTCCCCCGCTGGACTGTGGCCCCCTGTGTCTGAGGGCCAGTCCTGGGGACCGAGCCAGAGGAAGCTGAGATGGGTCAAAGTCACTTAGGCCTGCGGAGCTGTTTCTGTAGGTGGGGCACACGCTGTGTAGGGGGAGCCAAAAAGCGCCTGAAGGGTGCAATCCGGGAGGGCTTCCCGTAGGAAGGGTCAACCTCAGACCTCCTGTATTCTGTCTTGTCAGGCCACTCTGTGATGCACCCTACCAGAGCACCGGAGGACCCCGGCCATGGCCAAGAGGTTCCTGGAGCCTGGAGGGGACCTCAGACCCCTCTACTGCGTGTCCTGCCCACCCTGCCCCACCCCACTGGGCGGGAGGCTCCCACCTGCCTCCTACCTCACACCCCATCCTCCCATTCCGTCATCTGGCCCTCCAGAAGACTCTCAAGTCTGGCTGGGTTTGCTCAGGTCCTTGGGTCCCTCCCTAGGAAAGGGCTTGTCCGTCTGTCCTGCCCCCACACACCGCCTGTGCCCAGGGAAGAGGTCTCAAGAGACCTCCGGTTTTCAGGCAGTGCTGCCTGGTGTCTAACCTGAAGCTGCCTTGCTGCTGAACAAGCCATTCCTTCCTGTTGTGGCCTGCTGGAGGGACGCCACCCCACGACTCTGTGACGTACCCCCACTGCTGGGACTCTCCCCACTCTGTTTCGCACACAGCCTAAAGGTCTCGGTTGGGCAGAGCGGCAATAAAGTCTCTCTGGGGACCTCCCTCGGTCCCCAGACCCCAGCTCCAGCGCGTCCTTCTGGGTCCCAGGACTGTGGGTATGTGTGTGGGGAGTCGCGCCCCAGGCTCTGGGTCAAAGGGCCGTGTCTTCAGCCCCCCCCGGGGTGAGGGACGCCCGGCCGGCCCTCCCCCGCTGCCCTGCCTCCTCCTCCAGATTACCGTTCAGGCTGCAACTTCTCCAGACGACCTCTGCCCCATCTCCTCGGTCTGTCTGCTCCTTCTCCTTCTTGACACTTGAAGCCCCTGCTCCCAGCAGCCCCCACTCATACCTGCCTCTGCCCGACTCCCCTTGTGCGGACCGACCGGACCAGACCGGACCGACCCAACTGTCTCTCTAGTCCTCCCGGCCCCTCCCGGTCTGTCTGGCTGCTCCTCAAGGTTCAGTCCAGCCCAATGTGCCCACAGCCCCTGCCCAGGGAGGCCTGAGAGGGTGACCCGCGCCGGCCCTGGCTGCCTAGTCGCCACAGCCTGGGTGACCGTGCCGCCTCGGGCAGGTGGGTGTGGCCCTCCAGGGCCGGTGGTCAGCCACAAGTCTCGTGGGAGGCCCGGCTGGGAGTGAAATCAGGTGTTTGGACCCCTGGCTGGTTCTCTGTCCAAATTATAAGCGGCCCAGTGGGGCAAGGGCCCCCTCGGGCCCAGGCCTGACCCGTCCTTGCTGAGCATGAGGAGCACGGGGGCGGGGAGAAGGGGGAGGGGGGAGGAGATACCTCCACCACCTTGGAAGCTCTTTGAAGGCCCACTTGAGGATTCCCGTCTGCCCGTCCATCCGTCTGGCCCCTGGGTTGGGGGCTTGGGAGAGCCGGGCCCAGCCTGAGGGCATGTGCCCTGTAGATATTGGGCAAAAGCGTGACCCCAAAGAGCTCGCCCTTGGCACCCACCGTGCAGCTGGGGCCTCTCCCAGGTGGGCCGGGCTGGGGGAGGCTCCACCCGCACCCCCAGGCTTCTCAGCCTGGTTCCCAGGCCCGGGCTGGCACCTTGGCTGGCGGCCTTCCAGATTCTCGCCCAGACACGGGTGTGCCCGGGCCTTGCACAACCAGGTAACACCACCTGAGCGTGGCCGGTCCCGAGGAGCCTTTGCCCCACACCCTGATGGAGGCCGCGAGAGTGGGGTGTGGGGGAAGAAGGGAGCTGGGGGCTTGATGTCAGGAGCACCTGCTGTCCTGCCGGGGTGGGGGCGGGGTGGGACAGTGGGACACAAGCCTGGGGGAGGCTGCCTCTCAGGTCCCTTGGGGCAGCGCCCCTCCGTGTCTTCTCTGCCTCCAGGGCACAGCAACTCACTGGAAGCAGCCGTCCCTTGGGCCCTGCTTGCTCACAGCCCTCGGCACCCCGCCCTTCCCTCAGACCCCGAGGAGCCCCAGGCCGTGAGGGCCGCACCCTCCCCCACCTGGCAGTGGCGAAGCGTCCCCCTAACCTGCCGGTGTGGACGCTCCCACTGTCCTGGGTGTCCCAGGGAGAGCACATGTTGGCCTGGCTCTTCCCCAGGTGGCTCACTGATGACAGGTGAGAAGCCTCTGCCAGCCAGGCAGAGGGAACAGCGCGTTCCACCCCCCCCCGGCCGAGGGCAGGTGGTGGGGACAGGCCCCCGGTTCTTGGGCCCCTGCACACAGCTGTGGGACGCAGAGCCCCACGAGGAGCGGCCCCCGGGCTGGGCGTGTGTGTCTCGGAAAGCTGTGGAAAGTCACAGGCGCATGCCTGGAAACTTCCTCAGGGCCATTTTGTGTCCCTGGGAAGAGGCTGGTCTGGATCTGTAGTCAGCTCCTCCGACAATCACCCAGTAGCAACAGGGCAGCAAAGGGCCTGTCCCCTGGGTCCGAACATGCACCGTGTGAGCTGGGGTGGCCACTCGGGGATGGCAGGGGAGGGTCACCTTCCGCCATGTGCTAGCTGATTACGTCCCCACCACGCCGCCGGAAGGGCACGGGCTTGTCTTCCCTCCCCTTTCACAGCTGAAGAAACTAAGGCCCGGTCCTGCGCTCAGGCTGCGCGCTGGCACACCGGGCTAGGGACCCGCCTGGCACTGGGGCAGCCTCCTCACCTCTTGAAGACGCCCCCGGGGGACACGGCACGGGGGCTGGGGCGAGCTGTGGGAGCTGGTGCCGGATAGACGTGGGAGGCATCCTGAGCCCCACGGGGTCTCGGCGGTGGCACCAGGAGGAGACCTGCGTTGCTCATACCCACTAATTTCGCTTTGGGAGAGGCCTCAGCTCCCCGCGGCCCGTCTCAGATCACCGGGATCCCAGGGTTATCTCTGGGAAACATCTGTTTCTCACTTAGGCCACTATCTGTGTTTACCCAGTGTTTTCCATCATAAAGCCAGACTTCTCAGGGCCCCCAGGCCACCCCGCTCATTTCTCTTCATGGCAGGACGTTCCCTTTCGGGCCACGCCTCAGTATCTCCTGCTGCAAGTGGGGTCCACAGGTTCCTGTAATGTCACCCTTCCGTCACCAGTCCTGTCTGGTGCTGGACACAGCGACCCACTTTTGCTGGATTGGGGGGGCGGGGGGAAGAGCGTGTGGGGAGGGGTGCGCTCTTCCGGCCCATGTGGCGATGGCAGTGGTGGTGACGGGGAGAAATTCCCAAGCTCTGTCCCCTCGGTCACATGCCTCTGTGCCCCCCATCCCGTCCCCCACCCCTGCCCTGGTGCCTGACCTCAAACACAGACGCTCAGGCCGCACACTCAGCCGCGGCTCTGGGCACCGGGTCCCACCAAGAGCGGTTTGGCCTCTGAGAAGCCCCGGCCCCTCCGTGAGCGTTTCTCCAGCTGCAACACGGCAGAGGAAAACCTTGGCTACCCCCTTTGCAGGGGTACGGCTGGAAACCACAAACAGCGCTGGTGAAAATGCCCAGCGCCCATCGTGAGTGACTCGGTGGCTGCTGCGTCCTGGCTTGGGACCAACTCGGGCCCCTGAGCCAAGAGGACGCTGGTCTCCCGGGGCTGTGTGTGTGTGTGTGTGTCTCGCCCTGAACTCAGCCCCCGCCACCCTCCCCCATGCGGCCACACCAGCGGCTCAAAATGAGGGCTGAGGACTTCAGGTTACTTCCGTCCACACTTTCTCTCTTTCCTAAAGCTTAGACCCCCACAAGCCCCCATTTGCCCGCAGCAGGCAGCTCCCTGCAAGAGTCCCCCGAGGGTGCTGCCGGTCGGGCCCCAACATCTCCAGGTGACTAAGTGGGCCGGAGCGCCTGGGGCTGTGCTGACGCACGCTGGGGGGGAGGGGGGCATGGCGTGGGCTGTGGCCCCGGGTGGGGGGTGGGGGCAGCACGGGGCTCCCAGCGCGGGCCCTGGGGGCTGGGGGTGGGGGGTGGGGGGCCCGGGCTGTCCTCCTTACTCTCTGAGAACCAGGGTCTGAGAACCAGAAACCGGCTGGGCGCGTTCCTTCCCTCCCTCTCGTCCTCCGTCTAGTTTCACTTTCTCTTTGTTCCCCCCTCCCACGAAGTTCCCTTTGAAGTGAGAGGGGCAGGGATGGGCGTGTCCGGCCCGCGCCCTCCCCCCCTCCCCACGCCCGACGGGGAGCGCACTCGAGGCCGCTGCCGGCTCGGGGCCTCACCTGCCCCGCCGCCCCGCGCCCCAGCTGGGCCGGTGGCGGCCTCCGCCCCCTGCGGCGAGTCCGGGTGCCGGGGAGGGGGTGTGGGGAGGATGGGGAAGGGGGCGGGCGAGAGGGAGCGGGTGTGGTCCCCGGGCCCGCAGCGCGGAGCCGGGGACGCCAGGTGCCACCCGGCCGGGCGCTGGAGGCGGGGACGCCGGGCGGGGCCGGGGGGGGGGGCGGTGAGTCAGGGCCACCCCCGCGCGGGCGCGCCGAGCAGGTACCCGGGCCGCGGACGACCCGCCGCGCGACCCGTCGGCCCGGGAGCCGCCCGGCCCGGAAAAACCGGTCGGGCCGGCGCGGCGCGGTCGCATTCCGGAGGCGGGGGAGGGCGGCCGCGTGGCTTAAAAGGCGCCGCCGCCGCACGGACGCAGCCGCCCGGCCACGCGTGGCGCGGGCCGAGGGGACGCGCCGCCGGGGCTCGCGGGGCTCGGCAGGGGCGGCGGGGCGCGGGCGGCCGGGCTTTCTCTCCGCAGCGCGGCCGACCGCGGACTTCACCCGGCGCGCTGGGTCCAGTGGTTCTTAACAGTTCAACAGTTCTGTAGCGCAATTGTGAAATGTTTAGGACCACTAGACCCGGCGGGCCTGGCGGCGACGGCGACGGACGCGGCCCGGCGGCAGGGGCAGGGGCGGGGGCGCGGCGCCCCGCCGGCCCGACCCCGCTCCGCACCCGCGCCCGCACGCCGGGGCCGGGCCTGGGGACCGCGGGCAGAGGGCGCGCCGGCCGGCCCGCGCTGCCTGGCTCCTGCGCCCGAGGGCCCCACCCTTCTCGCAAGTCCGCCGAATTCCCACCGGGACCCGACGGCGTCCCCCCACCCCCCTCCCCGGAGCTGGTGCCGCGGCGGCCGCGCCCCGGGTAGGGTCGGCCGGGCGGGCGCGCTGGGAGCGCTGGGAGCCGCGCCGCGGGAGCCCGGGCCCCGTCGGGCGAGCGCGCGGACGGAGCCGGGACCCGGCGGACAGAAAGTGGGCGGGGACACGGTGGACGACGCCCGCACACCACGCGCGGGGGGGCGGGGAGGTCTCGCGGGACCTCCGCGTGTAAGCCCCGGGCGCGCCCGGCCCCGGGAAGGGCCGAGCGCGGGGTCTTTGCGCGCCCCGCTCCCGCCGGGGAGACGAGGCCGACCTTCCCGGAGCCTGCCTGGCCCGCTGGTCCGGCCGCACCCTCTGGGGAGAGGTGGGGGCGTCCCTCAGGTGCCTGCCTCCGTGGTCCAGTGTTTAGAGACGCTCCGGGGCAGCCTGGATGGCAGGTCGGACGGGTCTGGGTCTGAGGTCACCAGGCGCCGCCCGGCTGGGTGGCCTCGGGCCAGTGCTCTCCCCGAGCCCTACCTGCACGTGGGTGTGTGAGAGGACGGGAGAGGTGAGGTGGGCTGCTGGCTGCGGGAGGGTGTGGCCGCCGCCCACACTGCAGGACCCCCGGCTGCCTGGGAGGGGGGTCCACCCCCGCAGCCAGCACCTTCCCCTGTGGCCCAGCAAACTGCTCCGTGGCCACCTCTCAGCAGCAGCGGCGGCGGCGGCGGCAGGAGGAGGAGGCTGGGGCCGTGGCGCCGAAGGGTCCGGAGGATCTTAGGTGCGGCCCCCTGACCGCCAGTCCGCCGGTGGCGATTTAATTCTACAGGGTTCCGTGTGTGCAGTGAGCCGGGTTCCCCTGCTGAGGCTGGTGAGGGCCGGTGCGGCGGGGGGGGGGGGGGGGGTAGTGGTGGGGTGGGGCTTGCTATGGGGTCCTCCGTGTTCTGTAGCTTGGAATCATTTCGTCCAGTGGGGGTATATGCATTACAGACTGACGCAAATAAACGTGTTCAAAGCTTCACCCTGTCCTGGGGCTTGCTGTCCTTTCTTCCCCAGACCTGATGGGACCCCTCCCTCTTCCCTCCAATCCCAGAGGGATGGAAATGAAGTGGTCGTGCGTGGCGGTGGCCAGGTCCCCACCCTGCACCCAGCTCCCAGCCTCACCTTGCTTCTGGCCTTCTAGTTTCCCAGCAAGGCCGGCAGCCGTCTTTTAGTGGGGGAGGGGCACCCCCAGGACCCAGCAGACCCCTTCCACCTCCCCTGCCCACACACCCGCCTGCTGCAGGAGCCAGGCTGAGGAGAGGGGGCCTGCTTGCGGCCTCACCCTATACTGGCCCCCTGGCCAGCTGCCACCCTAGCCTGGCAGGGGGCTCTGGCCGTGGGCAGGGGCGAGGGTGGAGGGCTTAGGGGTTGGAGTGACAGAGGACCATCTCTGCTCTCCCATCCTGACACAGACTGAGAGTCAGTCGTGGCTTCAAATCCCAGCCCTGCCGCCCACGAGCAAGTGACCCTGGCCGGTCCCCCTTCCTCCCAGAGCCCTCCTGTCTCACCCCTGCAAAGAGGGCGGTGGTACCCACCTCACAGGACTTGCTGGAAAGCCCAGGGGACCATGCAGCCGGACTCCCGGAGCGCGGATGTGGGACGGAGCGAGGGTTCACCCCAGGGGTGGCAGTACCTCCTGGCGGGCGGGTTGGTATGGGGAGCCCGAACGGGGCTGGGCACTCACAATGGCCCCCTCGGTCCCTGGGGGCCCCACAAGGACAGGCAGCTCCTACTTTGGGTCCCAGTCTTCGTTCTCTTTAATTACGGAAGCCCCGAGTGTTCGTTGAGGGCACAGCCCCCTGCGCTGTTAGCGGGAGGCCCTGCCCAGAGCGGGGTGCCCGGAGAGACAGCTACCACTTAAGACCTGCCTCCGGAGGACATTGTCCCCACTTCCTCTTTCCCCTTTCCGGGCAGAACTGGGCTCTGTGGTGCTGAGCCCGCTCTCGCTATGCAGGTGGAGGGCCGCCGTGGGCAACGGCAGAGCCTCCCTGGACGGTGCCCACAAGATCACCCTGGGTTGCCCGGGACTTGCTGGTTTTAGCCCTGAGAGTGTCATGGCCTGGGAGGCCCCTCCGTTTGGGCAAACTGAGACACTTGGTCACTCTACCGGGGACCAGCTCGGGAGACACATCACCCTAGCTCCTTGGACCAGCCCATCTTTTCCACGAGAAATAAACCTGTCTTGTTAAAGTTGCTGTAGTTTTGGTCTCTGTAAGGTGGCTAAACCAGTATTCTGAGTCAGTGGTGGTTAAGCTTCGCCGTGTGGCTAAATCAAGGGAGGGCCAGTGAAGAGCACCAAGGCTTGGGCCCCGTGGATAGGATGGGCCAGGAATCCACACCCCTACCGGGTTGCCTGGTGATTCCGATTGAGGCCTGAGGCTGAGAACAGCTGTCATTAAGTAGTAGACCTCATCAAGAGAAACAGGACGGAGGAAGGGGACACAGACCCCGAACCTGTGGCTTTTGGAGCTGTTCCAGGCCACTAAACCCCAGGGGAGTGGGAGCCCCCAAACAGAACCTGCCTGTGACCCCCTCTGTCTCTCGGTACCCATGCCCCCAGCCCCTACCCCGCAGGCAACCCACTGGGGGCCCACACCAGGCTGCCCCCGTGTGTCTTCAGCTGCTCGTGGAGCTCATCACGGCAGGGATGGGGAAGGACGGATGATGGCTTCTTACCTCCTCCACACCCTGGGCGACTTGGCGAGCCCCGTGGGAAGCGGATCTGTCCGCTGTGCGAGGGCTCTGGGGCCAGCTGCCACGGGCTCTCTGAACTTCCGCCGTGGTTCTGAGAGGTGGTTCCAGTTTAATAAGGTGGTTCCAGTTTACATAAGTACACCTTTAAAGTGTACAATCTGATGACTTTGGACATGTGTACACCCGTGAAGCCACCCACCCCCACAATCAAGGTGAGGGACACATCGGCCACCGACAGGATTCATCTGGCTCCTTGTGGTTCCCTCCTCCCTTCCCAATTCCCTGTCCCCGGAGTTTGCTTTGTTAGAAGATTTTCAATTGCTCAGGTGAATTTCAGCCGTCTGAAGTTGTCAGATTGTGAAGTTACGCATGATACTCCATTATCATTCTTTTAATATCCGTAGGGTCTGTGGCATTGCCTCCTCTCCCATTCCTAATATTGACGCCTGTGTTTTCTATCCCTTTTTCAGCTTGGTTAGAGGTTTACTTTTATACCGACTTTCTGAAAGAATCAGCTCTTGGCTTGATTTTTCCATATTATTTTTCGTGTTCTATTCAATTGATTTCCACTTTGATGATTTGCCTTCTCCTCACTTTGGGTTTATGCGCTTTGCTTTTCTAGTTTCTTAAGGTGGTGTGTGTGCATTAGGCCACTTGAACTTTGTTCATTGTTTATAGTGTTTTGTCTTCTCTGTGTTTCACATCGGGTAGTTTCTATTTCTATCTAGACACTTGCTTCTTCTGCAGTGGCCAATTTGCGATGAATTCTGTGGGTGTAATTTCCATCCTGGATGTTATATTTTCCATCTATTGAAGTTTGATTGGATCTGTTTTATACTTTCATGGCTCTTCTTAATGTATCCGAGCCTTCCTAGATCTTTCTGAACATATTGTAATATAATTACAAAATAGTTTTAAAATTCTCATCTGTTGATTCAATCATCTGCATCATTTCTGGATCTGTTTCTATTCATTGGTTTTTCTCCTCATCATGTAGTTTTCTGTTTCTTTGTATCCCTGGTAGTTTTCGATCGGTTGGCAAACATTGTGAATTTTGTGTTGGTGGATGCTGTGTAATTCTGCGTCCTGTAAGTGTTTATGAGCCTTGTTCTGGGACATGGGTCAGCTGATTGTGAAGTGTTTGATCCCCCTGAGGATCCCGTTAGCTTCGTTGGGACTGGCCCCACCTCTGTTCTAGGGTAAAGTTTTCCCCAACAGGGAGGCAGCCCTTGTGAGTACTGTCCCCCGTGTCTTGTGAACCACGAGCCTAATTCCTTCTGATGGATTGGAACACACACCACTCCCAGCATGTATTTTTTAAGATGAATTTTGGGAAAACGTACGTAACGTAAAATTTACCACTAACCATTTTAAGTGTGTAGTTCAGCCGTGCGAAGTGCATCACACGGCTGTGCAACCAGCACTACCGTCCGTCCCCAGGACTCTCTCATCTTCCCCAAACTGACACTCTGCCCCCCCCAGCCCGTTCAACACGAACCCCCACCTGCTCCCCCTGGGGCCCCCCTTCTGCTTCCTGTCTCTACCGATGTGACTCGTCTAAGTACCTCATACAAATGGAACCACGCGATGCTTGTCCTTCTGTGAGTGGTTATTTCACTGAGTACAACGTCGTCAGGGTTGACGCGGGCTGCAGCCCGTGTCACAATCCCCTGCCTTGTTCAGGGCTGAGCAGCCCTCCGTGTAAGGACCTCACTGTATGGGTGGACCGGTTAGTCTCTCCCTTTCCTCCAGCGCCAGACGCGGGGGCTGCTTCCACCTTTTGGCTGCTGTGACAGTGCTACCGGGGACGTGGCTGCGCACGTGTGTGTCCGGTCCCCAGCATGGCTGGAGACACAGGTGGCTTTGCCCCCTTTCCCTCTCCTCCTTCCACGTGGCTCCTTCTCTGGCCACAGAGAGTTTCCTTTCCTTCGCGCCTTGGTCTGCTCTCAGCTGGACGTCCAAGAGGAGCCCTCGCAGACCCCCAGGGCCACGTTCTCTTCTCTCGGGACACTGTCCCCTGCAGACCCAGAAGCTTGGCTCCCCCAGACTCTCTCGACCATAGTGGTGCCTCTGTCCAGTGACACCTGAGACCTCCTCCAGGGCACGCCCTCCCCGTGCTGGGCCCATCCGCTCTCTTCCAGGCAGCAAGCAGGGCTCACCTCATTTGTGTCCCATCTCAGCCGACCCCTCTCGTGTCCTGCCGGATAGCCAGCGTCTGTGAACTGCTGTCTTACATAGTTTGTCTGGTTTTGTTTTCTTAAAATTTTTTAATGTTTATTCATTTTTGAGAGAGAGAGTGCGAGCAGGGGAGGGGCAGAGAGAGAGAGAGGTAGACACAGAATCCGAAGCAGGTTCCAGGCTCTGAGCTGTCAGCACAGAGCCTGATGCGGGGCTTGAACCCACGAACTGTGAGATCATGACCTGAGCCGAAGTCGGACACTTAACCGACTGAGCCACCCAGGTGCCCCTATATTTTGTCTGTTTTTAAGTTGCTTCTGGGGGTGCCTGGGTGGCTCAGTCAGTCAAGCGACCGACTCTTGATTTTGGCTTAGGTCATGATCTCACGGTTCGTGAGTTCCAGCCGTGAGTTGGGTTCTGCACTGACGGCACGGAGCCTGCTTGGGATTCTCTGTCTCCCCCTGCCCCTCTCCCACTCACCCATGCTCTCTCTCGAAGGAAATAAACTTAAAAAAAAAATTGTAAGTTGCTTCTGGTGGGAGTGTGAATCTGGTCCCTGTCACTCCTCCTTGGCCCAAAGTGAGTCTTCGCCTTCTCCTAGTGACCCCGACAACAGTAGCTCAAACCTCCACCTGTGGACTGCTGGTACTCTCCTCCCACGATCCTTTCCTGGGGACATTGCTGGCTGTCCTCAGGGCGTGCTGGTGTTGTTACAGATATACTCTGGTGGCCTCTGTCATGCCATCATTTGTAGCTAGGTCTTTGCTGGACTCTCCGTGTCCACCTGACGCTGGATCCTCGTGGGGGCTGGGGCGTCCCACCTGCCCGGGGGCGGGGCGTGCCCAGGGGCGGGGCGTGCGGTTCTCCGTCACAGCCCAGCGACAGCAGGTGCAGCACCTTCCGCGCTCACTCAACTCCCCTGCTCCGGGGGAGCATGGAGGGTCTGTCTCTAGGAGTGACGATTGTGGTGTCTAAGTGGCAGAGCTGGCTCAGCCCCTCCAGACGGACCTCTCTGGGGACCTTCTCCCCTGCCCTGAGCGTCATCCACCAGCCTTCCCTTACCTGCAGGCAGAACGTCATTCAGATCCCCCTCAGGCCTGAATGGTGTCTTGGAAAGACGTGCTGACGGCCAAGGACACAGCCCATGGCCAAGGCAACGTTTGGTCGTACATTTTACTAAGTCAGGCTTATTTAGTCTGTAGTCTTTCCTGTTTTGTAATACACACATTATAAGGATTTAATTTTCCTTTGGAGCCACTTTAGCTCAGACGATGAGCGGTGATATATCGTACTCAGTTGCTTTCCTTGTAATTTCCTTTGGGATTTTTCTCCGCAATTATTCAGAAGTATATTTTTACTTTTATCTACATGTCTAAATTAAACACATTTTTTTTAAAAAATGAAATTTAAACACGCATGCCATTTAAAAACTCAAATAGTAATTATGGAGCTTGTTAAGAAACACAGGAGCCTCCTGCCCAAGTTAGCTCACACTGTGTTCACTGTGATCATACTGTGATTTTTTCTGGTTCAGCTTTTTAATTAAAAAAAAAATAATTACCTCGTTTAAAAAATTTGCATAGTTTTCTATGTCATTGTGAGAAAATCCATGCTCTTTGATGTTTAAACCTTTGAAGTTTAAATCTTTTCCAAGTGTGTTCAAATACATTACATAATCTATTTTCTTCTTTCCTTTCTTCCCTCCCTCTCTCCCTTCCTTCCCTTATTTTTATTTTAGAGAGAGAGAGAGAGAGAGAGAGAGAGAGAGAGAGGAGAGCACTCGCAAGTGCGTGTGTGCGAGCAGGGGAGCCGGGAGGGCAGAGGGAGAGAGAGAATCTTAACAGGTACCACATTCGGCACAGAGCCCGACGAGGGGCCGGGTCTCACAACCCCGGGAGCATGACCTGAGCCCAAATTAAGAGTTGGACACTCAACCGACTGAACCACCCAGGCGCCCCTTCCTTCCTTTCTCCAGAAGGCCTCCCTGTTCAGTGTCCTGGGGGTCTGGCCCCCTTAGGACTCTGCGGACACTGAAAACTTCACTCCCCACCTCCCAGAGTCACCCTTCGTCTGCCTCCTGGGGTGGGATCCCGTCTCCTTCATCACACAGCCTCTTCTTCTCCGGTTTAGTCCCTTGTCTGGGCAGGGGTGGGAGGGGGGCCATCTGCCAGGCACGTTGAGAAAGTGAAAAGAAAAAAACCCCGAAGGTCAAGATGTTTGTCCTTAGGGTACTTTCGTGCACAGTGACGGCTGGGTGTAGAGCTCTGGGAAAGGAACATTCCCCTCAGAGTCCTGCAGACTTTGCCCTCTCTTCCGGCTTCCTGCGGTCACTGCTGAGAAGTTGGACAGCACCGTGCTTCTTGCCGGACGTGAGAATCCCGCCTCCCCGCCCCCCTCACTTGTGCTGGGCGTCGAGGATCCCTAGTCCTTGGTTTGGTTCGGGGGTTGTTTTTTATTTATTCATTTTTTAAATTTCCTCACCCTTATGTTTTCTGTTCTCTTTTCTTGGAACTCTTATGATCCAGACATTGAACTCCCTACTCTAATCCTGTAATTTTTTTCTTCTCCCCTCTTATTGTCTCTTTACTTCCTGCGAGATTTTCTTGACTCTGTTTTTCAATCCTTCTTTTGAATTTTATTGCTGTTATCATATTTTTATCTTCCAAGTGCTTTCCTCATTGTTCTCTGGTTTGCGTCTGTACTTAAGTTCACGGGGCTCAATACTTTCTCTTCTTCCGCTGAGGGCCCCCCACAGCCATGCCCCGGTGGGGGTGCACCTGTTCTCTGCATCGTCAGGGGTGCTGGGGCCCCAGGGTCTGGAGGGAGTGGCTCCCTCGCCCCCGCCCCCTCTTTATTCACTCAGCTCATGAAGCTTTCATTCTCTATGTGGTGCACCAGTGCCGTGCACTCTTTTTAAATTTTTAATTTGAATCCAAGTTAGTTAACATACAGTGTAGTATTGGTTTCAGTAGGATTTAGTGATTCATCACTTACGTATGACACCCAGTGCTCCTCCCAACAAGCGCCCTCCTCGATGCCCATCCCCCACCCACCTCCCTCCATCAACCCTGTTTTTTCTCTGTATTTAAGAGTCTCCTGTGGTTTGCCTCCCTCTCTCTTTTTATCTTATTTTTCCTTCCCTTCCCCTGTGTTCATCTGTTTTTGTTTCTGAAATTCCACATATGAGTGAAATCACATGATACTCGTTTTTCTTTTCGCATAATCCCCTCCAGTTCCATCCACGCTGTTGCGAACGGCAAGATTTCATTCTTTTTGATTGCCGAGTAATACTCCATTGTATGTATATACATCTTCTTTATCCATTCATCCATCGATGGACATTTGGGCTCTTCCCAAACTTTGGCTATTGTCGATAGGGCTGCAGTAAACATTGGGGTGCGTGTGCCTCTTTGAATCAGCATTCTTGTATCCTTTGCATAAATACCTAGTAGTGCACTCTTACGTAAGCTGTGTTACACACACACACACACATGCGTGTGCTGAGTTCATATTCACAAGGCTGCCTTCAGGCCCAACACTGGTACCTGTGGCTCCAGAGCTGTCCTGGACTCAGCCCCTGCCCCGGAGACCTGGGGGATGGGGGCTCTGTATGGGCTCCTGGGGAAGCAGCGAGGCAGATTCTGGCACGGCAGCACTGAGGGGCTCCCAAGGCTTTCCAGGCTGTACCCTCAGGCAAGCCCCCTGGGGACCCAGTCGGACTCCTGCCCCCTCCCCCGCCACCATGTGTCCCTCTGTCCATCACTGCCTGTCTTCAAGCTAGAGGCTGAGCTCAGGCTTCCGAGGGGTGGAGGGTGAGGGAGCAAGAACAGGAGGGGAGAAGGAAGTCAGTGGCATGGGGTGGGGTGGGAGGGACACAGGAGGTCCATGAAGGGGATGCTGGTGAGGCCACAGGGCTGGCAGGGCCTCTTGCTGCACCCCTCACCTTCAGGGTCCTAGGGTAAGCCCCCGTCTCTCTCAGGCTTCAGTTTCCCTATCTGCATAAGAACCTTCCGTTTGTTCCTCGTGTTGTTTCGAAATTTCAAAACAGGTGGTCTCCAAAATACTTTTCCTTCACCCAGAGACTGTGGCCGAGGTGCGCCATCTGCTGGCCGTATGTGGCAGTGCCCCCCCGTTCCAGATGTGGTTGGGAAAACGGGAGATTGTCTCCCCAGAGTCCTGCCTCTTCTCTGACCGCTGGGAACCAGGGAGTCCGGGAGGAGGGCGTCTGCCTCTGCCACCTGTCAACCTTCCCGACTGGCTGCCTATCTTCCTTAAACATTCACCGACACCCATGAATGCTTGGCCTGAGCTGGGCTCTGGGCACCCAGACAGGAATCTACTTTCCGCTCTGGAGGGGGCACAGGCACGTGCCAGGTGCAGCGGACATACGAGGACTGGGGGACTCATCCTGCCTGGGGCTGGGAGCTTTCCTGGGAGAGGTGGCACCTGAGTTTGACCTGAAGGTGGAGTTGGCCAGCTCTGAGGGAGAAGTCCAGGCAAAGAGGACAGGAGACCAGCAGGGCTTGAGTCCTGGGGGCATGCGAGTAGGAGATCCAGACCGGGAATCCTGCAGGCTGGCTGGCCGACTGCCACTTTGGGTTCAGATTTCTACCAGGGGCCAGGAGCTCTGGCAGGCTGGGCACGAGGGTCAGAGCTGGGAAGCATTCTGATCAGGAATTGCTTACATTTGGGCCAGAGCAGAGATCCAGGCTGGGGGCTGGGAGGGCTGGGGAGATAAGCACCCCTCTGCGATGGGAATTCACAAAGGAATCGGCAACAAAAAGCATGCCTGGGATTCACCCATGCCTTTATTTCTTCAACAGATATCAGGGGGTATCTCCTCTGTGCCACGGACTAGGGAAACAGCTGATATTCTAATGGGGATGATGGGCAATAAGCAGACAAAGAAGAAACTTTTATACTCATTCACGGTAGGTGTTACGGAGGAACATCAAGGCCAGGGGCATCTGGGAAATGTTGGGAGGGGCTGGAGTTCTAGCTTTGGTGGGCAGGGAAGGCCTTGCTAAGGTGACCTACTAGAAAACACCTGAGGAGGGAGAGAGAGAGCCTTGTGGGCATCTGGGGAACAGCACCCCTTCAAGAGGGAATATCAGAAGCCGTCACCCCAAGGTGGGTGGGCCCAGTGTTTAGGAACAGCCAGTCAGGAAGGTTTAGGGCCCACTGTTGAGGAAGCCTGTGGGGCTGGAGCAGAGCCAGGAGGTCGGGGAGGCCTTGTGGGGCACAGGGGTCACCGGGGCTCACAGGGAAAGAGATGGGGAGCCGAGGTTTTGAGCAGAGAGTGGGTGTGGTCTCACCCACCTCCTTAAAGGCTCCCCAGGATGCTGTGCCCAGAGCCGACTGAAGGGGGAGGCCGTGGTTGCAGAACCTCCATTAGGGGCTACTGCAGTGAATACGATGTTGGCAGAGATGGGGCTTGGGCAGCACAGGCCGTGGAGGGTAGTTTTTGACTCTGGACAAACTGCCGAGGTAGTGGGGACAGGAGGTCTGGTGGATAGGACGGGTGCCGACGAGACCAAGCAGGGGTCAAGGCTGACTCCCGGTTGACTGAACTGTGTGAATGAGGGAGCAAATGAATAACGGAAAACCCAGCACTCCCGCACACCCCCTCACCACCCCCACCCCCCCCTGCCCCCTTCCTGGAGCCCATCCCCACCGCCTGGAAGAAAGGGCCGAGGGGTGGGCCCTTGAGCAGCACCGCCCCTCTGCTGGCGCTGGCCGAGGTGCTGAAGCCACAGCGCCTGCTGCGGTTTGAGCGCTCCCGGCCTGGGCCCCTCTGGGCTCCTCCTGGCGTGGGGTGCTAGGCAGGGGTGGGCAGACAGCAGAAGGGGCAGTGGGGCTGGCACAGTGAGGGTCCCCGTTCTACAGGGAGCCGGCCGGACTGCCAGTCCCCCTCTCTACTTGAACAAACCCTGATCCCACAGTGCCCTGAGGGATCACCCTGTGGGGGTGACCGTCTTTGGCTCCTGCTCCTGCCCCCAGGCTGGGAGCGCCCAGGTGAGGGCCCCCTCCATCCCGCAGCTCCACCACTGCACTCCTGAGGCCACCGAGGCCAGGCCCTGGGGGCAAAGGGGGCGAAGAGGCAGCAGGACATAGGGGTTCTTGATCATAGGGGCACAGACTCTCCATCCAGACTGCCTGGGACGAATTCTGGCCTGTTTTCTCATCTTCAAAATCGTGATCACAAGAACACTCCTATATTGTCAAGTGGGTAAAAGGGAGTCTGGTCCACAGTAGATGCTAGGGTTTGCTAGCTGCCTTCCTGCCAGCACTCAGATGCCCCTGTAGGACGGCTGGTGCGAAGGCGGCCTTCTTCTCCCGGCCGGAAGGCTGCCCTCAGAGCCGAGGAATGGGAGACCACAGCCTCACCAGGAGCTTCCCTCATGGACACGGCTGGGCTGTCATCCCCGGCTGCTCTCCTGAGGCATTCTTCCCCCACTATAGACACCAGCCCAGCCTCTGCAGGGGTGCCGAGGGGAGTCTGCTGAGCTGATCAGGCGTGCAGAAGCATGGGAGGGTCTCAAGGCCCCGTTCAGATGCAGGGGGAAGGCTCTTTCTCTCTCCACTCCCGGAGGGAGTGAGGGTCTGTCCCATGCTGAGGTGGTCCTAGTGCGTGGGCCTCGGATCATTTGACTGCAGGCACTCTGACACTTTCTTATCTCCTTAGCAGATATTAACAGCCAGGGTTAAAACCATGCAAAGGGATATAAAGTGGAAGTGAAAGCCTCTCCCTGGCTCCACCCTCTCCTCTTCCCAGAGGCAAAGGCTGTTACCAGTCTCTGTGTTTCTCCGAGGAAGGGTCCAAGGCTTTATGGGCAGAAATCTCTAGAAAGACAAACCTGACCGTGCCATACACGTGTCGGGGGCATCTTTCCAAGAGGTCCCAGGTTTCACCTGCGTCCACTATCATGGAGGACCCGTGTTAGAATTCGTTGTCCACTTCCCTACTGGTCCAGCTTTCCACCAGCACAGAGAGGCCTGCTGCGTGCTCGTTCTCGGGGGTGCACCGTGGAGGGGGGAGTGGGGGTGCCTTCCCAGCTCTCCAGTTGCTGGCTAAAAGGACTGGCCCCTTCTTTTAAAGGCTGGCTTGGGGTGGAGCTGGAGGCCAGCCACAGGGCGTCGGGCCCAGGACGGACTCATTTGTGTGTGGAGTGGGACCAGGGGGGTTCCGAAGGTCCCCAGCAATCCCGGAGACTCGGTGTGCTGGGCTCAGGGTTCTCCACGCCTGAGGCAGGAATCTGACCACTCCAGCCCAATGTCCTCCTGCCTCCCTGAAATATTGCCACGTGGGGTCTGATTGGAGGCCGAGTCCAGCAATTAATCCCGTCAGAACTCCGTTCAATTGCAGGGGGTTTTCTGTTTTGCTCCCTTGGCCTAGATTTCCCCAGGGACAGCTCTGACCGGCGCTGCGTGCCTGGTAAATTAAACGTTAAAAAAATCTCCACGATGACTTTAATCAATCCACTGAGATGGCGGGCAGCCTCCTCCCAGAAGAGCCGGGTCCACTGGAGGGAGCCCCCACCCCCAGGCTCGGGTCTTGGAGGAGGGGGGCAGGACAGTTCTCTCCAGTGCCTGCCTGAGGGGGAGGGGAGAAGATGGGGGTCTCCAGGGTGGCCTGCTGGAGCACAGCTCTTCCTAAACCCAGACCATAGGAGCCCAGAAGAGGGGGCTGGAGAGGGGGAGTGAGGGCGACCCTGGCCCCTCTTATAGCTGGCCCTGATCTCTGCCCCAGGCCAGGGCTGGCCATGGGGGCAGGGAGGGGGTCAGCTCCTCCCAGGGTCTCTCTCCTGACCCAAAACCTGGGTGGGGGCGGGGTGCTGGCAATTGCTGGCCCAGTGGCCCACAGATAAGGTGTTTATGATGTGCCTGTTAGGTGCGGTCAGGTGGAAACACTGTCCTTCAGCTGCCATCTGTGGGAGTCAGGGGAGGAACCTGGGGAGGCAGGAGGGTCTCCTGGTCCCTAGGGGAGTTGGGGGCTGGGGAGACTCCATGACCCTTCCATGGGGCAGAGAGGAGGGTCTGGCTGGCCCCATGGTAGCACCCTAGCCACGCTGCTGCGTCCTGCAGTCTAAGCACCAGGGCCTCTGGAGGGGGCAGCCCTCTGACCTCCAGGCCCCCTAGCTCTCCAGTCTTCTCCCCTAGCAGCTTACCTTCCAGGTCCTGTTCAAGGCCCGTCCCCCAGCTCTGTCCCTTGACACCTCCCCCATAACTCCCAAAGACCTTCCTCAGGGGCCCAGGTGATTTAGGCAACCTGGTCTCTTCACTTAACTCCTCCCCAGGGGCTGCGCACAGAGGAGCCACAGGTCTGGCTGGGAGTTGGAATCCGGGCAGATCTACCCTGGATCCGAGTGGACAGGACTCGACTCCGACCACAATTTGGCCCTGCCAGGAGACTAGCGGGAATCCCCCAGTCCGCAGGGAGTTACTGGAGGGGCCAGAGGGGTCGGTCAGAGGGGAGGAGCTGCTGGTGCTGGGGGGCTGGCCTTGGAGAGCCATAGGCCGAGGCTGGGGCGTGGGATGGGTGCTTCCCAGCAGCCGCCCCAGACGGGGGCGTTCTGGAGCACGGGCAGGATGCGGTGCACAAGGCCACTGGGCTCCCTACGCGTCTCCGGGGCCTGGGAGCCCCGGGACGGATCGGATCAAAGGGGGAAGAGCCGAGATTCGTCTCCAGTCGGCAGAGGTTTACGAGAGCCCCGCTCAGCGCCTCCCCCGCCCCCGGCCCTGCGCTCCCGGGCCGGCGCATCCGGCAGGGGCCTACGAGGCAAGGAATGCGGGCCCAGGCGGGGTCCCCGCGCCCCCACCCTCCGCCCCACCGCAAGCGGGCCTCGGGTTCCCCGCGCCCCTCCTCCTCGGGTGCGCCCGGCCGGGCGTTTGGCTCGCCGGCCGGGCGGAGGGGGCGCTGTCGGCGCGAGCGGGCGGGCGGGCGGGGCCGGAGCGCGGGGGCGCGCGGCGCGAGCGCAGGGGCCGCGGAGGACCGGGGGCCTGGCGGGCGGCCCTGCGCGGTGCGGGGCGCGGCGGCGGCGGGCGCGCGGCCAGTGAGCGCGCGAGCGGGGAGGCGGCGGCGGCGGCGGCGGCGGCGGCGGCGGCGGCGGCGGGAGGAGCTCCTGGCCGCTCCCCGTGCTCAGCTCCTCCATGGCGCTGCCCGGGCCGCCAGAGCCGCCCCGCGGCGCGCCCCGCAAGGTGCCCAGCCTGCTGGAGATGGGGGCGCTCTGCCTGGACTCGGAGGTCATCCTGGGCTTCACCAGCCACCTCCTGCGGCGGCGAGCCAAGGTGAGGGCCGGGCGGCGGGACGCGCCGGCGGCGGAAGCGCTGTCCCGCGACTTTGCGGCGCGGCTCCCGCGGCCGAGGGTGCGGCGCCGGGAGGGAGGCAGCGGGTCACGAGCAGCGTCCCGCAGGCCGGCCCAGGGACTCGCTGCCGCACTTTACCCCGCTGTCGGCGCCCCGGTCTCCCACTGAGGCTGCGTCCTGGTCGAGGCAGCCAGCGGAGCGGAGAGAGCAGCGCAGGGACTCCGGATCCCACGGCGCGCCTGGCTGGGGGTCGGGGGCCTGGCGGCCGACCCTGAGTCCCTGAGGTGACTCCAGGTCCTGCCGGGCTGTGTGCGCCCCCCCCTCCCCGGGAACCCGGTGTGGGGCGTGAGCGTGTGCACCCCGAGCGCCGCAGCGGCGCGGACAACTGAAGTTGCGGGCGTGGCCGGCCCGGGCGTCGGACCCGGGCGCTCGGCATCAGTGTGTTCCCGCGGGTGACTGTGGGGAGTGTGTGTGTGTGTGTGTGTGTGTGTGTGTGTGTGTAGGGGGGCAGAGCCGCACTTCCCGGGCCCGGGTGTGTGTTGCGTCCCGGACTAGTTGAGGGGCGGGCAACCGGGCTGTTGGCTGGCGATGCGGCGTGGGGAGTGCCCCGCGGTACCCAGAGGCGGACGGGGGCTGCCGCCTTTTTCCTTCGGGAGGCTGAGATGAGATGGGAGAGGGGAAGAGCTTCGGCCCCCGGGTCGGCGGGAAAGGGCTGGGGGCTGTGGGTTTGCGGAGTGAGAGTGGGGACCCCCTGCCCACTTTATCCCGCCCCCGCCCCGCCCCCGGTCAGAAATGACTCGGAAAGCCGGGCGGGGGGGGGGGGCGTGTGTTACGATGCACTGCTCCTTTTTGGGGAGTGCGTGCGTGGGCAGGGAGGACCTTCCAAGTAAAAGGGTGGTGGGCAAAACGTAATGAAGGAGGGGTCGCTTGGAGGGGCCCAGGCGAGGCGAGGAGCAGTTCTTATCTGTGTGAGCGTTCGTGTGCGCGGGGAGCCGCGCGGGCCGGGGTCTCCGACTGGACCCCGGCCCGCCAGCCGGCCCTTTCTCTGGCTGGGCTCCTCTAGGTTCCCGGGGCGCGTCTTCTTGCCCAGGACTCGTGGCGCCGGGTGTCTCTCCAGCCTCGGGGCGGAGAGCGCGCGGCGGCCAGCAGGGGGCGCTCGCGTCACGGGAAGCCCGCGGCCGCGCCCTCCGAGCGCGACCCGGGATTTCTGGCTGCGCGGGAGCCTAGACCCCCAGCCGCCTGCGCCTCACATCGCGGCGACTCTTAGGGCCGGGCTGGAGCGGGAGCAACCGGTCGCCGAGATGGGGGGCGACCTCTCAGCCGGAGACAAACAGGCAATTAATTCCGCAGCTAAGTTCCCATCTGCCACTGACAACAGGTCCCGCGCACACGCCCGGGGCCAGCCGCGCCACCTCCTCCCGCTTCCCGGGCGCACAGCGCGCACACGCACCGTCCTGCACACGCGCGGCTGCAAAGACACGCGTGCCGCTTGCAGACTCGCCTAGAGAGAGACCCTCTGGCCCAGGCGCTGCACGTTCCGAGGCGCGGACCGCGGCGAAACTCACCTACGTGCGACTGTTAGACCCGAAGGGCGACCAGCGACACGCGGAGTGCGCTGTATTTGCAGGAAAAAGCGAGTGGGAGTCTGGGCCGGGGTTCAGCCCCTTCCTCGTCCCGCCTAGCACCGTGACCTTGGGCGAGACCTTCTCTGCGACCTCAGTTTCCTCTCCTGTTACGTGAGGAGTGGGTCGGTGCCTCCCAGGAGACGCGCAGACCCCACTGTCCCGGGAGAGGAGCAGGAAGGCGCATGCGCGCAAGTGTACCGAGTATCTCACGGGGGCCCCCAGCGCCCCTCCTTCGGGCCGGGACTCGCCTAACAGGTCGGGGTCCTTGGGGTGGGAGGGGCCGCGCGGCGGAGAGGGCTCCCTCCCCCACGCGCAGCCGTGCGGAGGGCTTAGGCGGGGCGGGACGGCCTTCCCGGAGCCCCGCTCCGCCGGCCCCGCCCCCGGGGCCCCGCCCCCGCCCCGCCCTCGCCTCCCCTGCACGCCCGCCGCCGCCGCCGCGGCCGCCGCCGCCACCGCCGCCGTCGTCGCGCGCTCTCTCCTCCCACACGCCCGCGCCGCCAACTTCGGAGCGGCCGGCCGGACCATGGGGGCGCCCCGGGGCCGGATCACGTAGCTTCGGCGACCCCGGAGAGCCCTCGCGGCCCGCAGCGCCCTCCCGGCCCTTCCGGCGTCCAGGCCATGGGCGGCCGCGGCTCCCCGCTGTGCACAGCACCACCCGCGGTACGCGCGGCCGGGCCCCGAGAGGGAGGCGGGCGGCGGGGCGCCAGCCGGCGCCCCGAGACGGAGTCCGGGACGCCGAGGATGCTCGCGGGGTGCGCTGCGCCCCCTGGGGGCCGGGCCTGGAGCGGAACGCTGGGGGCGCCGGGCCCCCTGCTGGGAGGGACCCCGATCCGGACCTCCCCGGGTGGAAGGAGAGGGCGGGCGGCAGGTTCGCGCCCCGCGCTCCGAACTTTGTCGCGTGCCTCACTCCGGGGCCGGGACACGCTGAGATCTGGAGTCACTGGTGCTGGGTCCCGGGGTGGCACTGCTCAGGGGCCCAGGCTCACGTCCCCTTCTGCCCCCACCCCCCGCAGGTGGCCGAGGGCGGCCCGGCCCGCGAGCCGCTGCAGCTGTTGGAGGTGTCCCCCCGCAAGAGGCTGCCCAACGGGCCCGAGCAGGACCCATGCGGCAGCCGCCCTGCGCCCGAGGGCGCCGGTGCGGGCGCAGAGCAGGGCCACTCGGCCGGCGGGGGCGGCTGGTGCCGCCACTGCCACACGAAGCTCGCCGAGCTCAAGCGACAGGCGTGGAAGCTGGTCAGCGGGCCCGGAACACCCCTCCGGGTAAGTGAGCCTTTCTCGGACCCGCTTCTCCGGGCAGGGCCCGTGCCGGCTTTGGGGAGACCTCGGGAACCCCGGAGGGAGGCGAGGTTCCGCCGAGTGTTTTCTGCCTCGTTCCTTCCCTTCTCCGGGCCTCGGTTTCCCCTTCTGTAACGCGGTGCGTGTGGGTTGTAGCAGTTCATCCTAAGAGGCTCCGCGGTGGGATTGGAGGCCCGTAGGGCAGGCGCTTCTCCCCGGAGCCACAGATGTCGCACAGCTGGAACCGCAGTCTGTGTTTGGGAGGGGGAGGGGAGAGAGGGAGCCGGCAGGGACTCCACCCAGGGCGGGACAGCTCCTGCCCCGCCGGCAGCCAGAGGTTACTCGGTGCGCGGTCGCCCTTGGGGCCCCCGGGCCCCCAGCCAGGTGTCTGGAAATTGCACACCCGGGGCAGGAGGGCTTGGAGGACCAGAGGGTGGGCCTGCCGCTGTGAGGGGGGCCCTGCCCGCCCCCCTCCCCGGGTCGTGAGTGAGAATGGTGTGTGGGACATGGCCTGGGGCTTTGCTAACCTTAGGCAGTGGCCACCCTTTTGGGAACCGAGTGCCTGGGCCCCAGCCGCCTAGGTGTTTGCCCTGGGAGAGGGCTCTGCCAGATTCTCCAGCCAATGGGCTTGCCCTGGTCTTGGAAGGAGCTGGGACCATTGTTCAAGGAACAATGAGCGCTGGAAGTTTGCAAAGCCTGGGAAGGTGGGGGTCTCCAGAGGAAGCCCTTCCCGCCAGACCTTCAGTCTTTTTGAAAGCCTTCTTGGGAAGTCCGCACAATCCCCATTGAATCTAAATATAGGTCTCTAAGGGGGCTTAGAAGTCTGGGGTGGGGGCCAGACCCTGGGTTCCAGGGGTCCCCTGGTGTTCCTGTCTCGGCCAGGTGGGGGAAGGGAGGGGAGTCTCGTTTCTGTCCTGGGCGCACCCTTTCTCCGGTGGGGAGAGGGGACCTGCGGCCTGCCCCCCGGGGTGGGGCTGGACCCTCCTCACTTGCTGCTCCGGGCAGCGTGAAGGCTTTCCAAGCTCTGTGCCCCAGATGGCCTGCATCTGGTCGAAAAGACAGCAGAGGACCTTCAGGGCCCCACGAGAGGGTGGTTTGGGACAGACTTCCGGGGGTCTGTCAGAGCTGCCCAGCCATCTTATTACCCCATTAGGGGAAACTGAGGCCAGAGAGAGGAGTGGCTTCCGTGGCTGGTGGTGCTGGGCATGTTGGCCAGCTGGTTGCAGGTGGGTGGGGGATCCCAGTGGAGAGAGACAGAGGCCCTCATCAAGGGGGGGCGTGGCTCACTGGTCTCCTCCTGCTGATGCTGAGCAGGGAAGCGTCCTGACCACCCAGAGGGCTCACCTGCCCCCTGCCCCGGCCTGTCCTGGGTTTGGCAGTAGCCCTCAGTGCCAGGTGGGGGCTCACCCCCTTTCCTGGCCATCCTTGGTACCCAGTGGCATGCTCACCCAGCAGACCAGGGTTCCCTGCTTTGTTCCTGCTCCGCGGCCCCTCCCCCGCCGTGTTTCCTCCTCTGTCAGATGAATGAAGTCTTCCGGGGCCATTCTGGGAGCGAGGTCCAACCTGTAGAGTGCTGTGCCCACGGGAGGGAAGGCCCCATGATCCACTGTTTCTCCCCAGAGGATGGAAACCCTCCAGGCCCTTGGGCTGAGCCACCCACGCCCAGGGACCTAGGGGTTTGGGCCTGAGACCTCTGGACCTCGGTAGGCGTCATTGTCCTGTGAAGCCCAGGCTCTCCCTGGCGTCCTGGCCCACAACTTCCTTCAGGGAAGGCTGGGGAGTTGGTGCGTAGGGCACGTGCACGGACCTGCTTCTGCTTTCGGTTTGGGAGGTAGCTGGGGGGGGGGTGGGGGCTGTGTGTGATTGGCTTCGGTGAGCCCAGTCCTCCTCAGAGTCTGGCCCACGGTCCAGGGAAGCACTGGGCTTTGTTCTGAGACCAGAAAGACACTGGGCGGTGGGGCTGGAGCCCGACTGGAGCCTGGCTATCGGAGGCCCTCACCCTGGGGGTCCCTGCTTGATCTCGGTGTAGAGAAAGGCTTGAGAAGGTGGAGGGACTTTGATCTTTCTGCCGGCTCAAGGTCACCCCGTTTTCTGCCCTTGGCATCCCCGCCAGGGCTCCGCCCAGCTGGCTCCTTGCCCACCCTCCCACCAGCAGACGGCTCCCTGCTCTGGGACCTCAGGCAGGTTTGTTGAGATCCGGGACCATCTGTGTACCCATTTCACAGGTGGGTAGAACAGTGCCAGCACAGGGCGGCTCGAACCCCTTAGCCCTTGCTGCTCTTGCCGGGACGTGGGCCTCGAGGGTCATTCTGTGCCCGGGTCTTTGGTGCCCGTGGGGTCGAGTGGGGCATTTGGAGCCTTGCCCAGCCATCAGGTGTTCCGGGTGTAAGGCCCTCCTCTCCTTTGCTGCTGTGTCCTCTTTTCAACCTGTGTCTTCCTCAGTTTCCCCGTCCGGGGAGTGAAGGTGACCGTGGTCCCCACCCAGGGACAACATTCTCGTGGAGTGGTTAGGACTGTGTCCTGATGCCCCCAGAGGGCATGGGAGGGTTGGAGCCTGGGAGACCGTCCTTACCCGAACCAAGAAGGGCAGTGGGCCTGGGTGTGGAGCGGACGGCCAGATGGGGGCCTCCAGGCTGGGCACCCCTCTCAGCCCCCTTCAGCTCTCGCCAGGTTCCCCAGATGAACCCTTCAGGACCCTTTCACGGACTCTTCCCACTGTGGGCCCAGCTACAGATACCCTTCTCATCCCCAGGTGATCTGGCCAGTTCCCTGCTCTGATCTCCCTGTGCCCCTCCCGGGTGCCCCTATCTCTGAAAAGTCTGCCGGGGGCTCGCAACATGTCCCTCGAAGGGACCAAACCTGGGCCTTCCCCTTCTGCCGCAGCTGAGTGCCCCCCAGCGTAGCCACTGGCCGCTGTGTCCCCCTTCCCCCGAGGCAGAAGCTGGGGCCGCGTCCACACTGTTCGGTTTCCTCACCCGCTGCCTCGCACTGGTCAGCGAGTTCCTGCAGACCCCTGTCAGCCTCCCTTCTGTCCCTTCCCGATGCCTGCCCGCCCCCAGCTCCCACCCTCAGTGCAGCCAGGAGGGACTTCTCATCAGGAGGGGTCTCTGCCAGTCCCAGTGCTGCTGTCCTGGCCCCATCAGACGGAGGTTCATTGAAAGGGACACCCCTGCCCACAGAGGCCACTCTGCCTGAAGGCCCCATCCTGTCCGTCACCCCAGGTGGTTTCTCATAGGCATTCCTTTTGCAGACCCCGGCCCTCGTCCTCCCCCGTCCCCGTCCTCCCCGGCCCCCGTCCTCCCCCGTCCCCGTCCTCCCCCGTCCCTGTCCTCCCCCCGCCCCGTCTTCCCCCAGCCGCGTCCTCCCCCGGCCCCCATCCTCCCCCGGCCCCGTCCTCCCCCGGCTCCCGTCCTCCCCTGTCCTCGTCCTCCCCCGGCCCCCGTCCTCCCCATGCTCACATGGCAGAACTACGCAGCCCGAGTCGCCAGCGCCCCTGGTACTGGTGCCTGCACTGCTGACTGTGGCTGGGAGACTCAGCCTGCGCGGACTGGCTTCCCTCCACGTTCGTGGCTCTGACTGCTCCTCTAGGGTCACTGAGCCTCCCTCCCCCATACCCCACCCCACTCTGGAAGGCCACCCGACCCGGGCCTTTCTCGGCCCTTTCCACACCCCTTGGCCACTGTGCTGCCCCTAGGCCGGGAGCTCTGTCCAGGCAGGCCTGGGGTCTGGGTGACCCCTGTACGTTTGTTGAATGACTGAGTGAGCCACCCCTCTGTGTTCACCCCCATGGCTGTTGGGCTGGATTCCTGCTCTCCCCTCCCCCACCCGGGTGACAGCCCCCATGGAGGATGGCCATCCTAACTCCCCTTGCAGCAGCGGGGGCAGGGCTCTTGCTTGGGGACCCATCCCAACTGCCATCCAGGTGCATCACACAGAGGTGACCACTTCACCAGAGACCCCATGACCTTCAACGCGTCGGTACCGGTGTGGGATTGATTAGCGCCCCCTGTTGAGGGAAAGGGATCGATTCTCATTCGGCTCTTGGAAACCTCTTGCTCACCTGGCAGGGGGTCCCACCCTCCTGCCCCCCACCCCCACCCACCCACCATGAGCTCCACAGCCACTGCCGAGGTCCCTGCCCACCGGTGCAGCCCCAGGCATGGGCTAGCTCACAGTTTGCACCAAGCTGGACAGTCGGTCTGAAGGCTGCTGGGGAGGCCGTGGCTTCCTGTCCGGTGCACGGCTCAGGGGCGACAGAAGTAGGCTCCTAAGGCTGGAGTTCTGGAGAGCCTCCTGCTTCTCTCTGGGGTCTGGCTTGGGGGTGGGGTTCTGCCAGCTCGACATTCAGCTGTCACTCCCCCGCCAGGAAGCCTTCTGAGTCCCCTGGGTGCTCCGTGTCCATGGCCCCCAGCTCTGACTGCACTGCCCTGCAACAGTGGGCCCCTGGGTCTGCTGTCCCAGCTGCCCTGTGGTCCCGGGAGGGCAGGGGCTGAGCTCAGCTGGCGTGGGACGTTTGCTGCCTGCGGTCAGGGTCCCTGAACCCCTGGTTCCCACGCTGTCGGGAGCCTGGCCTGGGCTCCACCTGTTTCTGGGGCCGCCCCCATGCCAGGACCAGGGTGTCTGCCTTGGGGCTCCACAGGGCAGGGCAGGCGGCCTCAGCAGAGCACCCCCGCTGAGCCAGGTGTTGGCAGGCTCTGGAGGCGGCTGGGGAGGGGCTGGGGAGGTGTGAGAGGGGCGGGAGCTCCCTGGGGCTGGTCTCCCATCTGGCAGGGGCCCCAGTGATGACTCAGCTGGGAAGGGATCAGTCTGTGGGCCTCGGAGGCTCCCAGGCCACTCTGGGGGACCGGGCCTGTGCCGGGGGAGGGAGGGGGGGCGGTTAGGTCTCTGTGAGATTTCAGCTGGCCCCTCCTCCCTGGGATAGACGGTGGTGCAGCCAGTGCCCCCTGGTATACTTGGGTCCAGTAATGGAATGACAGGGTCCTTGTGCCTGTCTCATCTCCTTGCTGGTCCAGGGCTTCAGGGAGTGAGGGTGGGCAGTGCGGGTGGGGTTGAGCTGAAGGGCTGTCAACCCCTGCCTTCTGGGCACCAGCCACAAGCAGAGATGGGGCTTCGGGAGCTGGCCTTGGTGCCGGCCAGTCCCTGTGTCTCGTGGGAGGGAGCACGAGGGGCGTCCCGCTACAGTCAGAGGTGGGGCCGAGCCAGGGGCGTGTGTAGGGAGATCGGCCTTGCTGCCTGTCTGCTGAGAGTGAGAGGTGGAGGGTCAGGGAGGGAGGCTGCTCAGAGCCTTGCCGCAAGACCTGTGATGGTTTGGGATGGGCCGAGGAAATGCATCTGGGGCCTTTTCCTGGGTCCCTTGATCCCTCGAGTGTCATGGAAGGATCTCATTTGGGAGTCAGAAGAGCCGGTCCTTATTTTAAATAGCAAGGCAACTGTAGTTTCCCTTTTCCTATGCCTGCGGGGAAGCTCAGGCCAGTGGATTCTTCAGCTTCCGCCAATGACATGGGCGTGTTCTCTTGTGTCTTTTGGGAATTGATCATTCCTATTTGTTCTAAAGCAACTGTCTCTAGTCACGTGGTTTTGTATCTGCCGTCTGCTGAGTAGTTCTTGAAAGCCGTGGCCGGTGCCTTGTGCAAAAAGGTGTGGAGTGTGAGTAAATGAATAGAATAGACGTGGATTGAGTGTCCCCTTGGCCTGTGTGGCCTCTGTCTGCTCCTTCACTCCCTGGGAACAGAGCAGGATTCTGTGGGGGGCCGGGGGGAGTGGAGTTGAGGCCAGGCTGTCCCCTGGGTTCCCGGAGGCAGCCAGGCTAGGTGGCTGGGCCTCTGGGAGCCACTCCTTTTTAAAATTTTTTTTAAGTTTATTTATTTTTTGAGAAAGAGAGAGATAGAGCTTGAGCAGGGGAGGGGCAGAGAGAGAGGGAGACACAGAATCCAAAGCAGGCTCCAGGCTCTGAGCTGTCAGCACAGAGCCTGATGCGGAGCTTGAACCCATGAACTGAGGTTGTGACCCGACCCGAAGTCAGATGCTCAACCCACTGAGTCCCCCAGGTGCCCTGGGGAGCCACACCTTTTACTTTACTGCTGAACTCTGAGCTCTGAGCTCTCCCTTCCCACGACGGGAGGGGGGGTACGTGGTGGCTGGAGACGCTCCCCTGCGGGAGGGAACCCCGGGCGTGGCACCACTGCCTGAAGCGGGAGCCTGGGGCATCAGCCCTTTGCAGGGTCTCTGCTTCCCCATCTGCGAACAGGGTCCTGGGGCCGAGTGCCTTGCTCCCCCGGGTTAAAAGGGGGCATTTTCACTTCCAGTGTCACATTTTGTGGCTGGGGGATCCCCTGTGGGGCTGGGGTGGCTTGAGGGCTGTCTGCAGGGGTCCGGGTGCCCTGTGGGTGGGGGGCTCCCCGCCAGCATCCCAGGCTTCAGTTGTGGGGGCTGGGCTGGGGGCAGGGGTGGGTGGGCTCAGCGGGCGCCTGGGGCTGACAGATTGATGGTCCCGCCGGGCCCGGTGCTGGCCTTCTGCACTCACCTCTGACCCCGTGATGGATGCTGGCCCACCCGTCCCCGAAGGTCCCTGTCCACCCCTCACAGCCATGATGCCAGGCCACCTGGAACCCCCACCGGCCCCACAAACTTGGCCCGTCTAAAACCTGAGGGATTGTCTGGGAGCCATTTTGGCTTGGCTTGCTTGGTGGTCACCCAAGCAAGTGCAGCCACGGGCCCTCCTGGTCTCGTCGCTGGGGGCCCCTCTCCTTGCCCCGTCCCTTCCCGAGCTCTCGGCATGTTGGGCCCCAGCCGTGCCTCCCAAGCTCGGTGGTCTGATCCAAGAGCCCCTCAGGCTCATGGTGGCCGGTGAGGAGCGTGGTTTGTGGCCGGCTGGGTGTCTGTGGAGACGGGTCTGAGGGGACTCATCCGGCCGGCGCGGTGGGCCAGTGGGGAGCCTGGGGGGGTGCCTGGCAGTCTGGGCGCCGGATCTCGAGATGATGCTGGGACCCGTCCTGTCCCGTGTCTGTCCTCTCTGCTGGGTGATGGGTGAGGAGGGCTGGCTGGGTCTGTGCTGTGGGATCCCTCCTCTCAGAACGCCCCTGGGGCTTGGTTAGGTCAGGGGCTGGGGTGCACACCACCCTGGGCTGTGGGGTGGTGCTTTGGGAAGGGGGAGTGGGGACAGGGAGCCGGGCAGACGGGAGGGCCGATGCCTGCGAGCCGTCGGCTGACCTCTGTCTGAGCAAAACACGCTTAACTCCACCACCCCACGTGGTGAGGGAGGAAACAGCACGCGTGGGGGTGAGTGACCCTCCCATGTCTGTGCTCATAACGGAAGTGCTGTGGGGCTGGGAGAGAGGACTCTGGAAAGGGGCATCCAGGAGGGCCTCCTGGACGAGGTGGCATTCGATCTCAGAACTAGCCCCACAGAGATGGGGTGAGGGCCTTCAGGGATGGCCTTCTGGGGTGGGGATGCCTGTCTCGGGATGCCAGGTAGAGGGAAGAGGGGAAAGGGGATGAGGTTGAAGGTCAGGAGGTGTGGGGGAGCGGACTCGCCCTCCAGCCCTGGAGCTGAGCTTGGGGCCAGGGATCCCCTGGAAGTCCTTCCACGAGAGCGCTGCAGCCCTGGGTCCCCCTGGCGGCCTCATCGGAGGGGCCTGGTGGCTGGGTGCACATCTGGGCTGGCCACCCGCACGCAGAGGTTCCCATCAGGAGAACTTGGGAGGCCCGGGGCCAGCTGAGGGGCACGGGCTCCACTCCGTTTCAGCGGCCGCCTCCTCTGGCTGGGCCGCCCAGGGCAGCGTCCGGCCTCCCTGGGGCTCTGGGCCCTCCTGAGTGGCCCTGAGAGTGTGCTGTGGCCCGTGGCTCAGATGAGGAGAATGGGGTCCAGGAGAGCGGCAGCTCACCCCCACAGAGTTGGACTGAAAGCCGTGTCTGGGTGAGCTCCAGGCCCCCCGAAGCGTGTGCAGAGCCCCCTCGAGTGGGGAGCGCCCCCAGGAAGCCAGCCTGTCCACGCCGCTCCCCACCCCCCAGCCGAGGCCGTCCTGCTGGTCAGGCTGTTAGCCGTCAGGGTCCCCGCCACCCTCGCGTGGCGTTGTGGCATCGGGCAGAGGACAGGGGAGGCCATTGAAGGGAGGGGGTCTCAATGAACTAGTGTGTGCCCCGAGCTGTCCAGCTGGCTGGTGCCTGGCACAGGGCCTTGGGGACGGGTGCCAGTCGGCGCCGGGTGGGCCGGGCAGCACCCCCCGCTCCCCCACGCCACCCCCCCGGCAGAGGAGGGGAGCCTGTGTCAGCTATGGGGCCTTCGGAACTGCAGCCTGGTGGGACCGGATCGGTGTCCGGGGTTCTGGCTGGCGGGTGGGGGAGGGTCTGGCCCGGGGGTGTGCAGTCTTCCTGTCTTCCCGCCGGACCCAGGGGATGTGGGTGGGCAGGGCCTCTGGCTGAGAGTTGGGCCCTCGGCGAGGTGCGCGGCGGGTGGAGGCAGGGGTGCGGCGGCCCAGGTGTGGCTGGCCGGAAAACCGAACCCCTGCCCCCCACCGCCCCCCGGCCCCGGCTCTGGGTCCCCCAGGCCGCACACGACATCGGAATGTCATCGCCAACAGAGCCTGCAAGGTTGGAGCAGCGCCTGGTCCGGCAGCCAGGGGTCCCTTCCTGGACCTGTGGTCAGCTCCGGAAGCAGTGGCTGCCCAGGGTCACAGCCCCGGGGCATTTGTTTGTGGAGGGAAGGGAGGGTGAGGTAGAGGGACCCCAGCGAGGACCCTGGCTCCAGCCGCACAGAGTGGTGGGCTGGGGAAGGGAGCCCCTAGGCCTCAGGGCCCCCCCCGCAGGCTTGGCCTCTGGCCCCGTCTGCCCTCCGAGAGGCCCTGCCGGTGGGTGCTGAGCCCCCTTTTTAAAGGCGGGGTGACGAGGGCTCAGAGAGGGTTGTCTCGCAGCTCTGAGGTCTGGGGCTTTTTCCCAACTGGGGAGCACGGTCCCCGCTTCCTCCTGTGTCGGCCTCAGTGTGGGGATCTGGGAGCTCCTGTCCTGCCCCGAGGGTGGGCGCCGCTCGCCCTGGGCTGGGGAGGCCCCTCTGGGTGGGATGACGGGCGAGCTCGTCCCTGGAGCAGTCGTTCTGGGCCTCCAATGCAGGAGGAAGTGGAAGGGTTACTTGAAGCAACTTGGAGACCCCAGAAAGGAGATGAAAAATGGAAAGTCATTACATTTAGGGGGGGAGCCTCCCTAAAACCCTGGCGGCATGATGGGTAGATGGTTTGCAGTGCTAAATTGAATCAAATTAAAAAAACATTTTCCAAATGCAAGTAAAATATCTTTTAATTAGACTGCAGAGGAAAGCGAAAGGTAATATCTTGCAGTGGGGTAATTACTGTCTTTCTGAAGGTGCTGGGCTCCGGAGAGGGGGTGGGTGGTAGATGGCATGGTGACTGGGCCTTTCAGGGGTCAAAATTCCTGCAGTTGGGCCAGTGACCTCTCATGGGCTTGGGCCTGTGGGCCCTGGCAGTTGCAGGGGAGACCTGGCTTCGGGGAAGGGCCTTCCCAGCCCCCGGCATTAAGGTCTGAGGGCTGCTGGCTTGTGAGGGGAAGGCCACCGTGGTCCCGGAGGGGGGAGGCAGGCGGGGCTGCAGGGACTGCCCAGACTTTGTCTCTGTGGAGGCCGCCCAGGGGTGGCAGGTGGTGTGGGTGAAGCTCCCCCCTCCGCGGAGTCCTGAGCACTGGGCCAGGGTGCTGGGGGTGGGGAGGCTGTCCTGGCCGCAGCTTGCTGTTTGCCAAGCTGGTCCAGCAGCCTGGCGAGGTCCTAGGTCCCTCCGGTGTGGGGCGCATGCTTCCAAGTGAGAGCAGTGAGTGGCCCAGCCCGGTGCTGCCCGGCCTGCCAGAGGGGCTCAGGGCCGGGCGGGCTCTCGGCCCCACTAGGGTCTCTGCGTGGTCACCCAAGGCAGGGCTCTCCTCTCGTGTCTCGTGTGTGTGACACGAGATGGAGCTGGGAGAGATACCCTCTGCCCTGCGCAGGTGAGGATCCCCCGAGAGGCGCGCTTGGCTGCCGGTGCTGGGAAGGGGTGGTTGGCCCCACAGTGGGCTTGGGCCACGGGGTGGGCCCAGGTGTGTCTGGGCCGGGGCTCCTGGGGGGCTGGCGAAGCGGGGCTGGGGTGTGGTGAGTACCCCCTGCCCCCAACTGGAGCAGACCTGCCTAGTTTCCTCCTGGGGCTTTGATGGCGGAGCTTGAGGCCCTGGTGGGGCTGGGGCCTCCCTGACAGCTGCCATGTGCGTTCCTGATGACACAGCTGGTGTGTGGGGGGGGGTTGCTGTGTGCCTGTGGGGGTCTGGTGCGTGCTCAGGTCAGTAAGTCCCCCCCCCCCCCAGCTTTCCTTCCTGCCTCCTTCTGCCACAGGGCTCCCCCACAGGCCTGAGGTCCCCAGGCCGGCCTCGGCCCTGGAACAATGGGCTGCCGGGCCTGAGGGGGTGGGGGCTGGGCTGGGGGGGGCTGGGTGGGGCTGGGCTGCCTTTCAAGTCTCTTAATGGCACTTCCTTCCCCTCACACCCGGCCACCATTAGCAGCCTCCTGCTGAGTGGAAAAACCAGAGTAATCAGAGCTGGGACCTGGAAAACAGGCGGGAAGTGACAAGTGACAGAGCCAGACCCCGTGTGAGCCCTGCCTGTGGCTGGGGACAGGGTGTCTGGATTCCATCTGTGGCCCCGGGTGCCAGCCCGAGTGGAGGCTCCTGCAGGGTCTCTGTGGGCCTGCCCCCCGCCCCCGCCCCCGCCCCCGACTGCAGGAGCCGCTGGGGGGTGTCTGCTGATTGGGCCCAGGCATGCGGAGCACTTCAGAGGCTCTGGAGGCCTCCGGGCCTTGGCCGGAGAAAATCCAGGCCTTCTGGAGGGACCCACAGGTCCGGCAGCTGGTGCACCTTGCCTGGCCAAGTTTCGTGGGACCCGGTCTCCCTGGGGTATGTGGGGGGCGGTGGGGGGGCAGTGGTCTGGGCTGCGGCTGAGCCGGGGAGGACCGGACAGGGACTGTGACGCAGGGGCAGAGCCACGGCCCCCGGGGCTGACCAGCAGTGGCCCTTGTCAGCCAGCCCACGCTGCCACAGCGGGCCCCCTTGAGCCTCCCAGGCCTCGGTGCAGGGGTCGGGCTGGCCACCGCTCGGGCCCGGGGAACCTGGGTGGGGTGAATGAGATGCCCTCTGTTGGAGGGGGGCCTCAGCTTCCTCTTGTGCGTAAGGGGCGTATCTGGGGAGGCCGGAGTCCTGTGGGGGTGGTGTGGCTGGGAGAGGAAGAAACTCCGAGTCTGGAGGGTCATAGCAGGTCCCGAGGCGGGGGCGGGAGGAGCCCCAGCCGAGCGGCCCAGCTGGCCATGTGAGGACGAACGCCCTGGGTGGTCACGGCCACAGCTGGGCCGGGCCAGTGCTTTGTGGAGGGTCTGGCTCTGGCTTTGACCCCGACCTCCCCAGGGCTGCCCCAGGGGGGCGCCAAGGCAGAGCCTTGGTCAAGGGACCGGGCGTGGGCCCTGGAGATATGACTCTTGAGAACTTGTCTCCAGTGAGGTTCCTTCTGAGGATTGGCTCTCTCCTCCTCTCCCTCCTTCCAGAGGTGTTCCCTCTTCCAGAAGGCCTCCCTGACCTCCAGGCGGGGTGAGGGCCTCCCTCGGGCTGACCTGGCTCCTGTCCCTAGCCCCTTCTGGACGCCAGGCTCACGATGAGGGAGAACGGTGTGCCCCCCTCCCCCGGCGCACGGCCGGGACCCTGGGCTGCAGGAGGAGTCACCAGGCGCCGCACGCCCTGGGCACCACATCCATACCTGCGATCGAGCAGGGTGGGCTTCAAGCCTCCTGCCCCCTTGCCAGCTGGCACCAGTGCCTCCGTCTTCCGTGGACCTGGAACCGCTTGGCTCGCCTCCGCGGAGTGTCACTGCCCGGCGGGACTTCTGCTGGCACATTTACGGCAGGGCCGCCTCGCGTTTTCCTCCAGATCCCCACCAGGGCCGAGGCTTCACCAGGGCAGGGAGACCCCACCTCGCCTGGGGCTGAGCCGGGCCGGCCCTCAGGGTGGGGGAGGGTGTTGCTTTCGAGTGGAGCCCTGGGGCGCCTGCAGCCTGCAAGCGTGGAAGGGCCCCGGGCCAGGGTGGGGGGTGTCCGCCTCCTGGATGCTTCGCAACCTTGCGGCCTTGGCTGCTCGAGGCCGGCCCGGGTGTTGGGGGAACGCGCAGATGCCTCGTTAGCCGAGACTACTGAGCACAGTAATGAGGGCGGGAGGAGGCAGGTAGTTGTCAAGGGCACCGTAGGCCCCACTATTAAGCTCCGATAATTATTTTCCTGCTGGGTGCGCGCAGACGAAACCGTTTGGGGGCTTATTAATCAGTTATGGATTATATGGCGGCCACGGCGTGAGCTGGCCTGGCGCCGTGGCGGGTGAGGAACGCGGGGCTGGGTCCTGGCGCCCAGGCACCGACCACCTTTGTCCTTGTCCCCCCAGGACCCTTGCCTCTCCGCTCTGCTCCTCGACAAGCTGCCGGCGCCCGGGGCCCTGCCGACATGCCGCCCGGAGGCCGAGCGCCGCTGCGACGTCTGTGACACGCACCTGAACCAGCTCACGCGGGAGGCCCTGCGGCTGCTCCAGGCACCTGCCAGCCGCGAGGACCCTGACGCCCCGCACGGAGGCCCTGGCCTCGTGCCCTCCGGCCCGGGCACCGTAACCGGCCCGCGGGCTGTGCCAGTGGCCGGTGGCCCGGCCGGGAGGCAGCCGGGCCGAGTGGGGCCGGACAGGAGGAAGGGACTGGCCTGGCCGTCTGGGCCCAGCGTCCAGGTGTCGGTGGCACCTGCTGGCCTCGGGGGAGCACTGAGCACGGTCACCATCCAGGCCCAGCAGTGCCTGGAGGGCATGTGGAGCGTCTCGAGGGTCAACAGCTTTCTGCCACCGTCGTGCCTGGTGAGTCCCCTGGGCGGGGCGGGCTGCTGGCCTCTGAGGGGCCCTGCCCACATCTCACCGTGGCTCACGTTGTGCAGACTGAGCAGCACCCCCTTAAGCAAGGGGCCGTGAACACTGGGGGAGGCCCCCGGACATTCCCGAGGCCCCCGTCAAGTGTGCTGACGACGCGACAGCGGGCAGGGTCCTCACGCGGCCCCGGGGACGTCGGTTCCACGCAGCACCAGCATGCGTGGCCCGGCGTGGTGTCGGCCGCTCCTGCTTCTGAGAGCACCGGCTGGTGCGTGGGCTGACGGGAGGGCTCCTGGGACAGGGTCGGGCCCTCCTCCTCAGGGTCAGAGGCAGAGGGAACATCTCGTGGGGAGGGGTCCGGCGGCCCCTCCCCTCCTGGCTGCCCCCGAGGCTGTGGATGGCGCGACAGAGCTTGGCATTAGGGGGAGGGGCCTGCAGGTGGTGGCCGCGGTCTGGGCCCACTCCCCCGGTCTCTCAGGAGGCACATCTTTTCAGTCGGCGGCAGTGTCCCCTCCCCCAGGGCTCTCCTCTTCGGGCCCTCCTCGTGGCCCCCCACACCAGGGGGCGTGGCCTCCATGGAGCCAGCTCTGGGCACCAGCGGGCCCTGTGGGTGCCATGGACTTGGGCTGGGCGTCCTCAGGCAGAGCGCTGGGCCGGTGTCCCCGACGCAGGTGGAGAAGAGGCGAGCCTTGGAGGGCAGAGCCGGGACCGGCGTGTTCCCCCTGGCCACAGAGCTTGGCTGGGGGTGGTCTCTCCCAGGGGTCTGCGGCGCCCCCGGTTTTCCCTCAAGCAGAAAGTATACCAGGATAGGAGTCGCGATGTGAGGGTTGTTGGATTAGGGGTCTCCTGGGACACTGGAGGGAGTCGGTTTGGGTTAGGGTGATGAATGAGGTTAACCATGCTGTCCTGGGAAGGCCTTTCTCCAGAATGCGCCTGGCTGCTCTGCCCAAGCCTCGGGGCTGCCCTCTCCCGGGGCCTTGGGCCTTCAGCTGTGCCCGTCTGTTTCGTGGAGGACTGAGGCTAAGAGCCCGAGGGTAGGAGTTCGCCAGGCAAACACGTAGGAAGGGCCTTCCAGGCAGAAGGAGCCTTCTGTGTGGAGGCCGAGGCCTGGAGGTGTGAAGCACGGAGGCCTCCCTGGAGGTGGAGGTGTGAAGCCTGGGGGCCTTATCAGGACATAGGACTGCAGGGGGAAGGGAGCTGGGAGAGGGGCGGGGGTCTGGGCCAAGTGCGTCCCGACGCTGCTGCCTTGGTGATGGTGGGTATATGGAGAAGCCCCCTTGCTGCCCCCTCCCCCATCACTCACCCCCGGGGCAGAGAGATCAGGGGGTCGCTGTGGAAACTAGTTTTGTTGGTCCCTTTTCCAGTCACTCCAGAGCCAGCCGTGCGAGCCTGGCCAGTGAGCGTCTGTGAAATAGAGTGGTGGGTAGACCTGCCCCGTGGACTCTGCCTCGTGGGGCTGCGGGGCTTGGAGGTACAGGGAGGGTCCCCAGCTGCTGGGACAAAGTCACACATAATCCCAAAGCAGGACAGACCCCTGCCCGGTCCCCACTCCTGGGCTTGCCGTCCACTCTGAGTTTAGCGAGACGGTGCCTTTGATGACATCCTGCCCTCGCTGGGAGTTGGACCCCGTGACCACTGCTGGGGCCAGTCCTGGAGCGGCACTCTGCCCTTGGGGCCTCCCCGGCCCTTGGCAGCTTGGGGGTGGGGTGTGCAGGGGCTCAGGGAAGCACTTGGGTCTCGAACTAGCCTCCAGCTGGCGTGATGACGGGTCCTGGGTGCGGCCTTGCCACTTCTGACTTCTCCTCTATTAAGTCCCGGGGCGAGGCCAGGAAGGGGGAGGCCAGCCCCTGCCACGCATGCCTGGTACCTCCTGGCTGAGCACTGGGCCGCCTCGGGGGCAGCACTGAGTTGGGGAGGCAGCTCAGGAGAGCTGGGTGGCTTCCCGGAGGAAGTGAGGTTGAGCTGGGCCCAGAGGGAAGCATCAGACGTGGCTGGCCCAGCTGTGGCGGGTCAGCGCGGGCGCGGGGAATAGCCCGAGGGCTCCTGGGAAGGGAGCTGGATGCATGTCTCACAGGGGCCTCGAATGCCAGGCAGAGGGAGGGGTCGGCCTTCGCTCTGAGGGTGCCCAGGAGGTAGAGGAGGGACATGAGCTGACCGCGGGGGCCGTGGGGTCGGTGCAGCCGTTGAGAGTCTATGTCTCCCGCGCCAGGCAGGGGGTTGCTGGCCTCTTGCTGGCCAGTCCTGCCTGCAGCCAGCACGTCGTAAAACGTGGGCATTTAAGGCTCCCTCTCCGTTTTATGTGCACATTGATTGCGTTTGGGGTGGGTGGGAACGATCTGTAATTAGACAGCAGCCCTGGCGATCGATGGGGAGATTATTAGAAGCGTAAATAGAACTTTAGGATTCAGATGAGGTAATTTCCCCGGAACCAGGGCATCGATAGCAAGTGGCTCTGGGATGGTAAAGTCTCGCGTGTGCATACCTCTGGAGGACGTGCTGGGGTGCCCACCGGCGGCCCCGGGGCGCGACTGTTTCCAGCGGACGTGGCTCCAGCTGGCCGGGAGGGCTGGGGGGCGGGCTGCAGCCCTGTGTCTCAGCACGGAGAGGGGGAGGCAGGTTGTGAGGGGGATGGTCTTTGGAGGCGGAGGCCGGGAGCCAGGACTTTGAGGGCCCAGAACATCCTGGGCGCTGTGGCTGGGGAGCCCGCCCCGTGTTCTCTGGGGGACCGTCCGGAGAGCCCCGTGTCTGGAGGGAGCGGCCCTTCGGCAGCCACAGCTGTAATCAAAACCGAAGCCCGCCTCCCTCGTCTGGGAGCACGGAGCTCGGCCCTTCCCAGCTAATTCCACCTCCTGAGTGTCCAGTGCTGCTTCCTGGTTGTGGGGCCCACCCGGCGGGACAGTCTGGCGGATGCTTTCCGGACCGTCAGGCCGAGGGGCAGACCTGCCGCCACAGGGCACAGAGGTGCCCACGGGAGCCAGGCTCGGGCCGTCGCCACCCTGGTTGCCCCGAGATGCTGGGTGGTGGCCATGGGGCCACCCCAGGTCCTCCGCCCTGACCTGCTGCACTGGGTCCTGGCCGTGAACTGCAGCACGTCCCTCCGTGCTGACGGAGCAGCCATGAGATGTCCACGGGACTCCTGTGCTCGGTTCTTAGCCGGAGACCACGAGCCTGCACGGCGGGGCGGCCGGGGGCGGGGCTGCATGGAGCCTGTGCAGACCTTCACGAGTCCTGCAGACATCCACGCCCGGCCCCTACCCCGCGCCCTAGGGCTCATGGTCGGCGGGGAGGGAAGAACCCAGAGCCTAGGGCTCCGGGCTGGCCGTGGGGGCTGGGGCAGTGGAGGCCCTGCCTGGGTGGGGGACTTCCTGGAGGAGGTGATGTGTGGAACGGGAGCCGAGGTCGTTCTGATGGAGACCGGGGAGCGGGTGGTGTGGCATCGGCCGGGGAGTTTGCCGCCGGTGACCTCGGTACCAGCCTGCCTGCCTCCCCTCGTCCTCGCGGTCCCTGGTAGGTGCCCGCCCATCCTCAGGGATGCGGCTGGGGTGGCAGGGAGTGGAGGGTCCTGGCCTGTCTCTCTGACCTGGCCTGTTGCTGGTGCCCTCGCTCCGGGCCTCAGTTTACCCCTCCATGGAACAGACATTGGATGAGATGGCCCCCTCTTCCCTGTGGTGCTGCAGCCGAGCTGCTTCTGTGATGGGATGGGGGCGGGGGTGGGCAGGGCACCCGCAGGGGTCAGGTCATTCCCAGCCCGGAGCCTCTGGTGCCTGGCGCAGGCCCGGCGAGCAGGACCGGCCGCACCCCACGGCGGGCTGCGACGGCCTGCAGGATTCAGTTCCGGCCGTTCGTTCCCCCCCTGCCCCCCAGCCGTCCCCGCCTCGTGGCACAGAAGAGCCCCCAGTGAGGGGTTCGTGCTGAGGAGCTGGCGAACGCCGTCCTTCACGTGCCAGAGTATCACAGGCCGAGGGGCTCGGGCCCAGGGGGCCAGTTTGGTGTTTCCCGGACGGTGCTCCCCGGAGCCCCGCGGCAGGCGCCGCCTGGAGCCCGTCGGTGCCGGCTGCCCTCGGGCGCCTCTGCCGGGACCGGCTCTGAGCTTGCGCGCTGGGCCCCGGGCCGGTGCGGCCGCCTCATGCTCTCCTCTCTTCGTGCTTCTCTTTCGTTGCTGCTCTCGTGCCTCCCTCTCGTGCCTTTTCTGTTTGGCCGCCTCCCGCCCTCCCCTCCCCTCCTCCACCCCTCTCTCCTGTCCTCCTGTCGTGGTCTTCCCTCTGGCCGCCCTCCCTCCCGCCCCCTCCGGCTTCTTTTGGCATGCCTGGGTTCTGCTCCCGGCAGGAATCGGCAGCGGCCGTCCCGATGGCCGGGGCCGTGTCTCGGCAGCTCGTGGGACGGCGGAGCCGAGGCACGTGCGGGACTCCGGAGACAGGTCAGTGTGGGCGACCCGCGCCATCGCCAGGTGGTGCCAGAACCTTCCGGCTGGAGGCGGAGAGGCTGCATGCGACGGTGGGCTGGCCCGGGCCCTGTGGGAGTGGACGGAGGGGCCGTGGAGGGCCCCCTCTGTGACCCCATGCCTGGGTCCCCCGCTGGCCGGGAGGCCTCACTGAGTGGAGTGACGGCCTGGCCCGTGCTGCTGGGCGTGGGCCCCGCGGCAGAGCCGTCCCGGGGGGCTGGCGGGAGCCAGGATGCCAACAGGGGTGGGGACGGGGGTGCTGCGGGTGGTGGTCCCCTCCCCGGCCCTGGGGCGCACGGTGGGTGCTCAACCCTGCTCTGCTCTGCGGGGCCCCGGTGGTCAGCGTCCACGGCACGGAAGGTGGCAAGTCTTTCCCACCCGCTCTGCTCCACCGCGCCGGGTCTTGTGGGGAGCACTTGCGTCCAGTGGTGAGAAAGGTCTTCACGTCTGAGGGCAGGTGTGAGCATGTACGGGAGGCCTCCGGCCGGGCTGCCCTGCGTTACCCACACATTTGCCTTGGGTCTCCACAGCCTCCTGGAGAAGCAGCTTCTCGTTCTTATCGTCCAGGCCGAGGCCTGGCTGGCCCTCCTGGAATGTTCTCCGGGAGCTGGTGCCCCCTCCACTCCAACAGCCCCATTCCCTCAGGGACAGGGGGCCTCCCAGCCATGGGAGAAGATGCGTCCCTGCCAGGCTGTGTGCTCCTGGAAGACAGATTTACTGAGCACCTACCGTGCCCCAGGCAAGGTGTTGGCACAAGGATGTGGAGGGGACCAGGTCTGTGTGGCAGGACCCCCCAGGGTCTTCCTGATTCCTGACATGTTTTAGGTGCTCACGGAAGCCGGAGGACTGAGAAAGTATGGTGCTGGGCATGGCCCCGTAGGCGGGGTGCAGAAGCACTAGACAGCCCGAGGGAAGCTGAGGTCAGAGGACTGGGGGAGGCCGGGACAGGGCACCTGGGGCAGGTGCAGGGAGTGCCTTGGAGAAGGAGAGGGCTGGCTGGGCTGGGTTCTGAGGGATGCATAGGAGTTCCTGCCCTCTAGGCAGAGGCAAGGCAGGTGGCAGGGCGCGGAGGGTGAGGGCCTGGGCTGTTTCAGGTGTACCCTTCTCTGCTACTGACCAGTCCTCCATCTCCTGGGGGAGCGGCCGGTGCACCAGGGGCCCCCGGGGGGAGTGCATGGCTTCTATCTAGCTTGAAGTTTGGGGTTCTCTGTGAACTTCCTTTGCAGACATGGTTTTACTGTGTCCCAAGAGGGGTTTGGAAGCTGGTGCTGACCGTGGGCTGGGCAGGGCGGGACCTTCCGCCGTGGCGAGGTGGCAGGACCTTCTTCAGAACGTTCCTCCCAAGGCGTGTGGTGGCACCGTGGCCTCTGGCTGCGTCCCTTAGGAGACCCCGAGGACGTTGGGCCCTCCAGAATGTGGCTCTTCACCCTCAGGGTCACCAGGGAGGCCCATGTCCCATCAGCATGAGGACCCTGGTCCTCCCAGGCCTGGCGTAGAAGGTGGCCCAGGCAGTGCTTGTCCACAGCCCTTGGGGCCGAGTGGAGCAGGGGGGCCCAGGGACCAGTGTGGTACCTGGGGAGGCTTGAACCATGGGGACAGGGATTCCTAGGGGAATGGGTTTGGGAGTGGCCAGGCTGAGGCAGGCTGCTCCCCCCCACCCCCCACTCCTGCCAGGAGCCACATCCACCCCCTCCGGGGCCAGGTCTGGCCTGGGGGTCCAGGGCCCGACGTGGGCACATAAACATAATATATGGTGGACGGATCTCAGGTTTTCTGGTGCCGTCCTAGGGAGCATTTAATTACATTTGTGCTTCATTACGAGGCTGTCTCTCTTTCTAGAATTTATTTTAGCTAATTAGCTGGAAATGCCAGAGTAGTATTTCAGATGATGGGAGCGTCATACATTATCATACACGGGGCAATTAGTGCTGCTGACAAATATTTATTGTGGTTTCTCCTCTGATCGTGCCCCTGCGTGCTCCCAGGTGGGTGACCCGGGGGTGAGGGGTGTGGGGGTCACTGGGTGGGCATCTGTGTCCACCTGTCTTCCGTGGGCCCTGTGAGGCTGGCCACCAGCCGGGGTCCTGTGTGTGCGGGGGCCCGGGGAGCATGTGGGGGCCCTGGGGTGTGCGGTCCGCTTCCCCAGCAGGCGTGTGTTCCTCATGCAGGCTCCCCCTTCCCCCTAGGCTGAGGCGGCGGTGGCTGCGGTGGCAGTGGCAGACACGGTCCGGGACGGCTCCCCCACCTTGAGCTCTGATGGCGCGTCGAAGACGTGGGGCCGCGGTGGGGCCCGCACGACGGCACTGGTCACCCCGGCCCCGGGCGCCCCGGCTGGGGGCTCCACAGGCCCGTCGGCGGCAGCCTCCTTCTTCATTAGGTACGTCCCCCCGGGGGTGCTGGGACACACACAGCAGGTGGGGACCTGGGCCGCTGGCCCCCGTGGCCTGCAGGCCTTCCCTGGGAGAGCTGTGGCCGATCTGCCTGGTAGGGCGGCAGGGGAGCGGCAGGGCCACGGTGGATGGGCACCGTGTCTACGGCGGTGGAGGCCTCTGGCACCAGGGGTGGGCTGCAGCCACGGGTGTCCTGGGGCCTGCCCTGGGCCGGTGTGGGCTGGGCCTCAGATAGAGGCTGATCCCAGTCGGGGAGCCGGGGGCGGGGGAGTGGAACGGGGCTTGAAGGAGGGCGTCCTGGAGGGCAGGCTGCACCCAGACCCCACGCTTTGCCCTCCCCTCCCCGGGGGGCTGCCGGCACATCTGTCCCTGTAAGATCCAGCTCCCCCGTCGGCCAGGAGCTGGGTGGTCCAGTCCCGGCCTGAGCTCTGGTCCCCCAGATGCTTAGCTGCGGCCCTGCAGGCCCCAGGTGCTGGGGACGGGGGCTGGTGTAGCCCAGGCCCGGCAGGTTTGGAGGTGGGAAGTGGTGTGTGGTGAGGGGCTCTCTTCCCCTGCCCCTGCCCCTCCCGCCAGGGCCCTGGGATTCAGCAGATAGGACAGACACAGCGGAGGACTGTGGATTACAGGATGTAATGGTGGTAATGAGTGGTAATGGCAGGCCCAGATGCGGGTCACTGTCCCATTAGCAGCCCTGGCGGGCACTGATAAGCTTGTCCAGGAATCATGTGCGGGTGGAGGGGCGAGGTGCCTTATCAGCACGGGCTGTGGGGCTGTGAGGCCCGACGGGGGGCGGGGAGGGGGGTGCTGATGGGCTGGCGAACACTGGCTGTGGGGCCGGCGGGGGAGTCCCCGTGCAGGGGACGAGAGGGCCAAGCTGGGCACGTCCCCACCTGGTTAGCCTCCGTGTCTAGGGCTTTCTGTAGTGGCTTGCTGCATTGGGCCGTGCCTGCAGGGGGATTTCAAGCCTTCTGAAAAGGAAGGAGCGCTCCAGTGGTCCCAGGTTCTGGGGGCCACGCTGGCTCATTAGTAACCTTGTGGCCGGCTAAGCAGGTGCCGGCTGCCTTTTGTCTCCATCGGAGCAAGGCTGCTGCTGACCTTGGGAAGTTACCATAGAAACAAGTGTGGGGACAGCGGGAGGCAAGTTTTCTGATGGGGGGGGGTTGTGCACTGCCCGCAGCCATTACTTCCAGCCTGTTGAACCAGCCCTGAATCGTAGCAGCGTCTCGCAGAGGCACGGGCCAAGTTGGGGGGTGGGTGTCTGGCCAGGAAGGCCATCGGACCTTGTGCTTGACTTGGGCCACAGCCCCCTGGGTGGGATGGGAGTGCTGTGCACCATACGTCCGCTCTCTTGTTTAGTGTGTGTGTTGGGGGGCCGTGGAGCTGCCGGATCCTGGCCTGGGGGGCTTCAGGCGTGTGCTGAGTGTACATTCTGTGCTCCCACCTCTGCCCCTCGCCGGGCTCCTACAGGGGCAGAGCTGAGCCCAGCCCACGCCCTGCCCCCTGGCCAGCGGGGGTGGGTATCTGTGCAGACAGCCTTTGATGGCCGTGTGGCATCTGTGAAGGGACAGGGCAGAGTGCTGTCCGTGGTGCTGAGTGCCACGGAGGTGGACTTTGAGGGGTGAGTAGGAGCCTGGCATTGGCCGGGGGAGGCGGAACGGGGTAGCCGTTGGCAGTTTGGGATCTCCTTTGGTCCTGGAGCACTCGCTGGGGGCCAGCCTCGCCCCGGGCCTTCCCAGGACCTCTGAGCCCCTCACCCTGATTTGGGGAACCAAGGCAGAGAGTGGTCGCGTGGGCGCCGGGTGCCCAGGACCTCATTAATGCTGCTGTGCTGTACGGCTCAGGGCTGAGGCCTGGCGCCCTGCTCCCCGCAGCTGGGCCTGGATGGGCCGTTCACACATGGCGGCCACAGCTGTGGCCGAGAGCTCAGAGTGCCAACTGACCAGAGCTCCGACAAGGCCGGGCTCCGTGGGGAGGGCATAATTACATTCTCTCTGGAGGCCTTGACCCCCTTCCCCAGCTTTCCTGCTCCTACCGTGGGGTGCCCTTGCCCTTCACCTCTGCCGTCTCCCCTCCTCCCAAGATGTCTCCTCTAGTGGTCTCTCGCCCACCCTTCTGGGTCTTTCTGGGGGTCAGCTCCCAAATCGCTGAACGTACATGCTTTGGAAGAGCTGTTGGGGTCTCCTGGGCAGGGGCTGGGGAGGTGACAGGTGAGGTTTTCTTCAGGTACCGGGACCCCCGCCCGCACTCATAGATGCCCCCGCATTGCCACCTCGGTGGAGCCCCTCCTGGGTGTCTGCCTGGATGCCCAACCCGAGGACTGTCCGGCCTGGTGCCAGGCAGAGGTCCTCAGCCAGAGGGGGCACCGCCCAGGGGCACGCGGTCAGCATAAGCCAGGTACCCCGAGCAAGACGGCTCTGCCGAGAGTGTCTCCACTGCGAGGTGAAGTTCCCAGGTGACACGATGCGGCTGTGGGAGTGGGGGCCACACACGTGTCCAAAAAGCCCTGGCTGCCTCCTCGAATAGGGAAGGGCCTCACCATCAAGGCCACCTGCTTGTGCAGTCACCTCGTTTGTGAGAGGCAATTGTTCTTTGTAAAAAGGCAAAATATTCCCCGAGGGATGTTGGAGGGGTCTATCCCCCAGCCACCCACCCACTCACTCCTGCGCCCTCTCACCCACTCACCCCCTGCACCCACGCACCCACTCACCCCTGCACCCATGTACCCACTCACCCCTGTACCCACTCACCCATGCACCCATGTACCCACTCACCTACTCACCCCTGCACCCACGTACCCACACACTCACCCATGCACCCACTCACCCACGCACACTCACCCCTGCACCCACTCACCCATGCACCCATGCACTCACGCACCCACTCACCCCTGCACCCACTCACCCATGCACTCACGCACCCACCCACCCACACACTCACCCCTGCACCAACTCACCCACGCACACTCACCCCTGCACCCACTCACCCATGCACCCATGCACTCACCCACGTACCCACTCATCCCTGTACCCACTCACCCACGCACCCACTCACCCACACAGCCACACACTCACCCACTCACCTACACACTCACCCGGTCACCTCTGCACCCATGCACTCATTGCCCACTCACCCATGCACCCATCTATTCACTCACTCACTCTTAGCCATGTCATTGCGTCCCGAGCTTCCCCGGTGTTTGCCCTGGGCTTGGCAGACACCTTCCCTTCTGAGACTCTGCCTGGTGGATGGACACGGCCTTATAAACTTGTTTCTCAGGACAGGGACTGGTTCCTGTAGTAGCAGGAGGCAGAGACTTGGGAAGCCCAGCTTGGGGGCATCAGGGCAGGCTTCCTGGAAGAATAGCTTCTGAGGATGCGGAGAGCTAGATGCGCAGGTGAAGTTCCTGCTTTTCCAAGCCTTCTCTTCAGAGCCCGACCACTCAGACTTGCCTGCACTTCCCGGCATGTCTCGCCTTCCACTACTCCTCACCCCTGCAGGTCCCGCCCTGGGCCCCCACCTCCGACAACGCAGTGGGCATTCATGGTCCTGGGTGTGGTGCTTGTGTATTCTCTTAGCCTCTGTGAGGCCTGGTGGCACCTTCCCACTGCTCTCTCCACCTTCCCTGGTCAGAAACCAGGCCTGGGCCTCCAGAAATCTGCAGCCCTTAATGGCAAGCCCGGCCCCCAGGGGCCCCCTCCCCCAGGCCATAGACACCGAGGTGTGGCTGCTGGGTTTGTCCCTGTTAACAGGGGCCTGGATTTCATCAAAAGAGAGAGTGCCCGTCCTGGGCCCTTGTTAATGCAGTGACATGTCTTTGAGTCATGCCTGGTGGGGTGAGCCTGTAAGGGCAGGACCTGGAGGGCCAGGCGGGCCAGGGCCCAGCTCCTCAGCTCCCAGCCCCTTGGGGGCCGACCGCAGGGCTGAGGAGGGAGGAGAGGGTGCCCTGAGTTAGGTCAGACCGTAGGGTGGAGCCCTGGCCGACAGCATTCCCGACTCCCAGGGCTGGCGGGACCTCAGAGAGTGCCAGGCCCAGCCCCTGTCCAGGCGTGACCGGAACGTGTCTGGGGGAAGGACACCTCGCTGTGCTTTGCTGCCAGGGCCCTGAGGGTGACCAGCTGTGCTGAGGTCTGTGCCGCAAACCCCTGGCTCTTGAGAGGATCACGGAGGGAACAGGAGCCATCTGGCCTCGTGTGTGACCCACCAGGCAAAGAGAGCACTGCCCTCTGGTCGTGCAGATTGGAGGTTGTGACCCGGAGTTGCTCTGTCCTCCTCCACCACCTTACCCATCAACCCTGGGTCCTTCTCAGCCCCTACGTCCCCCGGAGATTTAGGAGTGTGGGTTCAGGATGCCCCGCCCCCCACAGCGCCAGGGTCCCAGGCGGACCTTGCCTGACCTAGGGAGGAGCAGGGAACCGGCTGTTGGCGTGGGGGAGGCCTGCCTTGGCCAGGGCTGTCTGCTGCTGACCTGTTCCATCGGCCTGAGGGCCTGGCGGACACCCTCCACACGCTCGTGCTGGGCGGCCCCTCCGTGCTGGGCTTTCCTGAAATCCTGGGAATGAGCAGGATTATTCCTATTTACAGAGGAGGAAATGAATCCTGGGGCCTCGTAGTCCTTCAGAGTCCCACCCTCCCTGGCCACCTCAGCCCCTGGGGGCAGTGTGGGGCAGGTGGGGCCGGGCTGCCTGCTGGGTGCTAATGTTCTCCAAGTCCTGCTACAGCGCCCCCCCCCCCCCCCCGCCCCTGAGTGCTTGGCGGGAAGCCTCTGCAGAACCCGGGGTGGCTGGGGTCCAGGACAGGAGTCCAAGGCTGGGCAGCGGGCCGGGCAGAGGAGCCCCAGGAGCCCAGGCTCTGATGAAATGGCCTCATTTCCTCCCACAGCCCCTGCCCAGGTCTCCCTGGTCCTCGCCCTGCCGGCCCTGACTGACCCCCGGGGACAGGTCACACTCAAGTTTGGGCTGTGGCCGAGGCCTTGCCTTCTCAGAGTGGCTCTTGTCCCCTGCCCTCAGGCGATGCTGCCAGGCCCCTTCTGCCCCTGACTTGCTGTGATTCTCAGGCAGTGGGGGGTGGGACGAAGGTCTTCTTGCAGGGAGTTCTGAGGTTTACAAGTACGTGGGCTCAGTCGGGAATCGGGTTATTGTTGGTCTGTGGCCAGAGAAGCCCGGTGGCCCGGCTCGGGGCTCCCTGCGCCCCCAGATGCTTGGGCTCCTCCTGGACAGCTTGTGGGCTCCACTCTCCACACCCCCGCCCCACCCGGCCCGGGCACGCACCGGCACCACCGGCCACCGCTCTATTAAGGACCCGCCACGCATCGTAGATTACTTTTATTTCCCGCCATGACACCTCACTAGGAGGAAAGCCGTCCCTGGGGTCTCTTAAAAGACAACTCCTATTAAAGATGAGTGGGGTTAAGCAAAACGCTGGCGGTAGATGGCTGAGCGGGAGGCTGGCTGAGGGCTGGGCGGGCACCGCGGGGTGCAGAAGAGAGGTGGAGCCCGCGGGTGCCACAGGTGCTTCAGCCCCGAGCTCGGATCGCATCCCGGCTGCCCCCCTTTCACGGGGGCCCCACCCGCGTGGACAGGTGATGAGGCCAGGCCATCTGCGCACCGGGCACGGAGCCTGAATGCGCTCCGGGGCCCACGGTGTGTTCTTTCGTATCTGTGTCACCTGGTGTCACCGTGCTGGGAGCCTGGGGTGGGTGCCGGGTAGCCTGGTGGCCTGCAGTGGAGGGTGCGGGCTCCGGGGGCTGACGCGAGCCAACTCTAACGTGGTGCCGGGGGAGGATGTGCTGGACGGCTGCGGGAGCCCCTGCGGGAGCGTGGTGGGCCCGTGGGGCACGTGTGCCTGTGACGGTCCCCTGGGGGTTCACAACAGTGCTTCTCAAACGTGCACCGGATGTCGGGGTGGGTTAAAACTCAGGGGGTCTGCACATTCCCCCGGGGTGCTGTGGGGTCGGTGGGGCTACACCGTGCAGGGCTCGAGTGCCCGGCTGAGGATGCCGGTATGGTGGGGAGGGGGCCGGGGGCCACGGTAACCATGGGAACACTAGGTTTTGTTGAGCTCCTCCGGTTTGCAGGGTGCTTCGAACCCTTCGGCTCATCGGGGTTGCACACAAGAGCCTGTGCTGGTCATGGCAACCCATGTTAGAGATGGGGAGACCGAGGCACAGAGACTAAGTCGACACGCCTGGGTGCCCCGGCCTAGGAGTGGCTGACCCCAGCACGCTCCAGCCACCCTCCTCCCCATCCCCCCAGCAGCTGCTGGGCAGGGGGCCCAGGGCAGCTGGAGGAGACCCGGCCTGCACTGAGCCAGCCGCCAGGGATAGGACACAGCAACCCCAGCCCTGGGGCCGTACGGGCTGTGGGCCGCACCCGGGGTGGGGCAGGTGAGAAGGACAGCACTGAGTGCCCCCACCGGCCCCCGTCCTCCCCTCCCCAGGGCTGCCCAGAAGCTCAGCCTGGCCTCCAAGCGCAAGAAACCTCATCCGCCACCAGCCCCTGCTGCCCGCGGCGCCTCCCCCTACCCCACGGACTTCAGCGGGGTCCTGCAGCTGTGGCCGCCCCCCACGCCCCCCTGCCTGCTCAGGGCCGCCTCCAAGGTGAAGGACAACCTCGGCGGTGTTGGAAAGGTAGGCCTGCTCCTGATTGGAGGTGACCCCGGGGGCTGGTGGCTGGGACGAAGCCAGGGGTGTCTGAGTAGGTGCTGGGAGGGGGCACAGGAGGCGGAAGGACCCTTCTTCCTTCTCCCAGCTTGGATGAGGTGGGGTACGGACGGGGAGACTGAGGCCCAGGCCCACGTTGGCTGCTCTGGGTGGCGACGAGCCTAGGAGACTGCGGTGGAGGTCCCAGGGGCATGTTGTGGCCTCAGAGTGGGGTGGGACAGTCAGGGCTTCCTGGGGCTGGGGGTTGGGGTCTGGCCCCCAGGAGCCCCCCTACCGTGTGTCAGTTGGGACGCTGCCCTCCGCTGTTCAGAGTCCGGGCAGATCCCAGCTGCCACCACCCCTGGAAAGGGGAACGTATGATCAGCTGGTTCAGGTGGTGAAACTGAGGCCCAGAGGGGGGAAGGAACCCAGCTGCCTGGTCTTGGAACAGGCCATCTGGCCCCTGGCTCTGACCCCTGGCTCCTGTGGCCTTTTGCCCATACTGGGTTTCCGTCTTGGCCCCGTGTGGTTTGCTGGGAACTACACCCTGGCCCGGCTCGGGGTCCTGCATGTGTGGGGTCTGCGTGAACATGTTAGCTGGGCTCTTTGTGAGGTGGGCTCTTTGTGCCCATGGAGGGTGGGGAGACTGAGGCACAGTCACACAGCCGTGGGGGTGAGCATTGGACCTGACCCTGAGTGTGTACCCCGACATTTTCCCCTGACTTTCTGCCCACACTCTGTGTGCTGGCCACTCCCAGGTGCCTCCCCAAGGGTGGTTGGGACTGGGGTGGCCCCCTTGCCGCACACCCCTGCCCCCGGCTGGCCAGCCACCCACCCGGGCACTGGGCGCAGCCTCTCCAGTGCTCAGAGGCTCACCCTGCAGAGGCTGGTTGGCTGGGTCCATGCTCCCCTGGGCTCGGTCTGCCCCACGCGCCTGGGCTGCAGAGGGGTCTGATGTGTTCACAGAGGGTCCCCTGCCTGGGGCCCGAGCCACTCCCCGGACCACCCCCTGACGCTCCCTGCCCCCCCGCCCTCCCGCTGCGCCCCTCCTCCTCAAGCGACTGCCAGCCTGCTCTTGCTGGAAGCCTTCTCTCACGCCTGTCACCCCGACAAGCCTCGCCACGTAGGTGGTCCTGGGAACCTCAGCGCCGCCCACCTGCAGGTGTATGTGTTGGGGACACGAACCCCGACTGAGCAGAGTGGCTGCGGGACAGGGCTCTAACAGCTCTGACCTTGGCCTCCTCCCTTGTCGCTGGCTCCCTCGGCCAGCTCTCTCTGAAAGGGGGGGGGGGGTGGTGGGCAGGGCGGGCCTCGTGTCTCAGGCGTGTTATGGGGTGTAGCAAGCCTCTGCCACCTCCTTCTGGGGTCCCCACCCAAGTATTCTGGGGCAGGGTCTCCTCTGTGGTACACCAGCTCCCTCCCCACCCCCTGCCCCCGTCCCTCCACACGGAGCCCTTGTCCCCCAGTCCACTCACTGCCCACCCAGTGCCCCCTCCCTGGCTCCCGGGCTGTTATTTGCACGAATGTCGCATAGTCAGAAATGCCTCTTGAAAGGCGTTTAATATTGTCACAGAAAAGAAGTTAGATTACACTCAATTCCTGACATTAATGTGCTACTTAAGGTAATTCATCATCTTGCAGTATTAAAAAAGACATCGCTTCTGTGGGTGCTGAGCGGCGCCCCTCCCCCCTCGCCCGCCTGGGCCACCTCTTAGGAGTGGAAGCCCTTTTTTATGCAAAACGTGTTTTTTCCCTACCTGGCAGCATTCCGCGGCTCTTTGTAATATCTGAACATTTAGGGAAGAGACTTGATGCCCTTGTCTGGTGCAAAGACCCTGTCGTTTCCTGGCTGTGATGACAGGATCCTTGCAGACAATGGCCTGTGCGTTCGGCTAGGACAGGGCGATGGCCGCTCTGCGCCCTCCCCGCAGGCCAGGCCGTGGGTCCCTGAGTGGGGATGAATGTCGCTGGCTCCAGAAGGCAGCACCGGGCGCATTTCCTGCCCTGCAGGAGCCCAGGCGGAGGGCCTCGCCCCCTAGGAACCCCCTCCAATCTGCACAACCCATTTGGCTCCTGAAGTGGCCAGGAGTTCATGCTGAAAAAAAATTGCCAGAAATTACCGCGAACTGCACGTTGTCGTCTGCTTGGCAGCAGCATTTGGAAATGAAATAGTTTTGTTCGTGTCGTCGGGGAATAAAGGAATCGATTCTCGCCCGACGGAGCCCAGGTTCGGGGAGTGCAGCAGAAAAGTGTTTTCTTTCCGCTTCTCCCCTGAGAACGTACCCCCCCTTCCTGGAGCGATTTTGCATGTCAATTTGCCACGTGCTGAAGGGGAGAAGACGGGCCTCGCGGAACTACCCACAGTAAACCAATCTTGCCCGCGTATGTATCTGTCACTTACAATTAAATCCGTGAAAAATATTGGCTCTGAAATGAGTCTGGTAATTTGATTTACGCTGTAGCGGAGAAATCGAAGACTTCATTGGGGAGTGGAAGGTGGTGTCCTTCAGCAGAAAGTGGGGTCTGGCGCCCCTCCCAGGAGGCGCCCTAGCTCACGGGGGGCGCATCCTGGTCACCGCCCTGCACGAGACGTAGTTTGGGGTGTTTGTTCTCCACGCGGGTTTTGGGGTGTCTGCAGTGCAGCTTGCGCTGGGCTCTTGGGGCCAGGTCCCGGCCCCCCTCCCCGCTGAGCCTCTGTTCCCTTGGGGGCGACAGGGCTGGTGGTCCAGCTGTGTGGATGCCAGTCTTCCGCGGAGCCTGGCACAGGGGTGGGGGGTGGGGGATGGGGGGCACACCTTTGTGTCTATTTTTGGTTTTAGGGTCACGCGGGAGCTGAGGCTGCGCGGTCACCTGTCAGAGCCCCCAGGCGAACACCCTCCCCCATCCTGCCCTGTTCTTTCTCCTCCACTCCCCCACCTGTGCCCCCCTGGCCAGGCCTCAGTGTCGCCAACACCTCCTGGCAGAATTGAGCCTTTTCTTGGGGAGGATTACCGTGTCCTCCTGCTGGCCGGGACCCCGCCAGTGTGTGGGGTTTGGGGTTGGGTCCCCGGCTGGCTCCCCCAGCTTCCCCTCCCAGGGCATCATGGCTCTCCAGCCAGCCCCCTTTTGTGCCTTTGTTCTTCCTCTCCCTGTGCCGGACCCCAGCTGAGGAGCTAGAGGCAGGGGCTCCCTGGAGGAGGCAGAGGCTGGACCGACATGGGGGCTGGGGCCGCCCTGCTCTGGCCGTGGGGAGGGAATCCTCTCTGGGGGGCCGCCCCAGTCCCCATCCCGCGCCTGCTTTCCTGGGAGCTGTACTTGACGGCCTGCTGACCTGGGGCCGCTGAGGTCGGGGTGCGGGGCAGCACCCCGGGGCGGGGCTCCGTGGGCAGGAGTGTGGCCTGTGCATCTTCCTTCGGCGGGGGGGGGGGGGGGGGGGTGGCTGTGTCTGCGGCCTGTTCTGGTTGCCCCTCCCTCCCTCCTTCTCCCTCTGCCCTCAGTTTGGGATTGGGTCTCAGGCTGTGTGACCTGTCAGTGTTTCCTCCCTCCTGGGATGGAGGTGGGCCTGGGAGGGGGTCGCCGGGCCGAGAGCCGCGCTGTGTGTGTGCCACGGGCTCCTTCTGGTCCCAGGGGCTCTGTGCCTTCGGGTTGAGCTCACTTAGCTTCCAGCTCTGCACCTGAGTCAGTGAGCGGGCCAGACACCCCACATCGAGGGTAGGCGGGTACACTTGTGGTGCCACACTTCCATCCCTGTGCTCACGGGGGCATCCAAAGCCTGTTCCCCCACTCCTGACTTTCCCCCCTGCTGTCCTCCACCAGCCAACCCCCTCCCCCTCCGTCCTCCCCGACCCCAGGCTCCTCCTATGCTCCTCCACCCTGTGCTCCCTGACTCCGTGCTCCCCTGTCCTGGCCCCTGCACCTCCTCCTGTGCTGACTGCCCCCACACCAGGCTCCCATCCTGTCACTGAGCCTCGCGTTCTGCCTGCCTGGCTGATCTCTTACGGGATCTGCTCCGGCTGGAGCTGGGGTGCAGGCATCCACATTCCTGCGGTGGGGATCCCCGTGCCGGGGCCTGGCCCGCTGTCTCAACTCGCGCGAGTTCCTCCTGCCTTGTAATTAGCGGCTGCTGGGCGGGCGGCTGCTCAGATGCCCGTTCCCGCCTCCCCTGCCAGGTGAAGGTCATGCTGCGAATCTGGCCGGCACAGGGGGCGCAGCACTCGGCCGAGCCCACGTCCTTCCTGAAGGTGGACCCGCGTAAGAAGCAGGTGACCCTGTACGACCCGGCCGCCGGGCCCCCAGGAAGCTCGGGCCCCCGACGAGCCGCCGCTGTGGCTCCCAAGATGTTTGCCTTCGATGCGGTCTTCCCCCAGGACTCGGAGCAGGTGAGGGCGGCGGGCACCCCCGGGGCCGGGGCCGGGGCCGGGGCCGGGGCCGGGGCCGGGGCCGGGGCCGGGCCTGTGCTTGCTCCTGGTGCCCAGCGAGGAAGGAGGAGGGCGGCAAGAGCGAGGCCAGCGGCCCAGGCCCGGCCCCTTCTGCTTTCCCTTCCTCCTTGGCCCCGGCCCAGGGGGTCTCCGACTCTGCTGCTGGCCTGGGGAAGTGCACGATTTTTGGTGGGCTCTGTGGAAGGCTTGTGTGCTGGGTGTGGTGTGGTCTCCACGACGGCGGTGTGAGTTGTGTGCCCGGAGGCTCACGCCCTGTGCGCTGTGTGTCTGTATCCCATCCGTGTGTGTCCCGTGTGCACGTGGAGGTCTGTGTCCTCGGTCTTGTGCGTGCCGGCCTGGCCACCTTGTGAGCTGGGGACAGACAGGCGTGGTGGGAGGCTGGGTGTCGACTCCCTCGATTCTGGCGCCTGCCTGACACCCGGGGCCCCCTCCTCCCAGGCTGAGGTCTGTTCCGGGACAGTGGCTGACGTGCTCCAGGCAGTGGTCGGGGGGGCTGATGGCTGCATTTTCTCCTTTGGCCACATGAGCCTTGGTAAGCACCCCCACCCCCCCATCCCCTCTCTGCAGTCTCTGGGCCTCATTTCCCGGTGGGGAGGGGGCTGCACGGAGGGAAAGCCCAAACCCTGTCGTCCTGGAGGGCAGGGAGCCTTGGACTGGAGGAGGCCCCCTAGGTCTCAGTGGCCCCCAGTCGGCCCCGAGGGCCCCGGGCAGGTCCAGGGAGGAGGCCGGGTGTGGCTGGGCTCCCAGGGCATGTCGGGCTGAGTGGGGGGGCCCTGACACGCCCACGTGGCCCCCAGGCAAGTCCTACACGATGATCGGGAAGGACAGCTCGCCTCAGAGCCTGGGTGTCGTGCCCTGCGCCATTTCCTGGCTCTTCAGGCTCATCGACGAGCGCAAGGAGAGGACGGGCACCCGCTTCTCCGTCCGCGTGTCGGCCGCGGAGGTGTGCGGCCCCGACGAGAGCCTGCGGGACCTGCTGGCCGAGGTGGCCTCCGGCAGCCTCCAGGACGCCCAGTCCCCGGGCGTGTACCTGCGCGAGGACCCGGGGTGTGGGGCGCAGGTACGCCGCGGCCCCGCGTGCGGTCTCGGGGGGGCTGCGAGGGGGCCGTGGGGAGGTAGGCGCGGGCCGCAGCTTGTGGGGCTCTGTCCCCTCCGCCTGTCCCCAGCTCCAGAACCAGAGCGAGCTCCGGGCGCCCACGGCCGAGAAGGCAGCCTTCTACCTGGACGCCGCGCTGGCGGCCCGCAGCACCAGCCGGCCCGGCTGCAGCGAGGGCGCCCGGTGCGGCTCGCACACGCTCTTCACGCTGCACGTCTACCAGTACCGCATGGAGAAGTGCGGCCGCGGCGGAAGTAGGTGTCCGCCCGGTGTGGCTCCCGTCCGCAGGGCCGTGCCCGGGCGGGGTCTGGGTGCCCTGGGGCCCTGCCGTCACCCTCCTGCCCTGTGGTTTCAGTGTCTGGAGGCCGCAGCCGCCTGCATCTCATCGACCTGGGCAGCTGTGAGGGGGCGCCCGGCAGGGGCGGCGAGGCCTCCGGGGGCCCCCCGTGCCTGTCTCTGTCGGCTCTGGGCAGCGTCATCTTGGCCCTGGTCAGCGGAGCCAAGCACGTGCCCTACAGGTGAACGGCGGGCTCCTCGGTGGGCGGGCTCCGGCCCTGGGGTGGCCCCCGGGAACCAGCCGAGGGCAGGGCGGGCCTGCCCAGTACGTCTGGACCCCTGAGCTCTTTGGTCCTCTGTTCGTCCCCGTCTGCCGGGCCTTGCCGTCGGGGGGGCCCCCACGGGGTGGCTGCCCGACCGGAGCCTGGGCTCCAGGCACGGCCCCGTCCCGGCGAGGGGCCTGTGTCCTGCCCTCCCCCGCCCCCCGCCCCGTAGCACCCCGCACGCCCAGCCTCCCACCCTGACGTCCCCTCCCCGGGCCCTCAGCCTCTGAGCAACCCTCGCCCCCAGGGAGCACAGGCTCACCATGCTGCTGCGTGAGTCCCTGGCCGCCCCCAGCTGCCGAGCCACCATGATTGCCCACGTCTCAGACGCGCCAGCACGCCATGCCGAAACGCTCAGCACCGTGCAGCTGGCTGCCCGCATTCACCGCCTGCGCAGGAAGAAGATCAAGGTCCGTTCCGCCTCCTTCTGCCCCTCCCACCTTGAGGACCCCCCCCCCCCCCCCCGGGTCCTGCGTCCTCTGAGGGCCCCTGCCTGGCGGGGAGGGGCGCCTGCTGCCCATCTCTGGTTGGCCCCGTGGGGCTCTGCCCAGAGAAGGTAGGGAGCCGGGCCCGGGCCCGGGGCATCTGACGCAGGGCTGGAGCCTGTCCCCGAGGGGGGCTTGGGGTTGCTTGGCCTCTGTGTCTCTGGCACAGGGGTAGGCCTGTGGTCCGGGCAACCTGGCGGGGTCCCCGTGGCCCCCTGGCGCCAACCAGCAGAAAACTTCCCGGGCAGCCCTCCGAGGGGCAGGAGGGTGGCGTGAGGGCCACCCCGGGGTCACATGCACCTGGGTCTGAATCCTGGATTCGCAGTTACGGGTGGTGTGGCTGTGGCCGCGTGTCCTTGCGTCCCTGTGATTCGGCTTAATGCTATTTCCTTGGGCTCCGGAGAAGGTGCGGTTGTGCTTGGGGCTTGCGGCGGCCCCACCCCAGGGGCCACCCCGGTGCCGTGGCTGCCATCGCGTCCTCCCGGGCGGTGAGCGGCACGTGTCGCTGGGGCGCGGGGGCGGGGGGGGGGGCGGTGAGCGGTGGGTAAGGCGGCCGCTCACCCGCTTGCTCTGCCCCCAGTACGCGTCCAGCTCCTCGGGCGGGGACAGCTCCTGTGAGGAAGGCCGCGCCCGCCGCCCGCCGCACCTGCGACCCTTCCGCCGCTCCATGGCCCCTGACCCTGGCCGCCTGGCCCCCAGCTCACCCGGAGACCCCGAGTGCTCGTCCAGCAGTGAGCAGTCCTGCGACACCGTCATCTACGTGGGGCCTGGCGGGACGGCACTGTCCGACCGCGAGCTCACTGACAACGAGGGCCCGCCTGACTTCGTGCCCATCATCCCCGCGCTGAGCCGCCGCAGGCCCTCCCAGGGCCCTCGAGACGCCGACCACTTCCGTTGTAGCACCTTCGCCGAGTTGCAGGAGCGGCTGGAGGGCATCGACGGCAGCGAGGGCCCCTCCGAAACCCTGAGCGTCGCCAGTGGGGCCCAGCCCGGCCCGGCCTGCGGGGCCAGGAGGCCCTCCCCGCCCGAGGCCGCCGCCCCCAGGAAGGCTGTGGGCTCCCCGCTGGCGGCCAGCACACCTCGAGGCAGCCCCGGCCCGGACACCCACCGGGGTGCCCCAGAGCCCTCCAGGGCCAGCGCCGACCAGAGGGAGGGAGGCAGCGTTAGGCCTGCGCCGCCCGGGCCGGACAAGGTCGCCGCGGGCGGAGGCGGGAGGCCACTGCCCGGCCCGGCCCCTCCGCCTCCTCGGCAGCCAGAAGCCGGCCCAGCCCCCGAGGACCCCGGGGGCGCGGACGCGGATGGTGCGGCACGGACACCCCCCGTGGGCATGAGCGGGCAGACCGGCCGCCCCCGCCCGTCTGCACGAGGCCGCCGTCTGGAGCGGGGCCTGCTGACCACCACGGTGACCCTGCAGCAGCCCGTGGAGCTGAACGGCGAGGACGAGCTGGTGTTCACGGTGGTGGAGGAGCTGTCTCTGGGCGGGCTCACCGGCTCCGGCCGCCCCGCCAGCCTGGCCAGCTTCGGCAGCAACTGCTCTCTGCAGGCTCTGGCCTCCGGCTCGAGGCCGGTGAGCATCATTAGCAGTATCAACGACGAGTTCGATGCCTACACCACCCAGGCCCCCGGCGGGCCCTCAGAGGGCGCAGCCTGGGCCGGGAGCAGCCAGGGCTCCTCCATCAGCTCTCGGCTCAGCGAGGTCAGCGTGAGCGCGGACGACCGCCACAGCCCCGCGCCGCAGCCTCCCTTCGGGGCCGGCCCTGACCCGCCGGCAAGGCCCGACCCTCCGGGCCCCCCCGTCCTGGGCAGCTCCCCGGATGACGGCCGCTGTCGGTTCGCAGAGCACGGGCGATCGGACAGTCCCGGCCCGGCCCGGAGTGCTCGTCCTGGGGAAGCGGCCGCCGCAGCCCCCGCCCGAGTTGGCCGGGAGTGCCCGGCCGTGTCCCCATGGGGGGCAGCCCCGGCTCAGACCATCCACTCCAGCCTTCCCCGGAAACCGAGGACTCCCTCAGCGGCCAGCCGCGCGGGCTGCCCTCGCCTGGCCCCGAGCCCGCCGGGCCCCGGAGGCCTGTTCGAGGACCCTTGGCTGCTGCGGGCAGATGAATGTGGTGCCCTCCAGGGGGTCTCTGCCGGCAGGGCCTCCAGCCCGGCCCCCGTGCTGCCTTGTGCCCGCAGGGTCGTGGACGGCTGTGAGGTGGCAGCCAGGGCAGGCCACAGGCCGGAGGCCGTGGCTCAGATCCCACCGCTGCGGAGGGGGGCCACCACACTGGGTGTGAGCACGCCCACCGCATCCTGCAGGGACGCCCTGGCTGACGCAGCTGCCTGCTTGGGCGGCCCGAAGGATGCCCCCAGCCGCAAGAAAAGTGTGGTCCCCAAGGGAGGCCTCTTCCCGAGGCCCAGCGGGGCGGCCCCCCCAGCCCCTCCTGTGCGCAAATCCAGCCTGGAGCACAAGAGCGGCCCAGGTCTGGCCGCTCCCCAGGCCGGGGGCCTCTCGCGACCTGCGGCTGCCGCCCTCCCCCGAGGGGAGGAGGAGGCCAGGCCCGGTGGCCGGGCTGACCACTCCGTCCCCAGGGCCACGTCGAGTCTGAAGGCCAGGGCTGGCAAGGCGGAGGCAGTGTCCCGTCCCACCACCCACGGCTCTCTGGAGCGGTGTGAGCTCCTGGGGCACAGCAGCGGCAAGGCCAGGGAAGCTCCCGGGAGGCCAGCCCGGGCCGTGCCCAGGCTGGGTGTACCGTCCACCAGCCCCACGCCTGGGCCCGCTCCTGCCTGTAGGGGCAGCCCAGCCAAGGGAGTGGGGGCCCCGAAGCCCCCGGCCGCAGGGGGCAAGGGCCGCAGCCTAGCAGCTGGTGGGTCGAGGGCTCTGGGTGTTCCCGTGAAGCCACTAACCCCAGCAGTGGGCAGGACCCCCGGTGGCCCCGTGATGGCGCCTCGGGTGGCCCCACGGGCAGTGCCTGGCATGGGGGCCAAGGCCAGCCGCGGCACCATCATGGGCACCAAGCAGGCGCTCCGGGCCGCCCATAGCCGCGTCAATGAGCTGGCAGCCAGCGGAGCCCCTGGCAGAGGTGGCCCCCCCTGGGGCTCAGTGGACTCGGACAGCGGCAGTGACAGCGGTGTGAACGTGGGGGAGGAGCGGCCGCCCACGGGCCCGGCGCTGCCCTCCCCCTATAGCAAGGTGACTGCCCCACGGAGGCCCCAGCGCTGCAGCAGCGGCCACGGCAGCGACAACAGCAGCGTGCTGAGTGGCGAGCTCCCGCCCGCCATGGGCCGCACCGCCCTGTTCTACCACAGCGGTGGCAGCAGCGGCTATGAGAGCGTGCTCCGCGACAGCGAGGCCACCGGCAGTGCCTCCTCTGCCCCCGACTCCATGAGCGACAGTGGGGCCGCCTCCCCCGGCGCTCGCTCTCGAAGCCTCAGGTCTCCCAAGAAGAGGGCCACAGGTGGGTGTGGGTGCTGCCCTCCGCTGTTGGCACCTACGCGTGCCCTCCTCTGACCCCCTGCCACCCCCGAGGTTGGGGCTGTGCTGTTAGAGCAGGCTGGCGAGTGCAAGTCTGTGCGGGTCACCCCGACGGGGCACCGGGAGCCGGGGGAGGCCTTGCATTTGGGGCTCCCAGTCAGGTGCTTCCCTGGGCTCGGGCCTAGCTGCATGGGAGCCCCCTGCCATGGCTGCTCCTGCCTCCTACCCTGAGCTGGGGGGGACAGGGCCAGCTCCTTGCTCTGTGTGTGTGTGTGTGTGTGTGTGTGTGTGTGTGTGTGTGTGTGTGGCTGGGGCGTGAGGGTGGGGGTGGGGAGCAGGGAGGGACATCCTGGGAGCTATGGGTGGGGCGCCCCTCAGGCCTGGCTCAGGAGTCTGTCCTGGGGCAGCTGGGCTAGGGAGTGTTATGTTGGGCCTCAGCCTGGCTGGCTGGGGTATTGAGGGCTGCCCTTAGGGGAGGGCCAACCAGGAGGCTGTAAGGGGCAGCTGGAGTGGCTGTCCAGGTGACAAGTGGCCTGGAGAGGCTGGGGATTTCTGGATCTGGCCCCGGTGCTGTCTTCTCTCTCAGGCCCTGGGCAGGCTGGGCCGGGGCTGGGGCCTGGGCCTGGGCCCCCAGTCTCCGCGCATCCAGGGCCCGGCTCTCTGTTCCAGGTCTGCAGAGGAGACGGCTGATCCCAGCCCCAATGCCCGACACGGCTGCCCTGGGCCGCAAGCCCAGCCTCCCCGGGCAGTGGGTGGACCTGCCCCCGCCCCTGGCCGGCTCCCTGAAGGAGCCCTTCGAGATCAAGGTGTATGAGATCGACGACGTGGAGCGGCTGCAGCGGCACCGCCCGCTCCCGAGGGAGGATCCGCCTGAGGTCAGGGCCAGTGGGGGGCTGGGCGGCTGGCGGTGAGGGGTCCTGGGATGGCAGGGTGGGCCCTGGAGGGTGTGGCCCAGCGGCCAGCTGACCCTACTTTCCCCTCTTGCCCTCAGCCTTCCCAGGATGTGGAGAAGGTAGGAACCAGCACTACCCAACCTTGAACCTGTGGTGGCGCTGATGCCCACTTGGGCAGAGTGGGTGGTCCGAGGGGTCCTGAGGTCACCACTGTTGTCCTTGGAGTTGCATCTGATGGAGCTTTTACCACAGCTGTTTCCCACAACCTGGGCCCAGGCACTGGCAGGCTGCTTTGGGAGCACCTGGTGGGAGCCCCACCTTGTGGGGGGCCCAGGTCTGATCCCTGCCCACCTCTGAGGCCCCACCGTACATTGGCCCAGGCCTGGGGGCTGGAGGGAGACCCTCCTACCAAAGCTGGGGATGGTGGGAGAGCATGGGAGTGGGCTGCCCTCCATGCCTGAGCACCCCCACCCCCCACCCCGCGCATCCCTTGCCCCCCAGGGTCCGGCGTGCAACAGTGCCACGCTGCGGCTGGCTGAGCGCAGGCAGCAGAGGCTACGAGAGGTGCAGGCCAAGCGTGAGCACCTGTGCGGGGAGCTGGCCGAGACCCAGGGCCGGCTGATGGTGGAGCCTGGCCGCTGGCTGGAGCAGTGTGAGTCCCCGGCCCCTCGGTGCTGGGAGGAGCAGTGTGGCCCCGCCCCTCTCTGCTGAGAGGGGTAATGTGGGCCCCGCCCCTCGTCTGGGAGGGTCAGTGTGGCCCCGCCCCCCTCTGCTGGGAGGGGAAGTATGAGCCCCGCCCCTCTGCTGGGAGGGTCGGCGTGAGCCCCGCCCCTCTGCTGGGAGCGGTGTGGCCACGCCCCTCTCTGCTGGGGGGGGGGTAGTGTGAGCCCCGCCCTCTCTGCTGGGAGGAGCAGTGTGGCCCCGCCCCTCTTCTGGGAGGGTCACTGGCCCCGCCCCTCTCTGCTGGGCGGGGCAGTGTGAGCCCCGCCCCTCTGCTGGGAGGAGAACTGATATCCCCATCCCGGGAGGCGCCGGCTTGTAGGACTCTAGAGTGTGCCCCCACCACCCTGGTGCCCCTTGCCTGATGCGCCCCTAAGCCAGCTACCTCCCTCTAGAACTCCAGTTGCTCACCTTCACCTTGGCCCAGACAGGGACCCAAAAGCCGGGAGGGGAGAGAAGCGTTTCCTCGGCCCCGTGGGAATCCCTGGCCTGACCAGCTGCTTGCTGTCCCTCCCCAGTCGAGGTGGACCCGGAGCTGGAGCCCGAGTCAGCAGAGTACCTGGCGGCCCTGGAGCACGCCACGGCCGCCTTGGAGCAGTGCGTGAACTTGTGTAAGGCCCACGTCATGATGGTCACCTGCTTTGACATCAGCGTCTCCGCCCCCGCCGCCACGCCCGGGCCGCAGGAGGTGGACGTCTGAGGCTGGGCACTGGGGTGCGCGGAGGGGGCGTGGGAGGGAGCGAGGATGTGGTAGGGGTCGGAGGGAGGAGGATGCAGAGGGTCGGCTGAAGGACCGGGGGTCTCAGAGGCGAGGGAGCGTGAGGGAGGGGCTGGCCGAGTGCAGTGAGCGGACAGGGAACGAGTGTGCGGAGACAGAGACTGTCACCATCCAGACAACGACACAAGTGCCTTTAACCTTGAACTGGACTTCTCTCCTTTTTGCGTTTGGTGCTAAGGACTCAAGACACCAGCAGACGGTGTGCTCAGGCTGTGGCCTGGCGGCCGCGGTGGCCATCCAAGTGCCCAGCAGGAGCCTCTCTCCAGCCAAGCAGATTCATGTAGCAGGACAGCTCTGGGCTCAGCAGGCCCGAAGGTCAGGATCACTTCTCCTTTACAGCTGTCTCCTCTCGGCAGAGCCGGCCCTAGTGGTCACCAGGCCCTGGGTCTGCGTGCAGTTCTCTCTGCAGATGGAACTGGGGGTCCTCCGGGCAGGGACGGCCCACCTTCCCTTCCCCGAGGACCTGCTCTGTCCTGAGGACACAGGGAGGGCGGCACCCACGGGCTGAGCTGAAGGCACACGGCGCCTTCTTCTACGGCAGGAATTCTTACCAAAACCACAAGCAAAAACAAAACAAAAGAAAACACACACAGAAAAAATGTGGGGGATAAGGGTTTTGTAAAGGTTCTGTTAGGTTCATATTTTTATATCATTTTGCCTATAAATGCAGTATTTGCAGTGGGACTTTGGAGACAAATGATCTATGTTTTTATGGTTTTCTATGGAAGGTATTCCTCAGGCCAGGCTCTTTCTGGGGGGCACCCTGGGCAGGGCAGGGGTCCTTGGGAGGCACTTCTTGCCAAATGCAGACCAGGGGTGAATTTGCTGAGGTATGTGTTCCCGGCACAATGGGCTCTGTTTTCTGACCGTTGTGCATTTTCTAAGGGCGTCCAAACCTTTGTACAAATGTGTAGATAACATCTTGCTGCAGCTTTTGTGAATAAAAGACACATCGGTTGTTAAAATGGCTCCTGAGCTCACTGGGCGAGCTGCCCTGCAAGGGTCCTGGGGTGAGGTGGCCTCAAGGCATTGAAGGATGCATCTCCAGGACAGCAGGGGACTTACCTTCTGCTTGTCGGCCCTGCAGCAGCCCTGCAGGGACCAACCTTGCAGGGGAGAGGGGAGAGTAGGGACAGACCGAGAGGGGACAGCAGGGACAGACCAAGGGGACAGAGCAGGGACAGACCGAGAGGGGACAGAGCAGGGAAAGACTGAGAAGGGACAGAGCAGGGACAGACTGACGGGGGACAGAGAGGGACAGACTGAGAGGGGACAGAGCAGGGACAGACCGAGAGGGGACAGCAGGGACAGACCAAGGGGACAGAGCAGGGACAGACCGAGAGGGGACAGAGCAGGGAAAGACTGAGAAGGGACAGAGCAGGGACAGACTGACGGGGGACAGAGAGGGACAGACTGAGAGGGGACAGAGCAGGGACAGACTGAGAGGGGACAGGAGGGACAGACCGAGAGGGGAAAGAGCAGGGACAGAGTGAGAGGGGACAGGAGGGACAGACCGAGAGGGCAGAGTAGGACAGACCGACAGACCGAGAGGGGACAGAGCAGGGACAGACGGAGAAGGGACAGCAGGGACAGACTGAGTCAGGGTCCACGGGATGGGGCTGGGCTGGTGGGAAGCAGCATTTTCTGGCGGGCTCGGGGCCCTTCCCAGGGGTCATGCTAGCTGGGGAAATTGAGGCAGGTACTGCAGTGGGAGACCCTTGATCTCTTTCCTTTGTCCCCTGCCTGTCTCTCCAGGAGACAGATGAGCAGACACACAGGACACATCAGGCTCAGGACCCCCGAGCTGGCAGGAGCCCCCGCCGGGCACGGCCACCCTCCCCACCCTGCACCTTCTGCAGGCCTCAGGTGGCCCTGCCCGATGCTCACACCCTGGTCCTGAGCAGCCCCACTGCTGCCCCCACCCCGTCTGCGCGCCCCCGGCCCCCCGGCTGTGGTGCGGGCACCACGGCCCCTCCCAGCTGGCTGGGCCCTTCCTCGTGTGGTCTGGGACTCCCCCTCCGGCACGGGGGCTGTTCCGCCCTGCACCCCACACCTCGTGTGGTCTCTGCCTGTACTCCCCGCCTCCGTGGGGCCTCTGAAGGGTGGGGTGGGGTCTGAGTCATTGCTGTGCCCCCACATTGGGCACAGCGCTGGGCCTCAGTGGGGCCTCAGGGGATACTTGCTGGAGGAAAGAACGAGGGAACGAGGGAACGAGGGAACGAGGTTTCTCCTCAGGGGGGAGGCCCAGCTGGGGGCAGAAGCAGGTCCCACACCCAACAGCATTTGACAGCGTGCAGAATGCCTCCCCGGCTAACCCCTCCTGTCGTCTGCACTGAGCCCTCCCCCTCCAACCGCCCCAGGCTGCCTTCTTGCTCCCTGCTGCCTATGGCACGGCCCCCCGCCCCTGGGGTTGGGCTCCCATGTCAGCCAGAGGCATTGGAAGCCCGGAGCACCTCCGGGCTCTCCCTTTCTATTCGGAGATCTGGTTCCCGGCCTGGGCTCAGGCCTAGCCACCAAGCCTGCTTGTCTGCCACTGAATTTGGGAGGCGCCGAGCGGTCCAGGTGGCTGTGGTGGGGCTCTGGGTGGGATGGGAGACAGGCTTTCAGGACCTGATATCTGAGGGGATGGGCTGAGAAGCCCACTTGGTCTGGGACTTCCGTGAGCCAGGCCCAGCTGGCTGTGACCCATGGTCTGACCTTGCCATGCAGGGGTGCTGGGCGCCCTCCTCCATCCTGAGGGACCAGCACAGTATTGGGGTCTGGGTGGGGTCAGGGCCACCCCCACATCAGAGAACAGGGCGGGGTTGGGGCTGGGGTGGTCACACAGGAGACTGGGGGGGAGGCCTGCCTGAGAGCCAAGGCCATAGTGTCCTGACCATCTGGCCAGAGCTGTTTGGGGGGGGGGTGGACTGCACTTGGGGGTGCCGTGTGGGTCCCTTCCTCCTGCAGAGAACACCCCTTCCTCCCTCTCCTACCCCTCAGCCACTGGAGGGGCCCAGAGCCTGCTCCTTGATGACAAGCCCTTGATGCCCTTGACCCTCTCCGACCCCCCCCCCCCCCCGCCAGCTACTGCTGGGGGTGGCTGACCTTTGGGGCCAGCTAGGGTAGCCTCCTTCCCACAGTCCAGGGGAGGCTCTGGGAGGGTGGCGCCTGCTTTTCTGGATGGGAACCCCCTGTTCTGGGGGCACCTGGAGCCTGGGGCCGCCTTTCATCTGGGACATCAAAGCCTTCAGCCCTGTCATTACAGGCTGGGAACCGAGCTGGGGAGTGCCCATTTCATGGATGGGAAAGCCGCAGCTGCCTGGGACCCAGCTCTCGGACCAACGCTGAGGCGGCCCTCGTGTGATGCCACCTATAAGGGGTCTGTGGGCATCCTGCTTATGGGATGTGTGGGGACACAGACCCACAGTGAGCCGGGCTACCTCAGGCTCCTCCTCTGGACTTTCTTCTTGGAGGAGGCACGGATTTAGGACACTCAAGGCCAGGGGGAGGGGGTTTCCTGTGTCGGGGGGCCAGGGTCAGCCAACCCCAGGGGTGGGAGTGATGGTGCCCTGAGAGCTGGTGAGACGCCTGCCTGGGCCATCTGGGGACAAGGACGGGAGCCAGCCCCGGCGGGCGTCTCTGCCTCCGAGGCCGGCCTGGCACCCGGCCAGCCCACTCCCGGGGGTGAGGTGCCCGCCTGACTCACTCCACGAGTCCAGGCCTGCTCTGCCCGCCCTGCCCACCCTGGCCCCGGGCACTGGGGGGCCACTCGGGAAGGTGAGGCCAGGTGGAGGTCGGGCTGGGCTGGATGACCAGGGCAGGGGGCTCACAGGGACCAGTGGTGGCTGGGAACCAAGGTGGGGGCAGGTGGGTGGGCAGGAGCTGGGTACCTGGCCTGCAGCCCCACCAGGGTTTAGAGCCTGCCGTCTCCTTCCTGGGCCTTAATCTGGGCAGAGGGGCATGATGCCCCCCACTCCCCCCCCCTCACCTGCCACCCAGGGGGGTTTTTAGGAGCCAGGGGGACGGCCTGAAGCTTTGGGAGTGACTGGGTCTCTGAGCTTCCTCTTCCCGTCACCTCACACAACGATGGCGGCCGGGAGGGCCGTGTGGCTGCTGCGGCGACAGCCATGGGGATGGGGGCAGGGTAGGGCCATCACAGTGGCAGCGGTGATACTGGGGATAGCGGTGGCAGAGGTGGGGGAGCCTGGCCCTCTGGAGCTCCGAGCAGCACTCTGTGTCTGCAGGGGCCGTGCTTCTGCCGGGTCCTGGCCCCCGTGAGGCCAGCTATGGGGCCTCGACCCTTCCCGGCCCGTGTCCTGGGGTGGTGGGGGGAATGGGGGTGAGTCCACACTGCAGCCTGAGGTGACGGGTCCGCCGTCTGTCAGGGCCCTGGGCTGCCTCAGTCTTCCTCGCGCTTCAAGAGCGCCCGCCCGGCTGGGCGTCGCTCCGCCTCGGGGTCCCCCCCCCCCCCCCAGCGCTCACCCCTGGCCCACCTCGGCCCCACTGTCCCGGGGAGTCTGAGCACCCCCCCTCCCATGGGGCCTCCCTGCAGCCCTGGGTGGGGGAGGGCCTGTCTCAGCGGCTCCACTGGGACAGGAGCTAGGGGGACTGAGGCAGACAGGGTCCCCGAGGGCCCTGGGGGTCTGGGGCCTGGCCCTGGAGTCGGCCGCAGCAAACAGGAAGCCCGAAGGGTGACTTCTCCCTCCCGATAACGTGTTTACCAAGGCGGGATCCAGGCCCCGTTTCCACACAGGAAGCCTGGGAGGCTGGGCGGGGGCCAAGGAGGAGCTGGCTTCCCGCGGGCTGGGTCTGCCTCGTGGGGGTGGGGGGCGCAGCCCTCAGCCCGGACAGAAGCCTCCCCGCCCAGAACCCAGGGCAGGGGGCCCCGGACGTCCTGGTGACCCCGGCCCGTGTTGTGGTTGGGGACCCCGAGACCCCGTTAGGCAGTTAGACAGGGCCAGGGCCGAGGGGCATGGTGTCCCCAGCGTGGCCTGGCCCAGGGGGGCTGGCGGGAGTGCAGGGACACCGAGGTCTCAGGGGAGGGGCCCTCTGGGAGGGGAGGGGGCTTCTGGGAGGGGTGGGCCCACCGGTGTCTGTACCTGGAGCAGCCATGGGCCCTCCCTCCTTGCCCCCCTGCCCTGCCCCAGGGTCACCGGGCTTCAGGCCCAGCCGTAGCCTCACCGTCCTCCCCAAATGCCCTCCTGACCAGGTCACCCCGTCCCAGACTGACAACCACAAATGCCTCTCGGCCTTCTGAACAGACGCGGGCTGCTGAGCTGGGTCCTGGAGCCTTCCAAGAATGTGCTTTCCCCTCCCCTCCCCGCCCCCCTCCTCCACTCCTCTTCTCCCTCCTCTTCCCCTGCCCCCTTCTCCCCTCCCATCCTGTCCCGCTTCTCCTCTCCCATCCATTTGTCCCCTCTCCTCCCCTGCCCTTCCCCTTCCTCCTCCCTTCCCCTCTCTCCCCTCCTCTCCCTCCCCTCCCCCTCCCTCCCCGCCCTTCTTTCCCTCCCCTCCCCTTCTCTCCTTTTCCTTTCTTCCCTCCCCCTCCCTCTTCTTCTCCCTTCTCCTCCTTCTTCCTCTACTTCCCTCACCCCACTTCTCCCTTCCCCTCCTCTCCCTTCCCTGGTCCCTCCTTCTTTCCTACCTTGTGAAATAGGCCCCCGTGACGAGCACAGAATGTCATATGCACCTGCCGCCCAGTCCCATCCAACCTCAGTCTTTTGCCTCTATCTGTTTCAGAATCACCTTTTAAAAATAGATTTTATCTTGGGGCCGACTGGGTGGCTCGGTCAGTTGAATGTCAAATTCTTGGTTCCTGCTCAGGTCACGATCCCAGGGGCGTGGGACTGAGCCCTGCGTCAGGCTCCGCGCTGAGAGTGGAGCTCGAGGTTCTTTCCCTGTCTCTCTGCCCCTCTCCCCCGCTTGCCCGCGCGCACTCTCTCTCAGATAAAGAAATAAGCAAATAAGTAAATATATTTTATCTCAGGTTTACAGGAGATTTCTGAAGACAGTACAAATTCCCATACACCCCACACTCAGCTTCCCTGACGCTAACATCTTACAGAGTGTAATGGAGCGAGTGTTGATACGTTATCAGGAACTAAAGCCAATATTTGTTCACATTTACCCGCGTGTCTTTCTGGTCCAGGATCCGCCCTCCCCCAGGACAGCACACCAAAGCGGGGCACCTCCCCAGATTATTTGGAATCACTCCCACGAGAGGCCCGTCTCTTCTCTCCCCTTTGTTAATTAGTCCCTCGCTGCTGGGGACACCGATTTCACACTCGGGGTTATAATCCAATACTACCTAATTTTCTTCCAGCGTTGGGCACTGGGAGCCTTGCATCGGGCCAGAGCCATTTTTAGAGTCCTCGCCCACCGCGCGGAGGCCCCTGTGCCTACCAGGGTGGCGCGGTCCGGAATGGGTGTCCTCTGGCACAAGGTCCCTGCCTGGCCCGGTCTCTCTGCTGACTCCTCGCCGGGTACCCACCGGCACTGGCGCCCGCAGGCCCTGGCACTCTGAGATGACAGCTGCGAGGCCCCAGGGGTGGTGTCTGTGTCCGGGTGGAGGGGAACGCAGCAAGCCTGGGCCATCGTCTGGGGCTCCCTCACAGTGTCTGACCACGGGGCAGGGGTGTGCGGGAGGCGCCTGCTGGCTGGTTGGTGCCGGGCTGCATAGGGCGCAGGACCGCGTGGGCGCAGGACCGCGTCCATGGTGCCCACGGTGTCCGTCTAATTGTCTAATGGCCCAGGTGGGCCCGGCAGCTGGAGAAGAGGCAGTGACGTCTCCAAGGACCCGCAGGGCGGCTCCAGGGTGAGGTCACCCCGTACCTGCCTTCACGCCGTCACCGCGTGGCGAATACGAGGTCAGCTGGTCCGCCCTGCTCCCGCAGTGTCTAGGCACAGCCATTCGGGAAACCATGGCCTTGGTGAATAAAATGCCTTTACCTGTCCCTTGAAGAGGACCGTGTGCCCCACGGAGAGAGAGCTCCCAAGTTGGGGCCCTTTGAAGGGAGCCCCACACATCTCGGAGGCAGGGACCAGGGTTTCTGGGATGAGTTGGCTCGAGGCTGGACCCCCGGGTGTGGGGCCCAGAACGGCTGCTGCACCGTGGGCCCCGGGCGGGTCCTCCCCTCCCGTGCCTTCAGCTCCCCTCCTGCAGGGGAGGTGCCCCCTGGCTGTGTCCGAGTCGCCCCAGACGTTGAGCACAGGTCGCCGTGGTTTGGAATAAATCTCTCCTGTTTCTCCAGCAGCGGAGACATCGGCCGTATTTCTTGCAGCCTCGGTGGCCGTCTGGGGAAGCTGATCCGCCGGGCAGAGTGGTGATGTTCTAAATCTAGCACCCAGCCCTGATTTGTGGGCCTGTCTGTGCTGGTGCGGGGCGCGCCGGTGTCTTTATGAGGAGGGATGAGCCTCGGCTGAGAACCCCGGGCGGTGTGTGTGGGGGGTGCGGGGATAGTCTGCAGCCCAAGCCGCCCCCGCTGGCCAGCCACTGCGTGCACCTGTGTCTCCCGCAGTGGCTTCTGGGCTCGGGTTTCTGGAGCCTTCTGGGGGTTCCCAGGGCTTTCTGGAGGCTGAGCAGGAGTGACTCAGGGACACGGTGCTTGTATGTTCGTATGTCTTAAGTCAGTGCCCTCGAGGGCCACCCTCACTGGTCCACTCAGAGGGTATCCGAAGGCCCAGGATTTCCCAAGGATGGAACATTCCAGGCTCCGTCGTGTGCTGGGGGAATGCCGAGAATGCCCCCCGCCTGGCAAGCTCCAGCTGGAGTCTCCCCTCCTCAGGGCCTTTGGGCTTGGAATCCCCAGCCTGAGGGTGGCCCCCAAACTGCACATCCTGGCCCCCAGGCTCTGGGGTCCTTGGAGCAGCAGAACAGAAGGTTCTGAGCTGGGCGGACCCCTTCTCCGAGTCCCAGGCGTCAGGGAACACCCACTGTCGGGTCTCCCTACTGCGACCACCTTGCTTAGCAGGGAGAGACGACAGTCAGTTATCCTCCGCCATCAGACGGAGGGGCACGGGAATCTGGGAGGGGTGGCAGCAGGAGGTGCTCTGGGCTGGGAGAGCAAGGTTGGGTGCCCCCCCCCCCCCCCGCCATAGCTGGGGCTCCTGGTGGGCGGTCCCTGCCTCAGCAGAGGGCGGGGCCTTTCTTAGCTCATTATTTCCTTGCAAACATCTCAGTGGCCCTGGGACTGCCTCTAAGGACCACCCTCCACCCCTACAGTTAGCCTTACCCAGGGGAGTGGCTGAGGGCCTAGGTGGGTGCAGGTCCCTGGTCTGGCAGCTGTGTGAGGGGACCCAGGAGGCCCCGGGGACAGTCCCCAGGACCCCGACAGACAGCTCGGGCTGGGAACCTGGCATGCTTTGAGCCCTCGGTTCGGGGGAGAGCTGGTGACGACTCAGCCAGTCCCGTGGCAGGACCCAGGGGACCAGGCAGGGCATGGGGTCAAGACGAGGAGGGGCTGGCTGAGTGGCGGGGGGCTTGTGTATCCCACTGTTCACTTATTTCAAGTTGTGCTGATCTGACGGGGAGGTGGAGTCCCAGGGGGAGTGCGTGGCAGGCCATGCAATTTGTTAATAAGCCGCGGAGGAAAATGGATATCTGCGGGAAGCGTGCCTCCCCCCGAAGGCCGGACTTATGAACGGGCGTGCATTCATGCACACACTCGCGCTCACACACGTGTGGGACTTGCCGCCCCACGCTCCGTGCTCGTCGTGTCGGAATTCTTGGAGTCCTGGCCGGCCGGGGATCCTTTCTCCAGCCTCCCACCCTCCCTCCAGCCCGTTCTTTCTGGCAAGTCTGTGGGGAGGACCCTGGCGTTGGTGCCCGCAGATTTGGGCCCCAAGACCGGTGGGCCCGCCCCCTGCTGCCCAGAGCGGGTGCAGAGCCAGAGCCCGGGTCCCGGCCTCTTTCCCCACATCCCCTGGTCCTGGCGGGACAGCAGACTCAGGGGCTCAGTGGCAGGAGAGGTGATTTCCCGAGCAGTGAGAGTGCCACATGTGATCAGAGGATGGGCGGGCTGGGCGTCCCAAACCGGGCATTGCCGGACACCCGGCTGTCTGCGCAAAAAGTCCGCATTCCAGACCAACAGGGCAGCGGATGGACGGCCCCTGAGCAGCTGGTGGGAGGAGGGAGGCTGGGGGTGGGGCTCTGTGCTGCGGCTTCTTCGAAGGGATGGTGCCCTTGGCTGAGGCAGGGATGCGGCGGGAATACTGAGGCGGAAGACCCTTCCTTTCTGAGAGTCCCCCCCGCCCCCCCCCACCTCCTCCCACCGCCATCCCGGACTGGGAGGAGCAGGGGTAGGGAGGCTGCAGGAGACGGGCGTGGAGGGCACCAGGACCCGCCAGGGAGAGAGCAGCTATCTGCTGGGCCTGGTGGATGCCGTTTTGAAGGCACTCACCTTTTAAAAAATGGTTATTTCCATGTTCTTTCTCCTGGTTTGTTTGTTTCTCCAGGAACGATCCTTTCCGGAGGCCCCTGGGGCGCTATGGGCAGATTGGTGCCTGGCCCTGGAGAGCGCAGGGTGCGGGCTAGCGCTGGGGGGTCGGCCCGTCCCGGCCCCTGGCTGACAGCCCCCCTACCCCAGGGTCAGCCCTCAACTGGGCCGTACTGGACCCGCCTTCTTGCGGGCCTCAGCGTTTTGGAGAAGCCAAAGCCCTTCTTGGCTGAGGTCCCCTGCTGTGCGCCTGGCCCTGGGAGCCGAGGGCAGGGTGGCAGACACAGCTGGGGGGGAGGGCAAGACAGAAGCTGAGTAAATACACGGCTGTGCTTGGACCGGAGCCGCCGGTGACCCATCAGGTGGGGACAGGCAGCGTGGGAGGAGCCCTCTGCCAGGCCTCCGGTCACGTGCCTGCGGCGACGCTGTGTCGCGGGTGCCCCCGCCCCATTCCTGCTATCCCTGCTCCTTTCCTGGGCCTGCGGGACGGGCACCAATGTCAGCTCCAAACCACAGAGGCTGCATAGCCTCCTTGGGTGAGGAGGGGGAAACTGAGGCGCAGGATGGCGGGGGCACAGCTGAGTCCTCCTGAGCAGTCAGGTGGATCAGGCCTGGACCTCTAACCGCGGTCTCTCTGTGTCCCTCACCGACCGTCATAAGCCTCGGTCACCTGTCCCCGTGCCTGACCGGGGTGCCATGGGTGAGGACCAGGGACCCTGGTCCCTGGCATTCCCTGGCATGCCTGGTTTCCAGGCATGGTGCTGGCATTTACATCACAAGATGGCTTCTCGCCAGGTGCCTTTCCCAGGTGGCAGGGGAACTGGGGCAGGAGGCAGGGTGGGGGCAGTGGGGGACGGCTATCTCTCCCTGCCTCTCTCAGAACCAGCCTCCTGCCACAGCTGTTTGCCTGGCTCTGGCTTCCCCCACCGTCTGGACCCTCATCAGAGCCCCTTCTGAACTGTGTCTCCTGCCCTCTGTGTCCCCAACCCCAGCGCTGGGGTCGGGACAGGCTGCCTCAGCAGGAGGAGGGCTGTAGGTGAGGTCTGAGTGAGGCATGAGCAAGGGGGCTATTCCTTTGGGTGGGTGATGGAAGCTTCCAGAAGCTTTTCATCTGCTCTAAGGCTTTCACCCCAAGCTCTGTTCAAGCCCTCAACTCCTGTCCCAGCTATTCCGCAGTGGGCCCTGGGGGCCCGGCCCTGAGCTGCAGTCATGACACTTTCCACCTGTGTGTGTGTGTGTGTGAGGTCTGTGCTCGTGCGGGGTCTGGGGGACTATGAGGGTCTGGGGGCCTGAAGCAATGAGGATCTATGTGATCCGAGGCTGGGGGGATTTAGGGATCTGAGAGTCTGGGGATCTGAGGGTCTGGCTCAGGGCCTTGGGCCTGACTGCATTGGAGTCTCCCTTGAAGGAGCCTGGACTTTAGCACAAGTATTTTCTTTTAGAAGCTTCCAGTGGCCACTACTGTCCGTGAGCTGCACCCAGCCAGGCCATGAGAGGGGAAGGGGGGCCTCCTTGTCTAGAGTCTTGGGCAGATCGGCCCAGACCCTCGACAGCCTCTCTGAAGGCAAAGGCGGGGGAACAGAGGCCCCCGCGGAGGCAGCAGGTGTGAGACTCAGGGAGGGGGCGTCGAGGGAAGGGCGGGGAAGCTTCTGGGGTGGCATGCAGGCAGAGCAGGGAGGGCGGAAGGGAGGGGGCGGGGCTGAGGCCCGTGCAGTCCCAGAGCCCCCACTTGTGTTAATGCTCAGCTGCGGCCACCTTGAACTTCTCGATTCCAGGCCCTGGGGGAGTCAGGCCCCACCTGGTCCCCTCCGGAAGCTGGCTGCCCGTGGAGTTGGGCACTGAACCCTCTTCTGCTCCTCCACCACTGAGCCAGATCCAGAGGCCACAGACCAGATGTTGGGGGCTCTGGAGGGGGGTGGGCTCTGGTCCCATCAGAGCATCATCAAAAGCTGCTGTGTGACCTAGGCAGACTCCTGGGCCTCTCCGGTCATCACTGTCCTCTATGGTGAAATGAAGACACTGACCCTTGACTTTTCCGCTTTGGAGCTGGCTCTGATCTGTGACCTCAGCCCTCCAGGGCTCAGTTTCTCCCTCAGGGGGCTGGGGACTCCTAGACAGTGGGAGCCCCCAAACTGAGAGAGTAGAAGAGGGCTGTGGGTAGAAGGGGCCCGGCAGGTGAGGGGCCGAGATGGGGAGATTCCGGTGGGAGTCGAGCCTGGAGGAGGGGCCCTGGGCCAAGCCTTCCCCACGCTGAGAGTTCAGAGGGCTGGTCCCCCAGCCTGGCCACCGCAGGGAGGCCCGGCATGGCTTGTAAATCTTCACTGCTGTCAACTTAACCACAAACGTGGAGCGAGGCGGCCATTAGCGCTGACCTCCCGGTCGGACATGCCTGTCACCAAGCAGGAGCGGCAGGAGGGGCTTCTGTCTGACAACTGCCTGCTGGACCCTTCTGCCCAGGGCCTGCCAGGGCCCGTCTGGCCCCTTCCCTGACCTGGGTGTGGCCTGGCTCTATCCCCGAGCAAGGGGGCTCTCAGAGTCTCGTCCAGAGTCATGGGGACACAGGGTCAGGCAGTGACTGGTCCCAGTGCCCCACGCAGCCAGACTGGGTACACAATCCTACCAGCTGTGTGACCTCAGGCATGCTGCTGAGCAAATCTGGGCCTCTGTTTGCTAATCCGGAAAACAGGGACACGTATTCTCACCTGCCTCACAGGGTTTCGGGAAGAATCTAACATTGGTGCAGGGCACGTGTCTGTGTCTGTGTCTGTGTCTGTGTCTGTGTCTGTGTCTGTGTCTGTGTCTGTGTGTGCACACGTGGGTGGTGCGTGTGCATGAGTGAACAGGGAGTCTGCCCCTGGGGTGTGCAAGGTGGGCATGCCGGCCCCAGAGGGGGTGGCCGGGGTGCCCGTTCCTGCTTGCCAGGGGCTCTGTCCCTGCTCCCCTGAGACCTATAATTCCCTGCCTTCCTTCCTGAGCCTTGGGGCTGCCCCTGTCCTGTTCCCTGAGGCTCTCATCCAGAGCCAGGGGCAGGGGCAGGGGCAGGGGCAGGGGCAGAGAGAGGGGCAGGGGAAGGGAGGAGGGCAGGGAGAGGGGCAGGGACAGGGGCAGGGGGAGGGACAGGGGCAGGGGAGAGGCAGGGGTAGGGGAGGGGTAGGGACAGGAGAGGGGCAGGGAGAGGGACAGGCTCAGGGGCAGGGGCAGGGACTGCGATGTCCCTCCCTCGGTGGCTGACGCTCCCTCTCCTGACCCCTGTGCGTTGTCAGGCGAGCAGGGGCCCCCATACTCGTGAGCTTGTAGAGGGGAGGCATCTCAGCTGTGGGTGCCAATATATGGGGTGTGAACGCCAGAGCTGGAGCAGGGTGATTAGACTTGCAAATGGCCCCACGGCCTGGAGCGGGGGCCGGGGTGAGACCCCAGCCCTGTTCACAGAGACGTCGCCCCGGGCAAGGCTGGGGAGACCAAGGCTGGGTGGGGGCACCTTGCACGGCCCCCCCCCCCAGCCTTCCCCTTTCCCACACTGGGGTCACTGGGGAAGGGGCTGCTGTCCCGGCACCTGGGGCCCCTCCACTCCTCAGCACTCTCCTCCCGGATGCTCCCCAACTCCCCGTGGCCGTCCCTGCTCTGTCCCTTTGGGGACCTCCTCCAGTGGGTCCCACTTTTCCCCGGGACCACCTTGCCCACATCTGGGCACGAGGTATGGCTTCACATTGCCTCTAGACACAGGGGCCCCCAAACCCCAGATCTGTGATTCCGTGCCCCCCATCTCCAAAATTGCCCTGTGCCTCTCGGGCTCCCCCAGACCTGCGGGATCTCAATCAGTGCTCCCTCAAACCCGCCTCTCACCGTGTGCCCCCAAAGCTCTGTCCCCTTCCCCGACCTGGGTGTGACCTGGGCTCCCGATGCCTTCAAGTCCAGCCCTACACCATGACCCCCCCTCCACCCGTCTCCCAGGCGTGGCCCGAAAGGCCCTGTCCTGGCAGAGGGAGGAACGGAAGGGGTGTCTCACCTACACTCAGGCCAGAGGGTCCCCCTCGGTGGCGACTCAGCCTTTCCCTTAACAAGACAAAGAACGGGGCACCCGGCCCGCTCAGTCCCACGTGTGACTCTTGGTCTCGGGGTTGTGAGTTCGAGCCCCACGTGGGGTGTGAGATTACTTAAAAATAAAATCTGTTTTAAAAAAACAACCGAGACAAAGAGCATTTGTTTGCCGTGACATCTGGTCTGCTCCTTTTTAGTCTGTTTCTGGTCATCACTGTCTGTTGAGTTGCTTCCTGGCGTGGGGCGGTGGCATAATCCTGGAGTGACTTTCATGGCTTGTCTGACACCCGCCCTGGGGCAGCCGCCTTGGCTGAGTGCCTGCGGGTCCCGGCAACAGGACCTCCAGTCCAGCAGGTGACCTGAGGCCGGCAGGTGATGGAGGTCAGGAGAGAGAGCAGAGAAAGTGTGTGGGGTGCTGCTCCGAGGAAGGGAGGTCCTTCCGCCCGGGACAGGGGTGTTCAGGGAAGGCTTCCTGGAAGAGAAGGCACTCAGCGGGATCCTGGGAGGCAGGCAGGAAGGTGTAAGGGTCCTCCTGGCGGAAAGGAGCGGCCCGGACAAGGACGGAGGTGTCGTTGCGGGGGATTTGCTGGGTGAGGCGGGCAGTTTAAGGGCTCTGCTGCCCTGGTGGTCAGCGGAGGGGAGGCCCAACTGGGGGTGGCCAGGCGGGCGGCTGGGCACCCCAGGCTGCCGGTGGGGAGCCAAGGGAGAGAGGCGGCGTGCTGCGGTGTCCGTCATCCTTCACGGATGGGATCGAGAGCGGTGCCCTTACCAAGCACCCTTACCCTCCTCGGGGCGGGCCTGGCCCGTGGCTCCGGCTGTCTCCGTCCACGGCGGACGGGGGCCCAGCCAGGAGCACGGGCCCGGCACAGAGCTGGTGTTCAGCGTGGGGCACCTCTGCGCCCGGCCTCACCCACAGCCGCTCGGGGTTTAGGAGGGCTGCGAGGCGTGAGGCCCCCGGGACGGCGGGACCGCCAGCGCCGTTTCGGGAAGCTGTTTGGTCCGAGAGGCTTTAGGCGGCCAAGGACAGCTCTGGAAGGAAGCTCTGGGCTGAGACACAGAAATTGCTGTTCCTCCCTTGGTTCTGGCGCTGTGTTCTTCATTCACTCGTGGAGGGGAGGAGGGGAGTGGGAGACCCTGCTGGGTGGGAGCTCCCCCAGGTCAGCCGGAGCCAGCTGCTAAGCTTTTGGGGCTTTTGTGAGCTGGTCGTCAGGCATGTTTGTCGCTAAGTAATGTAGAATGAAATCGTTCCCGTCCTCGGACGGCAGGGAAAGCTAACGAGGCCGGCCCGAGTGTGGTCCCGGCCTTGAGCTGAAAGAGGTTCCTGTTGAATGAATCACATTTGCAGGAGGGCGGGAGCCAGCCCGAGGTGTGGGACTTGCTTCCTTTGTCAAATCGTGTGCGCGGCGGGCGGGCGGGAGGGTGGGTGGCCGTGGGTTTGGGCTGCGACCCGGGGGGCGGGGGCGTGGAGAGCCCGTGGGAACCAGGCTGGGCGGAAGTCACCGTGGAGTATTGTGTATTTCCTTGTTATCTGCGAACACGTTCTCTACAGCAGTGACATTGGGAGCACGCGAAGGGCCGGTGCACCTGCGCACAGCGGTGGTTTCTCAGAGCCCGTCGTTGGCCTTGGCCAGCGCCCGTGCGGCGGGAGGGGGGTGCTTCTTAGTGCCAGAGAAAGCGTATTTGAATGCGTCCGGGCAGGGAAGAAGAGGAAGGTGGGGAGTGTGGTGGCTGAGTCAGGGACACAGCTTGCCAAGGAGAGGGGCCGGGACAGGGAGGGGCAGAGGGGGTGAGGAGGCAGCCCCCCACCCGCTCTGAGGGGTCAGCGCTGGCGGGGCTCTGATCGGGCGGCTCGTGTTTCCTTTGTCGGATGGGGGCGGGGGGGCGCTCATTCCCAAAGCACATGCCGTCTGATCTGTGATCCGTCGCGGGCCCGTGCCCTGTATTAGTACCCGCCCCCAGACGGGCTGCCCGCCCTCCCTCAGCCCGCCTTTGCCTGTCCCCCTGCTGACAGGGGCCCCCGTGGAGAGTCCTGATATGTGTGGGACAGCTGAGGTGAGCATCCAGCCGTAATGAAATGTTAATGTGCTTGTCAGTCAGGTGTCGGAGTCGGCAGTGCTCTCCAGGGGCCCCCGGGCTGAGGGGGAGGGTGGGCAAGGGGTCACCGCCTCCCTCTGACACCAGGAGCTTTGCTGCGGCAGGAGGGCTGGCAAGTAGGGATTCAGGGCTGGGCCAGGACCAGGGTGTGAAGGAAGAATGTTGGCGTGTGTCAGCTCTCCCGTCCCACCCGATGAAGTGGTGCGTGGGGCGCTGGCCCTGAGGTCTGTCCCAGCTCTGCCCTCCGTGACGCTGGGAGAAATGCCAAGGTCAGAGCCTCAGCCTCCTTGTGTCCTCTCAGTATGGAGAGAGATGGTGAAGTTGTCGATCCGACGATCTGCTGTCACAAGTCCATTCATTCACTTGGTAAACATTCATTGAATACCGGGAACTAGCATGGTCTTTACCCTCCTACGGCCACTTGCTCCCCACCTACCCACCGACCCATTTTCCCAGTCCTTCCTCTCATTCTGGTCACCACTGTTCACCCCAACCTACTATCTCCTTGTTCCCTAACACCTGGCTGTGTGTCCAGCTACCTACTGTCTACTTTTCGTATCCCCACCTATCTGTTCACCCATCCACTGGCCCATCTGCTCATCCATCCATCCATCCGTCCGTCCATCCATCCACCCATCCATCCATCCATCACCCATTCATCCATCCACCTGTCCATCCATCCATCCATCCAGTCACCCATCAATCCATCCATCCATCCATCACCTGTTCATCCATCCACCTGTCCATCCATCCATCCATCCATCCACTCAACCATCCATCCATCCATCCATCCACCACCCATCATCCATCCGCCTGTCCATCCATTCATCATCCATCCATCCATCCACCTGCCCATCCATTCATCATCCATCCATCCATCCATCACCCATTTATCCATCCACCTGTCCATCCATCCATCATCCATCCATCCGTCCATCCATCCATCCATCCATCCAACACCCATTCATCCATCCACCTGTCCATCCATCCATCCAGTCATCCATCCATCTGTCCATCACCCATTCATCCATCCACCTGTCCATCCATCATCCATCCATCCATCACCCATTCATCCATCCACCTGTCCATCCATCATCCATCCATCCATTCCATCACGCATTCATCCATCCACTTGTCCATCCATCCATCCAGTCATCCATCCATCCATCACCCATTCATCCATCCATCTGTCCATCCATTCATCATCCATCCACCCATCCACTTGTCCATCCATCCATCATCCATCCACCCATCCACTTGTCCATCCATCCATCATCCATCCATCCATCACCCGTTCATTCATCCACTTGTCCATCCATCCATCATCCATCCATCCATCCATCACCCATTCATTCATTCACCTGTCCATCCATCCATTCATCCATCCATCCATCCACCCGTCCAACACCCATTCATCCATCCACCTGTCCATCCGTCCATCATCCATCCATCCATCCATCCATCCCATCATCTATCCACTCATCTTACTTATCTAAAGGTAATTAGGGCTATGTGATGCTGGACTCAGGGCTGGTGCCGGAGGCAGATAAAAAGTGGACGTGGTCCCTGCTCTTGGGGACCCCTCAGCCTGCAGGAGAAACGTCTGTGGGGAATGTGTTTGCAGGGTCTATGCAGACCTGAAGTTGTTCAAGCCACTTGGGTCTCAGTGGAGCTGGAGCTAGGCTCTGGCCAACCTGCACTGCAGGGGAGATGCTTAGGTAGGCACATTTCCTCCCAGGGCACTGACTCTGGTGTCCTGTGTTGTCAGCTGAGACATTTTGGTTTGAGAAGGTAAGTCCTGGCCCATAGCCCACCTCTCTGTTGCCCTCTCTGTTTCTAAGGGTTTGGAAAAGTCCGTAGAACCTGGGAGTTAGCCAGAGAAAGGAGAACCCCGTAAGCCCAGGCCCCCGGTACCATGCTTTGGACATAAGGCCAATATCTGCCTTTCTGCTGCCACTTTCTGTTCAGAGTAGATATCCCAGGCTCCCAAAGGAATCTAAAGTGGTGGCTATGTCCTGAGCTCCCTGCCAGGCCTCCAGGGCCATGGTATTGTGTCTGCCTTGTTCTGCCCCCATGCCTCCATGCAGGGCTCTAAAAGTGGCCCGGTCATCTGAAGGGGAGGTCTGGGGTTGGGCAGACCCAGGCCTCGCTCTGCCGCTGGGTGTGTGACCTCAGGCAAGTTCCTCGACCTTCCTAAGCCTGTTCTCTTAACTATAAAGTGAGGCAGCTATCACAAATCTATGTGCACAGAGTCCCAGGCTCCTGGAGCTGACCGCAGTGCTCTATGGGTATCAGGGGGCCACGCAAGGGCTTCCCCTCAGGAGCTCTGGCTCCTCCCGGCCTTGCAGGATTGGAACTGGAGGTCTTCTCTACAGATGGCATGGGCCATGGGCACGAGTCCACACGTGCCTGTGGACATGGACAGGACAGGTGTCTGGGCTGACAGGAAAAGCTTCAGGGGGAGACAGACAGCATCAGGAGTAACCATTCGTGCAGAACCAGGGGCCCGCTATTATCACAGAACACAGCTATGCTTCTCAGGGGAGGACACCAAGGTTCCTAGCAGAGGTGACGAGCCCAGGGTCCCATGGCTGGCAGGTGGCCCATCCTCTGGCCTGTGCTTCTCACGTCTGGGACATACTGTTGCCCTGAGCTGCCTTCCGAGGGCTGGGCCGGCCTAGTGCTGGGCATCAGTGGTGCGGGGCGGTCAGGCAGACGCGGCCTGACGCAGGCTGAGCCACCCAGGGTGCCGGTGCCTGGCCCTGGCTGCCCCCCACCAGACACACCAGGGCAGGGCACTGAGGAAAGGCAGGAAGTTTGTACCATCTGTCCCCCAGGTGATTTGTTGGGAAACCGACGTGTAACTGCGTCCTGAATCATGTCTGGGGTTGCTACACGTGTATCGCGAACAGACTTGTTCCTAAATTATCTTTTATGATCACCAGCAAATCTGCGGGTAGCGGGCACGTGTACCCAAACCTCGCCGTTATTTGTGGCGGCAGACGCGGCATTAATTATTGACGGGCTTGCCCACCCCCTCGCCACCTCCAGTTAAAATTCATGGTCCGGCCGCTCTGCAAATATTGATTCTGACCCAAGTTGATGTTTTCCCCTTAACATTATTATAATGAGGGATAAAAATCAAATTGCCTGCACGGAAACTCGATCATTCTTCTGTGCATTCCTCATCGACCTTCCTTTCCCCAGGTTCTACCATAAATTATTCTATTCAATTAAGTAAACTCACACATAATGGCATTTTGCAAACTGAATAATTTATTGACTGCGTTTGGCAAAAGGCTGGTTTGGGGTGGGCAGGGAATGGGGGGGGATTTGGTCCCCGGCATTTCGGAGGCTGGTGGAGGCCGGTCTGGACCCGGGGCACCCCCAGGGGCCCGAGCAGAGCAGAGGGGGGTTGGGCCCCGGGGAGGCTTGGCAGAGGAGCTGAGGGAGGGAGAGGACGCACCCAGGTCCAGCACCTGGCTGCAGGGGTGAGGAGTGGAGAGTTGTCCAGCCGGTCTGCCCCGCCCGGCCTTGGCCTCAGCCCTGCTTCCAGGACCGAACCCTGCTCAGGGCGGGCGGGACACAGTGCCAGACGTTCACTGACTCCCAGCCCTGGAACTGGAAGCCTGGGGTCAGGGCTGGTTTCTCCGGAGGCCTCTCTCCCGGCGTGCAGACACCCTGTCCTCCACCTGCACTGGGGAGTCTATGTGTCCAGATCTCTTCCTGTCATAGGACACCAGTCAGAGGGACTCGGAGGGCCTCATTTTGTTTTATTTTACTTATTTTTTATTTTGTAAAATCATTTGTTTGTTATTTTTGAGGGAGAGAAAGCGAGCAGGGGGAGGGGCAGAGAGAGAGGGAGAGAGAGGGAATCCCAAGCAGGCTCCGCCCTGTCAGCACCGAACCCCATGTGGGGCTTGAACCCATGAACCCTGGGATCATGACCTGAGCTGAAATCAGGAGTCGGATGCTCAACCGACCGAGCCACCCAGGCGCCCCTGAAGGCCTCATTTTAAAGTAATCACCCCTTGGTGCGCCTGGGTGGCTCAGTCGGTTGAGCGTCCGACTTTGGTTCAGGCCATGATCTCACGGTTCGTGGGTTTGAGCCCCACGTCGGGCTCTGTGCTGACAGCTCGGAGCCTGGATGGAGCCTGCTTCGGATTCTGTGTCTCCCTCTCCCTCTGCCCCTTCCCATGCCCACGTGCTGTCTCTGTCTCCGTCTCTGTCCCTCTTAAAAATAAATAAACATTAAAAAAATTCTGTAAAAAAAATTAAGCGATCAACTCTTTAGAGGCTCTGCCTCCAAATGCAGTCAGCCCCCCGGTACTGGGACTCAAGGCTTCACGTGTGAATGTGGGGGACAGAGCTCAGCAAATTCCAGCCTCTTCGTGTCCTGCTCGGCCCCATGACGTCCCGATCTCTGGTGCCCTTGGGCCTCGAAGTCTGAGAACATGCGATGTGGGCGTGGCCTGTGCAACCGGAGGCTTTCCCGAGAGCACCAGAGCACTGGTGGGGGGCCTGTGCTCCCCGGGTGGCGGCCTCCATGGCCCCGCAGCCCCAACCCTGGCGTCTCCTCTGGTGTGTCTGCTGCCTGTCCCCCAACACAGCCCCACGTGCGCGCGTCCAGTGATGTCCCAGGTGCCCCGGGGCAGAGAGGGGCCCGTGCTTTTCCAGTCTCTGCATTTTGTTGAGGACTAACCTCAAGTTCATGTGCACTGAGAACCCGGAACCCTGAAGTCCCCGTGGCGTCCACGGCACCTCATCCCGGACACTCAAGCCATGGAAGCGGGTGGACAGTGGAGGGAGGGGCCTCTCCCCTGCCGCAGGGTGGGCGGGGAGGGAGCAGGCAGGGGCCCCCCACAGTGTGGATGGGCCCGGGCTCCGGCCCTTGGCCTTGGGCCCTGCTGGGCATGGAGCTCAGGCAGCCGACGGGGCTCAGAGGCCGGGGTGGGCTTCCCGCGGGTACGAGTGTTTACCCCATACATCGCACACTGTAGCCGCTCAGCTGAGAAATGTTTGTAACCATCGATTATGTAATCGTTGGGCCTGCTGGACCCACACTTCTCTGGAGCAGGGGACCCCGGGACGGGGAGAGAAGGTACCCTCGCCAGGGGGGCACCCACACAGGGCAGGTGGCGGCCCTGGGGCAGGTGGGGGTGGGGAGCCCCTGGCTGTTCTTCACTCCTGGAAGATGCATCGCGCCCGGGACGCTGGTGCCCTGGGGCCGCACTGTCTCATCTCCCACCTCCCTTCCCAACTGGCCAGCTGGGCAGAGGGACATGATGGTCACCGGCGACGCTGACCCGGGGGAGGCGTGCGGGGAGATGATTTCAAGTCTTTGACGCCCGGGCAAGTGCAGTTTAGATGTTCAGACGCTGCTCGTGTACCGAACAGGGACCTCCTGGTCCATCTTCTGTGTGGGGGTGGGGGGGACGGGAGGAAGCAGCAGGGGAGGGCACCTGGCCGCCCGGGGCCTGAATCTCGAGGGTACAAGGACCACAGGGGTGTCAGGAGGGACGCTGGGCACTGAACCCACAGATCCAGCCGGGCACAGCACTGACTTGCCTTCTTTTCTGTGTTGTTTGGATTTTCCACAATGACCTTGAGTTGTTTTGAAACAGATGAAGAAAATTTTAAAAATTTAAGTGTAAAGGATCGCACCTAAATATTTGATTTTTAAAGTAAGATTTCATTGCCTCTGTCCGGTAACACCTGCATGTATCCGGGGCCCGGGGCAGAGGCAGCCGGACCGGCTCAGCTCCCTCGGCCAGCACTCAGTCCCAGCAAAGGACACTCTGGTTTCTGACCCAGAGCAGCCGGTGGGCAGACGGCATGGGGGGAGGGGCTCCGGGCGGCAGGGGCGGCGGTGGGGACATGGTTGGGAGGGAGGGCCCACACGTCAGGAGTGAGAGATGGTCCACACGCGCGCTCCTCACTGGGGAGCAGCCTGACCCGAGGCGCCTCTGTACCCCAGCCCCCCGAACGTTCACGCTGGATCCCGGGGCATCACACAGAAGATGTCACCCGCCGCTGTCTGTTTCAGCCGGACGGTGGGGCACACTTGTCGAGTTCTTCTTTCCAGCCCAGTTACTGAAACCCTGGAGCTGAGCTCTGGCACCTGTCTGGAAAATTTGCATCTGGAGAGTGTGTCGTGCGCCTGCACCAGAGTGGGGGAGGTGAGTGTTCTTAGATGCTCAGCTCTTCCTTCAGTAACTCGGTCATTCAAGCAACGACAGTCGGACAGTCCACGCGGACTGGGGGTCAGTGAGCCCCAGGCCTGTCCTAAGGGCTTGGCCGGAGAAGAGGTGTCCTGTCTCCCCGAGGAAGGGAGGGGCCCGCGCGGGCTTGGGCTGCCCACTGAGGGCCCCCCCCGGGGTGGGAGGTGGTGCTCTAACCACCCTGCCGTCCTGCCTCCCTCTATCTACTGAGGAGACAGATGCTTGGAGGAAGTGTTTAGTTTAGGTGTAGAGAGGCCTCTCGGGTCGGAAGCCTCCTGACTCAGGGCAGCCCAGAGGGGCCACCCAGCCCCGCCCCTTCTGGCCACGGGCGGGAGGAGGGGGATCTGGGGAGCGGCTGCGTCTGGGGGTGGCCGGGTGCGGGGCAGGCCGCCCTGCGTGGCCGGCCCTGAGGGCCCGCCCTCCCCGCTCACACACCTTCCAACCTCCCTATGGCTCACACCTTCCCAGCCCGATCTCCTAGCCTTCCTCTCCTTCCCAAACCGTGGCATCAGAGCACAGGCTGCCGAAACACAGCCCCACCACCCGGGAGGCTCAAACAAGCGACGTTCGTGGTCTCGTGGTCTCGTGGTCTCGTGGTCTCGTGGTCTCGTGGTCTGGAGGCGGGAAGTCCAAGGTCCAGGCACGGGCAGGGCTGGCGCCTCCTGAGGCCTCTCTCCCCGGCGTGTAGATGCCATCCTCTCCCTGTGTCCTCACGTGCTCGGCCCTCTGTGCGTGTCTGTGTCCTGATGTCCTCTCCTTAGGCGGACACGGTCCTATTGGATCAGGAAGCACCCCAGGACCTCATTTTTAACCTGATAACGTCTGTGCAGACCCTGTCTCCAAATCTGCTCACATCCCGAGGTGCTGGGGTTAGGGCTTCAACATGCAGATTTCGGGGTGGGGGTCCCAATTCAGCTCACAAGGCGCGAATCTGGCCACAGTGGGTGAGCAGCCCCTGAAAGTGCACGATTCAACCCCCCCCCCCCTTAGGCCCTGGCCTCTTTCTTCCCAGTTCCATGTTCATGGGATGCCACAATGCCTCTCCCTGGCAGTCTTCCTGGGACCCTTAGAATGAAGAAGAATCACCCCTCCTGTGACTTTCACAGGCTCTGTCCCCTTCCTGGGCACCAAGCACTTTCTTCCTGTAATCTCGGAAGCTAACATCCGGGCCTTGCGTCCTGCCGCCTCCAGCCCGGGGCCTCCCCTCAGCCCGGCGACCAGGACCGGCAAAGGCACGTGCCGGGGTGGGGGGTGGGGGGGCTGGCCTGGCTGACCGGTCAAGGAGACGGTTAGAGGCAAGGGCCTCTTGGAAGCTGGAGGGAGGGGCCGCCCAGGCTGGGGCTGAGTGGACGGGGGCCCGGGAGAAGCTGGACAGCGCAGCGGACACCGGAGACCTTGGCCTCTGCCCCTCCGGCCGCCGGAGCTCTTCCTGATGGGACTCTGTGGCGAGAGGGAAGACGCCTGTGTGTGTGACGCCCTGATTTCGTGAAGGGCTCGGTGCCCGCTGCCCCTGTCCTGGGGGTCCTGCCTGGCACGTCACTGTTGGAGGGGCCTCTCCCTGCACCCCCCCGGGTGCCTCACAGGACCAAGGTGAGCTCAGGTCAGCATGACGTCGCCAGGGGACGTCTGCCCATCCTGCAGCCACGAGGTCCCACGCGGCAGTGGCAAAGGGGGTTGTGGGGGCGCAGGATCTCTGCTTTCCTGCAGGGTGACAGTGTGGCGCGCATCACATGGGTGGGGGTGGAGGCCGAGATCCCGGTGGGCTGGCAGGGGGAGGGACTGTCGGAGCAGGTGGGAGGTGTGAGGTGGAGCCTGGCCAGGGCCAAGGAGGCTCCGCGATCACCCTGATCGACCTCCTTGCCGCTCAGAGGGGGAACCCGAGGCCGGAGGCGTGGGACCAGGTTTGCTCACTCACGAGCAGGGCTGAGCCAGGGCTGAGCGACCCGGCTTGAAGGCTGTCCCACTGTCTCCCACACCGCGTCTGCTCCCGGGTCACCACACGCTGATGTCTGGGGTCAGGGAAGACCGACCCACAGTCATGAAGCGGCCACAGGGCGGTGAGGGCTGCGGTCCCGGAGGACTGAACGGCCCGTTATGCTTGGGAGTCAGGCCTGGAAGCCTGCTCAGAGGAGGTGGCTGCTGAGCCGAGTCTTGCCAGAAGAGCAGAAAGGGCAGGCCCTCTGGATGGGGGTCCAGTAGGTGGGAAGGCAGGAAGTGGGCGGAACTGGTGGGCTGGGGGCGATGGGCAAGGTCATGGGGGCCGGAGAGTAGAGATGGCCGGGCTGGGCGGGGGGGTGGGGGGCGGGAGCAGGCCCCAGAGTAGCCGGGCTGCAGAGGGTCTGGCCTGAAGAGGGAGGACGGGCCGACCTGCCTGTGGGGGAGCCTGCTGTGGACCTGGGGGCCACTGGGGTGGCAGAAGAGGCTGGTTGGGAAGAGTTTTCAGGGTGATGTGGGAGAGGAGGAGGGAGCCAGGCACCATTCCTGGTTCTGGGCCGGCCCTGGGGGAAGGCCTCAGGGTGAACGCGTGGGGTTGGGGTGGCTGTGGACACCCCGGAGACAGCGGGCCTGTGGGGCCAGGATCCGGGGGTCAGGGCCCTGAGGGTGGGTAGAGCAGGGCCGAGGGTTCCCATACAGCCACAATAAACAGTCCGGAACTCTGTGTCCCCTCGCCTTTGCAGCTGAGGAGGAAGAGACGCCCTGGCCGGACTGCGGCCCTCCGTCCCGTGTGGTCAGTCTGACGAGTACCGGGGTGCTGGGTGGAGGGCAGGGCAGATGGCCCAGCCCCCAGTGGACAGACTCCCCTTCTGGGTGCCCGGAGCCTGCACGCGCGGCCAGACAGCTCCCGCATGCCCAGCTGGGTCACTCCTGGGCTCGGGGCTCGGAGGGCGGTCCCCGGATGACCCCGGGATGGACTTCCACCACAAAGGATTGAGTTGTTCGTGGCAATCAAGCTCCAGGGGAGCCGCTAAGTGAATTTTGCTGGTGGATCAATTGCGTAATGGCTTCCGGGCTGGCTGGCGGCGGCCCCTTTTCTCTCGCTGTGCCCCTCGTCTTCCCGGGGTCCCCTAGCCCCGTCTGGCTTTTGTTCCACGTGGGGGGCAGGTGTCCTGGGGGCGCGCAACCTGGGAGGTGATTCCAGGCAATCTCCCGGCTGGAAAGATCATTAAAGAAAAATGGGTCTTGGACCATCTTTTAGTTTTTCCATTAAATCCTGTTCGTTTCCATTTCACGAAATGGTTTTCTAATCCTATTTGTGACATGCCTGTAAGCTGCAGATAAAAATGGGACATTTGCATCAGGGGAAGTGAATGGACCGAGCGGTGTCTCACCTAAAGATAATATTAGACTCGTCAATGCACTCGTGCTCCCGGGGTCCACGGTGTTTTATATGGAGGTTTAAGTATTCAAAGCCAGGTAGGGCTGTCCCCTTCTGCTAAGTATTAGAGATAGATTACATTTAAAACAGATTTAATTTCTTGGGTTGTCACGAGCATTAATGGAGAATAAATTACGCGTGTGAAGGGGAACATGTAGCCTTTGTCTGTCGTGCGGGGCTGTCCCGGGCTTCGCGATGGGCACAATTAATAGTTTACTGTCTCACGCTCTGTCCTGCCCTCCCTCCATCTGCACCCGGGTCATCAGTTACCTCTGGGGGCGCCTTTTCCGGAGGAGACCCAGAGCTGCTGCCCACAGAAGCAGCGGGCAAGGCAGGGTGCGCTCCGCGGCGGCCGGGGGTGTCAGCCCTCAGCACACCCCTCGCGGGAGGGGACAGGCGCAGGTCCCACAGCGCTGGGGCAGTGCTGGCCCTGAGCACCCAGCCGGGGCTCCATTCCTTGTGCACGCAGGCAAGCAGGGCGTCCAACCTGGGCGTGCCTGTGTGCGTGCAGGCACGTGCCCACACGGGCCTGGGTATGTGTGTGCGCGTGCACACATGCGTGTGCAAGTGTGTACGTGTGAAGGTGTGGGGCTGAGAAGGGCTCTGCTCTTGGTTGACCTGGGGGGGGGGGCGCCCTCCCGGGCCCGCAGTGTGGTCCGTCAGTGCACGTGCGTGAGGCGTGGAGAGGAGTTGGGGCAGCGGTGAATCCACGGGGCGAGCTCAGCGCAGTGACCCGCTGGGAGCGAGGTTTGGGGACGGCTCAGATTGCCTTTGGGGAAGTTAACTGCGGCCTGGCCTTTTGGAAGGACGTGCCTGGCGGGGCACAGTGTGAGGGTGGAGGCTGCAGGGAGGGAGGCCTGGGGTCCTAGGCTTCTTCTGGCCGGGAAACCAGGGCGGGGCCCTTGGGGCTTGGAGCAGGGCGAGCGGGGGTGTGAGGGCCCCAGAGGTGAGCTGGGGCCTCTCTTTTCGGGTGCTTCCCCACGGCCCCCCCTGAAGAGGGAGTGGCATAAGCCATCTTGCACAGCATCCCTGCACAGGTGTCAGGGACAGACGTGGGCAGGTCAGGAAGGGGCCTCGGCCCCCCCTTCAGTCAGTGAGACAGTGGATGCCCGGTGCCCAGGACATCTGCAGAGACACTGAGACCCCCACGTATGTGCTCAGGGGAGATGGGCGAAGCCTGAAGCCACACCCCGTCTGTCACGGGAGCCCCATGGGTGCTGACTGCCCCCCGGCTTCTAGGACAATAGACGAGGCTGCCAGGATCTGAAGTGCACTCTCAGGGTCCCAAGCACCCGCAGCTCCTGGCCCATGCTCTCCCCTCCTGTGACCACGCGATTGCCCTGGGGACCAGCCTCGTTCTGGGCCTACCAATTAGAGCCTCTTAGCAGAGCCCTGGCCCAGCCCTGGCACCTGGGAGCCCTCCAGGGACAAGGACAGGATTAGGGGGTCCAGGCCCAGCCCGATCTTTGCTGGGGGCTCAGCCGGTGGGTGCTCTGTGGCCTGGGAGCAGGCCTGTCTGTTCCGGAGCCTCCAGTCACAAGCCCCCCCCCCCCCCCCCCCCCCCAGGCAGGCAGCCGTGGGGCTTGTGAGAGTCTCCTGGGTCTTTGACCTTAAAAGACCCCCAAGCCTCGTGGTTGTGCCCCCCACCCCCCGGCTGAAGCCTGAGCCTGAGCCCACCCTGGGTGTAGACAGGGGTGTGGCCAGGACTCAGGGCCTGAGCTGGAACCCCGTCCTGGTGGCCTGGGGTCCCTGAGCTGGTACTCATGGGCCATTAGCGACCGTTGGACGTGCTGGGGCTTGGGTTTCTCTGATCTGGTTCTGGGCCCTGCATGGCCTGGTGGGGAGCTGCCGCCTCTGTAGCCGTGGGCACCAAAGTCGGGCGGGGTGGCCTCAGGCCCTGCCCAGCCCCAGCCCTGCAGGCTCAGGAGCAGGTCCAGGCTGACCCCTCATCTGGTGCCGTATACATGGGCACGGAAGGCGGGGGATCCTGGGGACGGAGAAGCTTGGCAGGGGTGGGGGGTAGGGCCACTCTCTGCCTGTGGGGCCCTGTGCATGGCCTGTCCCCGATGTACCTCAGCTCCCTGCACCCCGAACACAGGATGTTTTGGGGAGGGCCTGATAGGGAGATCTTGGACTTGCTCTGTCCCCTCCTGTAGGGTCTTGGGTGTCCCTGAACTCCTGGGGCGGGGCCACCCGCAGAGAAGCGAAGCAGGATGCAGGAGGCCAGAGCCCCTCACTTGCCAGCTGGGCTCCGTGAGCCCCCAGGAGGGGAGTGGAGGTGGAGGGCAGGGCAGAGGGGCCCGGCCTGCGGACCACAGGCTCCGTGGCCAAGCTGGGGTGCACGCCCTGGCTTCCTCCTTCTGATGGGAGGTGACAGAGTTCCTTTCCTCTCTCTGGGAGGATCATCAACCAGCGACGTGTGGATGCCTCCTCTCAGGCCTCCCCAAGCCACTCTCCCCCTGGCTGTTAAATACTGATTTAGGATTTGCTCTGGGAGGCCCAGAGCTGGCAGAAGGGCTGGGAGGAGGGGCGGGGAGGAGCCAGGCTCCTCGGACCCCGGCTTGGTGGCTCCCCTGGGACCCCCCGGGCCGAGACACGTGCACCTGCCTTCTGCCGAGCTGGTGGCACAGCTGGCCCCTGCCCAGCGGGCAGCGGGCGCATGGCGACCAGCAGAAGCTGGACAGGTGTGGGTTTTATGGGGAGAGCTTCTGGTCTCCCTCCTTCTGTGCTCTGGCCACCGGCGGGGCCGTTCCCGCCACCCCAGCCTGCCCGCCGTGAGGGTGTGCGTGCACCGAGCAGCTTGGCAGCACTCCCATTTGCATCCACCTTGAGCCCGCACGGCTCAGCCCTTCCTGGGGGCCGTCCTGGGAGTGCTGCACCCCCCCCCCACTTCTGTGCAGGCAGCTTCCTGCGGTCTCGGCTGTCCCTGCTCTGTCACACCAGCCTGCACGCTGCGTGCGTGGGGCATGAATGAAGACAGGCAGGCAGATGACAGCCACACGGTGCGCACGGGACACCTTCTAGATCAGGACGCACCAGCGCTGTCCCCGCTGCAGACAGGAGGTGGGCAAGGCACCCCGTGCACAGACACTGGGTGGGGGGCCAGTGAGACAAGGGACCAGGGTGCCCGGGCTCCAGGGATACGCGATGCAGGACAGAGGATGCTGGCAGAAGGGGAGACACGCATGGCATGAGAGGGGGCAGAGAGAGTTCTAGAAAGAGGAAAAGAGAGGTTATTCTCAGCTAGGAGAATCAGGGAAGCCACCCAGAGGAAGGGGGCGTGTGCCTCCGTCTCCCCCATTCTTGGTTCCCTCACTGGCCTCGCGGCAGCCCCCTGCCCTGGCTCTAGCTCTCTGAGCCCCTGTGCCCTGCCCACACCTGGTGGTTTAGCCAGCCGGTTTCAGAAGATGGCTCATGATGGAAAGATGCTGTGGGTCGCTTTACAGCCGTCTCATGGGGGCTGGATCAGCAAGGAGGCTGTGAGGATGAGGCTCCCTGTCACTGGGGCGAAGTCCTTTGGTAGTCTGTCTATCCCTCTCTCTTACCCTCACACCCTTCCAGCCTTTATTCCATTGACCCATCCATTGACACACTGATTTGTTTATCCATCCATCCATCCATCCATCATCCCCCACTCATTTACCCATCCACCCATCCATCATCCCTCCACCTCCATCACCCATCATCCACCGTCCATCCATCCCTCCATCCCTCCATCCATCCCCTCCACTGTCCATCCAGCCATCCATCCCTCCATCCATCCATCCACCCATTCACCCATCATCCACCATCCATCTATCCCTCCATCCATCCATTCGTCTGTCCATCCATCCACCCCCCATCCATTCACCCACCATCCACCCATCCATCCATCCACCTCCATCCATTCACTCACCATCCATCCATCCAACCATCATCCATCCATCATCCATCCCTCCATCCCTCCACCCATCCATCCACCCCCTACCCATTCACCCACCCACCCACCATCCATCCATCCACCCATCCATCACCCATCATCCACCATCCATCCCTCCATCCATCCCTCCCTCCCTCCACCTATCCACCCACCCATCCGTCCCTCCACCCATCCATCCACCCCCCATCCATTCACCCACCATCCATCCATCCATCCATCCACCTCCATCCATTCACCCACCATCCATCCATCCATCCATCATCCATCCATCATCCATCCCTCCATCCCTCCACCCATCCATCCACCCCCTACCCATTCACCCATCCACCCACCATCCATCCATCCATCCATTCACTCATCATCCACCATTCATCCATCCATCCCTCTACCCATCCATCCATCCATCCATCCCTCCACCCATCCATCCATTCACCCACCATCCATCCATCCATCCATCCACCTCCATCCATTCACCCACCATCCATCCATCCATCCATCCACCTCCATCCATTCACCCACCATCCATCCATCCATCCATCCACCTCCATCCATTCACCCACCATCCATCCATCCATCCATCCACCTCCATCCATTCACCCACCATCCATCCATCCATCCATCCATCATCCATCCATCATCCATCCCTCCATCCCTCCACCCATCCATCCATCCATCCATCCCTCCACCCATCCATCCATCCCCCATCCATTCACCCACCCACCATCCATTCACCCACCCACCATCCATCCATCCATCCATCATCATCCATCCATCCATCCCTCCACCCCTTACCTCTTCCAACACAACAGGGCCCAGTCTGGCCCTAGCCTGGGGGTCATATAGTCAGGCCATTATGGTCCAGGGTGTGGTCCCTGATGCCAGAGGGATGCCAGAGGCCGAGAGTATCCAGAGAAGACCCCAGTGCAGCCTCGGGGTCTGGAGAAGACAGCCCTGGGGGGCATAGTAATGGTTGGGCCAAGAGTTTTGGGGGTTAATGGAGACAGAGCATCTGGTGAGGAGCGGGGTCGGCGTAGGGGAGGCTGGAGCAGTGTGGCGAGGGAGATTGTCCTTGTGCTGGGATGTCCCTTTCGTGGGGAAGGTTGGCCACATTTGCTTTTCCTTGGCAGATCCTGGCGTGCGCAGCCTCACCGAAGCATCAGCATCCTGTCCACAGCTGTGCTGTGTTCGTGGAGCTCCGTGCTCTGTGGTGAGACTTCTGGGTGGTCCTCAGAGCTCATTTTATGGCGTGACCGTCTATTTTATTGGCGAGGAAGCTGGCTCTGGGCGGCCCCTGGGGGGTGGCAGGGATCTGGAAGCTGTCTGGAGGCCCAGCAGGTGACGGTCTGATGTCCTGACCCGGGTGCTTCTGGGGGTTTACGGGGCTCTGCATGGGGGCTGACTTGGCAAGTCTCCCCCTGCAGCCCCCAGACCCTGGGGACCCCGCCTCTGCTGCCGGGGTGTCTCTGCAGTCTTATGGTTTGTGGGGCCACCAGGGATGGCTGGCAGGCTGTGTGGCACTCTCCCTCTTGCCTGTCCCTTTTGTCTCTCTCTGTCTCCCGTCTTGTCCCTTATTCACGTTCAGGGGACAGAGGGCGGACATTTGCTGCTGTCCAGGAGGTCTGGAGCCTGACACAGGAAGAGACGGCTCCTTGCAGGTGTTTTATGGACACCCTGTCCACGCTGACAGAGAGAGGGGATGCAGATGAGGATTTAGTGCCGGCCGAGAGGCGGAGGGAGAAGCAGCCCGTCCCCTCCGACTCACGGGTGCCGCTCGGGTTAGAGGAGGTGAGGTCAGGAGAAGGGCGGGCCTGCCAGAGCCAGCCATCCCGGCCGCCCCTCTGCCCAAGGCCCTGCTCAGCCAGCGCCTTTATTCTCCGCTCCTGGTCTTGGGCCGGAGCGTGGAGGTACAGGCAGCTGTGGGGACAACTGAGCTCTATGTCCCGGGTCAAAGTGACCCTGAGGCCTCACTGGCCTCCGGTTTGGGTTTCTCTAGTGGCAGTGTCTGGGCCATGGACACAGTCGGCCAGCTGTGCTGGCTGTGAAGGGCCGGACGGGGGTGACCGGAGACTGGACCCATGCCTGGCCGCCAGATGGCATCTCGCAGCGGAGTGGTCCCTGCGTGGCTTCCTTCGTGGTCGCAGAGTGGTCCCCTAGAGGAAGCGCTGGAACCCCACGTCAGCCCTGATCCTCTTGGCTGCATAGGCTTTGAGGGTTGCTCTTCTCTCCGGGCCTCAGTTTCCCCATCTACCCAACACTGAGCATTCACTTGGAAAACACAGACACCCTTCTGGACCCCGGGAAACTCGCTGTGACCGGGCAGACCTTCCCTGGCCCAGGGGCTCCAGTGTGCGGGAGGAGAGCCATTACAGGAGGGGCCTGTGCCCCCAGCCTGAGGATTGCCCCCTTCTCTGGCAACCAGGCCCGATTATGAGTCTGACTCCGGTGGTGGCCTGGTGTAAATTTAGCAATCAGTCCCGCCCCCAGCTCCTAACAAATCCTGCTGCGTGTGTGTGCACGTGTGTGCGAGCCCGGGGAACACACGCGTGTGCATGTGCGTGCATGTACACACGTGTGCCTGCCACCATGTGCCTGGGCGGGCGGGGACCTGCTGCTCATTTACGTGGACAGGCCTCAGGATGCCCGGCCCCACTGGTGCCTGGAGAAGAGGACTAAGTTCCTGCAAGATGGCGAACACCGTGACAGGGCTGTCCTGCCCTTATTCCTCCTGCCACCCCCAGGAGGCCCTCCCACGCATGATGGAAGCCCCCTAGGGGGGCTGACCTTGGACACAGTGCCAGTCTGGAGCAGGGAGGGCCTGTGGCCCGGAGCTGGGCCGGCTGGGGAGCTCCCGCACGGGCTTGTTCCGGGGCTCCCGGCCTGCACCTGCCCTGCGAGCCGATCCCCGAGCCGGCTAGCGCCTCCTGCCCGCGCCTGCCCTCTCGCCCTGTGGTGCCCGCTGCCCCCTTGCTCCTGACCGGCAGACCCCACGGCGGCCAAGCCTGGAGAGCCTGCTTGGGTGCGAGCCCCTCTTTTCTCCAGGCTGAGCCGTTCCATCTCTGCTTGCCCGCTCATCAGCAAGACGGGTGGTCACGTGAGGTGGTGATACCAGTGCCTCTGCCCGTCTCCCCCCCCCCCCGCCCCCGTGTGCACAGCCCCCGGGGGTCCGGGGGCCGGCGGGGGGGGCATCAGGCTTTGGCGTCCACGGCGGGACTTTATGCAGGTGCTGAATCGGCACAGGACACCGACTCCGAAGGCCTGGCTGTGCTCCCTTTAGAAAACCCTTCACCCTCTGTCCATCTGTCTGCTTGGGTCCGGTGGGCAGCCGGTGTGTGGTGACCCAGCCCGTCATGTTCGAAGCAGGGTGGGAGGCTGCGGGCGGCTGGACCGTCCAGGGAGAGGCCACGTGCTCCTGGCAGGTGGGGGAGCGAGGGGTTGAGGTCTGGCCCCTCCCCGGCCTGGGGCCACCCCTTCTGCAGAGTGCCGGGTAGGGGTCCTGGGGAGCAGCGAGGCTGGACCCCCTCCAGGGAAACCAACCAGCCCCCAGGAGCCACCTCGGCTAACTCAGCCCAGTGGGGTTCCCGGCACACGGGCGCCTGGGAATTTGTCCCATGACCTGTGGATGGTGGTCACAGAGCGGCTGGCCGTGACCAGGCTCTGCCCTTGTGCCTTCGCCATGTCCCGGTGACGAGAGACCTTCCTGTCACGACTGCAGGGATCTCCGTAGAAACCCAACAGGGTCCAATTAGACACAAGTACGTGCTTCTCAAATGCGTATTGATCACAGCTCCGCGGAGATCACGCCGAGACGAGGCTTCAGTCGCCGCATGTGAACCAGCTCGGAGCCTCTCCTTCCCAGCCACCAGTGCGTCCTTGGTCCACCCTCGTGCCAGGGCCTTGGAGGCGCTCAGGGAAGGTCCCCATCCGGCCCAGAGGGGCGGCTGCGTGGGGGCTCAGGGAGCAGTGGTGGGGCCCCGAGGCACGGAGGGCTAAGAGTTCTAGGAAGCAGAGTTTGAGGGGCAGACAGGCCTGTGGCCGGCGTCGGGGGTCCGTGGGCATGAGTCAGAGCCGCGGTGGGGCCGGGGAGGGGTCAGGAGAGTCGGCCAGCCTGGCGCCCAGCACGGGGCTCGCCAGGAGATGCCAGGGCCAAGTGGGCTGGGGGTCCCTGCGGGGGCGGGTCGGGGCCACCGGTCAGAGCCTGGCCCCCAGCACAGCCGGCTGGCCCGCCCTGGCCGGGGGCGTCGGGGGAGCCGGGACGGTGGGGGGGCTCGGCCACCCGAGGGCACGTCCGGGGTCCCTGAAGGGCGGGCAGCGTGTGCCTGTGCACCCCCCGTGTCGTGCACCGGCCCCGTGCGCCCCGCCAGGCTGGGCCCTGCCTCTCCGGGGCACAGGCTGGGTTCTGATCCCTGGGAGGAGCTGAGGATGTGACAAGTCAGCAGAAAGAAAGAAGATTCGGTGCCACAGACAGAATTTATTGTGGAGAAATCGCTCAGCAAGTATTGTCAGCGTTAGAAATAGACTTTTCAGTACATAAATCCCGAGCCTTCCGCCTCGCAGATAAGCCCGGCCCATCTGTCTGGAGGAATTCATGAATGACAAATTGAGTGGTGGAGGGTGCGTGGGGACACTCGGTGCGTCTCCGTCTGCCGGGGCCTTGTGCTCGTTGTCCGCGGGCACGGACGCTCTGCGTCAGTCCCCAGTTCACCCGGCACGGGGCGGGGGAGGAGTGGGGGGGACACACACCGGGGCGGCAGAAAACCAGTGATGCGGAGGGGACCCCTGCAGCCAGACCTCGGAGTGGGTCCCCACTCTTGGGAATGACCAGTTTTGTGATTGGGGGACGTTCTTTTGCTCCCCTGCCTCGGTTTCTTCATCTGAGAAGTGGGCTACCTCCCTCCGGATCCAATCTCTCCGTGTTAGGCGGGGTCCCCTCGGAAGGGGCCCCGGAGACTCAGGGCAGGTGGGGAATTGGGAGCGTCTGGCTGCCGGCAGATAAGGGGGAGCAAGCCCACAAAAGGGGGGGTGTCGGTGCGGGCAGAGACGCGGTCCCTCTGGGGTCCCCTGGGTCATCATCGGAGCTGGCCGACGGCTGCTTGGGGGTGCGGCTGAGGACACCGTCAGGGGGAGGGTCACGGGGGGGTGTGGCCGGGTGCGGGCAGGTGAGGGCCGAGGGCTCACGACGGGCACCCACAGCACCAGCTTGGCAGTCGTCCGGGGACCAACGGGCTTGGAGCGTGTGGGGTCCTGGCGCCCCCCCCCCCCCCCAGCAGGCCCTCCATACACCTGCATGGCCCTGAGGCCCGAGGCCCTGGCTGGGGATCGGGAGGTAGGGCTGCAGTCAGAGGGGAAACCCGGGGGGACATGTGGCCCAGCCGAGCATTCAGGACCGCCAAGCCCCGGGGCCCATGCGCCCTCCTGCCTCCCCACTGTTCTGGTCCCAGATTGCTTTGTCCTATTGTCCTGACCTGAGGATATTTGGCTCTGAGCTCTTTTGGCCCCACGTCTATGAATGTTTTTGTCAGTACGACGCGGCCTGTGGGGTGCCGAATTCTAGGTGGCCCGTGATCCCCACCCGGTTCCAGGACATAAGGGGACCTGAAGACGGGAATTCATAGTTAAGATTATGAGTCCACTGGCCTCCAGACAGGGAGAACCTGCTGACCTAATCACGTGGCCTTTAAAGGCCGAGGATCTCCCCCGGCGAGTGGCAGTGCGGGGGCAGCGGTTGGGAGCAGGACTCTGCACAGCACTGCCGAAGGTGGAGGGGCTCGTGACAAGCGGCCTCTGCTTGCTGAGCGCCACCCCCGCCGATAGCCGGGGAGAGCCGGACCCCGGTGCCGCCCCTCGAGGAACTGACTTCTGCCCAAACCCCAACGAGCCTAGCAGTGCCGTCTTCCCAGGGCTTTCGGGGGAGAACCCAGCCCGGCCCGGGGCAGGGACCCGGCTGCACTGGGTCCTGGCCTGCACGCCGTGGGCCCTCCAGAAGCTAACAGCCTACCCGGAGGGAGTTTTCCTGGAGCACAGGCCTCCTGTTAGTTCCTGGTGCTGCCCTGACCCATACCGCAAGCTGGGACGCCCGGGACCCCAGAGATGTCTTCTCTCTCAGTTCTGGAGGCCGCGGTCCGAAATCGGCATCACCGCGCTGAAATCGAGGCACCTGCGGGGCGGAAGGATGCTTCGGCTTCGGTGATGTCAGGGCCGCCACTCACACGGGAGCGCTCGCCGCTCTCGTGCGTCCCTCCCCGACGGAAGGCCGGCGCTCTCATCTGAGCCCACCAGGAAAACCCAGGACCACCCGGGATAGACACCCATCTCAGGACCCTTACCTCGATCACACTTGCAGAGGACTTTATGCCAAATAGGGTCTCACTTCCGGTTCCTGGGGCTGGGACCTCTTCTCTTGGGGGCCACCATTCAGCCGCAGAGGCGGTCGAACCCCTTGGCCAAGTTTCTATGCAGAAGAGTTGAATCCTTCTTCCAGTCTTCTCTTTCAACCTGCCTGTCTCCCTGCACTCGTTCTCGTCTGAGATTTTCCGAGCACCTTCTGTGGCGAGGGTCTGCCGCGAGGTCGCGCCTTCCCGGCCTGCTGGAGGGCGTTCTCGCTCGCAAGCCGAAACGGGTCAGGAAGGGTTTGGTCAGGTGTGTGCAGGGCCGGCCTTTGCCACGTGAGTTTTAGCGGTTGTCGCCTTTATTTCGTGTTAGTTATCTCTGCCAGTAAGGGTGGTTTGGAACGGGACATCGGCTGAGCGGGGGGTGTGATGCAGGCAGGGGCCAAGAGATGCGGGTCCGCCGTGCGAAGGGTAGAGCCGGTTAATGGGGACCTGCTTTTCACACCTTGTCCTGCTGGGACGGCCTCTTCACACCTCAGAATGAACTGCCAGGGCTGCCTGCCCCACCCGCGGGGACCAGAAGCACCCTGGAAATGGCAGCCCAAGTGAAAAACCCACTCATGTAGCAAGTGGGGGGCCCCTGCTCTCCAGCTCCTTCCCTCCTTTGCTCTGACCCAGCTCCTCCCCTGAAAGCCCCTGCCACACTAACCAGAGTGAGGGGGCCGTGGACAGACAGACGGATGTAGGAAGGGGTGTCTGGGTCAGTGATGAGAGGCACCGCCATCAGCCACAGGCTGGGAGGGGGTGAGTGGGGGCGAGGAGGCCCTCCTGGGTTCGGAGGGGCTGTCGCTCAGCAACAGTGGGGCCTGTACAAGTGGCCACCGGAGCGTGGGGTCTGCGCAGACGCAGGGGGCTCTGGGCAGAGCTGGTCCCCTGCCCCATCGGGGCGCACGGAGGGGCCAAGTTCCCGCTGCGAGCGTCGATTGGATTTCCAACCACAGGAAGTATCAGGCGGGAGGCGGGGGGAGGGGACAGCTCCGGCTGCCCCTTTTGTCTGCTCGGGAGGGGAGGGGCCTGTCCAGGGGACACGGAAGGAAGGCCCCCTACAACCGGATTTCACCAGGCAGTCACAGATGGGCCTAGGAGAGGGCGCTCAGACCCAAGACTCTGGTCACCCCTTGCCTGGACGAGGGAAGGGCACCCTTGGAGGCCATCAGGAAGGAGGGTCTGAGCCCGCTCCCATGGGCCCCCACCTCCCCTCTGCCAGGGAAGGGCACCAGGCTGGCTGGTGTGTCTCAGGCTGCGGCTGGCTGGGGAGGGGCCGGCCTGGGTCCTGGGGGCTGGTGAGGGATCGGTGCTTGTGTGGCTATTTCTGCTCAGTGACCCACCCCCCTCAGGACCGGGCACTGGCCCCCTGCACGCGCCCACGGGCCACTCTTGGCTTCTTGGGTAGGGGGTGGGTCCATCTTCCTCCGGCCTGGGTCGGCCCTGAGGGCATCTGACACCCGGCGGTGGGATGTGCCCGGCAGTGGTGCGTCCTCTCCAAGGCCCACAGAACCTTGCCTCCTGGGACAGGACGCCGCGTGCGGGCAAGTCCTGGCTCCCCATGGCCTCAGGCCCCGCGGCTGGCAAGATGTCACGTGGGGGTTAGGCTGGGAGCTGTTGGCTGGGGAAACACGGCAGCCGTGTGCCCTGTGCCTCCTCCAGGCTGGCCACGACCGCCACGGTGTGGATGGCACTGGGTCCGGAAATCCCTGCGAGGGCGTCTGTTTCTGGAAAGCAGAGGTTTCGGGAGAGCCGAGAGTAAGAAACCACGCGTTTGAAGAACCGTTTTGCGTCAGAGTTTCTCTCGAATGAAGGACGGACGGTCCCACTGGTTGCTTGAGCAGGAAGCACAGGGCGCTGTTGGGCGTCCCCCGTGGGCAGGGGTGAGTCCACAAACTGGCCCCCCAAGGAAACAGGGAGGACGGGCTGCGGGACTTTTTGTGGAATAAATGAGACGAGCGTGTAGCAGGCCCAGAGCCACCCTCTAGGCAAAGCCACTGGGTGATCAGAATGTTCCGGAAACATACCATTTCATTAAAGGCAGAGCATCCCTTGGAAGCTTCCAGCCGCACACACCGTGTTCCCTACCTGTTGCTATTTGCCCGCTTCTAGGGATTTCTGTCTCACCTTCTAGAACATTTTCATCCCTTGTAAGTTTATTAAAGTCGTGTATAACGTTTTTTGCATTTTTTTTTTTTTTTTACAAACGAATATTCAAGCATATACCTGTCACCACTAATCTTTGGACATTTACTAAGCAGATTGTTTTAAGGTAAAAAAAAAAAAAAAAAAAAAAAAAAAGATCAAATGCTTCCATTAAAAAAGCCAACCAGGGGCGCCTGGGTGGCTCTGTTGGTTAAACATCTGACTTCAGCTCAGGTCATGATCTTACAGTTTGTGGGTTTGAGCCCCGCGTCGGACTCTGTGCTGACAGCTCAGAGTCTGGAGCTGCTTCGGGTTCTGTGTCTCCCTCTCTCTCTGCCCCTCCCCTGCTCGCACTCTATCTCTCTGTGTCTCAAAAACAAATAAAAACATTAAAAAAAAAAAAAAAGCCAACCAAACCAAAGCAATGAGGGCAGAAAAGCCGAAATGCAGATCCAGGAGTGTGGGACTGAGGCCCTGGCCCTGGGGGTGGCCCGGACAAGCAGCACCTTCTGGGCCAGAGAGCAGAGGCTGGCCAGTCGGACAGATGGACTGGTCTGCTCCGGTCGCTCCCGCCCTGCCCCTTCCTTTGCTGGATCGCGGGCCCCGTCCCTGCAGGCTGGCACGGGGCTCGCCTGCCAGCACCCCCCACCCCGCTCTCCTCGGCCCTCGTTATCTCAGCCCTGTCCGGGGAAGATCAATGCACAATTTGCATAGCGCTGTCCCCTCTTGCCTTTTATCAATATATTAATGACAGGTTGCGGGAGGCTGTTGGTGTCAGGTCCTTCTGCGGCCGGTTCTCATGCTGCTGTGACAGAGGTCTTGGGCCGGAGCTCACAGGTCACCTCCTTCCCGAGGCGGCGGTGGCCGGCGATTGGCCTGGAGCCGGGAGTGTGGTGATGAATGTTAACCAAGCCTGGCCTGCGGATGTGGGGGTGTGGGATGTGCGGGTGGGCTCCAGATGGGAGCGGGGGACTGGGCAGGCGGGGCTGAGCCCGAGCGGGGAGAGGGGCTCCTCACCGGCCTGGGAGGACTGAGCAGAAGGAGCCAGAAAGTCGGCCCACAGCAGGCCACGCACACTGTCCCTCTGCAGGTGACGCTGGGCAGGGACCACTCTGCCACCGCCCTGCCACACAATAACACGGGTGGCCGCCCCCTCCCAGTGCCCCGTGGACCTCAAGCCTCTCAGAGAGCGGCTCATCCTGTCTGTGTCCTGGAACTGTGTCTGGCTGGAGACCCTGGCGGGCGGGCGGTAAATAAGGCGGCGGGTGACACGTGTGGGAATGGCTGACGAACACGCAATGTCGGCCTCCCTCCTCGTCCGGGATAAATGGGGGGGTGGCCAGGCGAGCGGGCAGGGGGGAGTCAATTTGCAGCTGCCGCGTGTCTCTGGGTCTGGACTCTGCGTCTGTAAATAACTCAGCTCCCCCCCCCCCACCCCGCCCCCCGCCAGCAGCAGGCTGGTGACAGGTAGGGCCCTGTGTGCAGGGACCAGAGCCGGCCGGAAGGAAGGCACGGCTGTGTGGATGGCAGTCTGCTTCCTGATATACAGAGGCTGCTGGCTCGGGGATGATCCGACAGCGGGTTTATGGCCCTTCGGAGAGGAGGCGCGTGGTCCCGTTGGCTCTGGCGCAAAGAGAAGAGGCCTGTGTGTGCTCCTCTGGGGGGTGGGTGGGCTCGGGGGCGCCCCTGGCGCTGGGCACATTCCCTTGCAGGTGCAACAACCCTGAGGCGCCCCGGGGCCTTCTCCGGGCCAGCTGACTTCATCTTCGAGGACACAGGGTGACCCACGGGGGAGCTGCCTCGGGCTGATGACACAAAGTCCATTTCACGCTTATTGGCTCAGGCTGGTGGGAGCGTCTGAGTGGGGCCAGACGCTGTCATCCCGCTGTCTCCTGCCCTGGGGACAGCAGGGCGAAGGGGTGTTTCTGTGGCAAAAACCCGGCTCAGTGGCGGGTCCCCTGGAGGGACAGGGAGAGAGGGGGAACTGACTGGGGTGACTGGCTGAGCTTTGCCGCAGGGCCTCGGGCTGCCCCTGCTGGTCCCGTGTCCGGGTTACTTAGTAAGCAGGGACCAAAGTAGCTGTTTCCAGAGCTCCTCGCAGCTCCCCATGCCCCGGGCCCCCTCCTCCTGTGAGCCCCACATGCAGGCAGCACGCGGCCTCCCTGGGCGCCCGTGCTGCTGCTGACATCAGAGCTGGCCTATGCCCGTCGGGACCCACCGCCCGGCAGGTGGAGGCCCGGGGTGGCGGACGGCCTAGGGACTGGGGTCGGAGGCAGAGGTTACCAGGTGTGGGGGCTCGAGCCTGGTCCTGGGGGTCAGGGATCGGCATCCGGGGAAGGAAAAGAGAAGGGGCGCTCAGAGCAGGGTGGGGGCCCCGCCAACAGTCTGTGAGGAGGGGCTGGCGTGGCGGCCAGGGCCCTGGGCAGGGGCTGCTGGGGGACATTTGAGAAGCCAGGTGCCAGGCAAAGACGTGGACCCCATCCTGCAGGTGGGGAGGGCCGTCTGGAGCCCCGGGCCGAAGGAGGACCGTCCGGGTTCGGGTTTGGAACACCCTCTCTGGGGCCGCGGCGCCCACGACGCCCTCAGGGCCCCTGGCGTCTGGACCACGTCGAGTCACAAAGCTGCCAAGGTGCTGCCCGAGGCCGGCCATTCTGGGGCACCTGGGGACGCAGGGTGTGGCCGGGCCTCCCTTGGCCTCACCCGGGGCTCCTCAGCCCAGCCCAGGCCAGGGGAAGCCGTGAGGGGCCCCGTGCGGAGGAGGCCAGAGGCCGCCACGTCTGTGACCTCCAGATGGGCTGAGCCCGGACCCGAGCGCCAGGACCAAGCCCTGCTCCTGCCCTGGTGGATTTGGGGCCCCCACGCCGCCCTGGACGTCGTCGACAGGATGCCGGGTGCTCTCAGCGGCGGACGGGCCTGTGTCTTCTCTCTCCCCCTCCCTGTGGCCCCTGCCCCGACTCCCCGCCCCCACTTCCTTGCTGGCACCCTGCCAGGAGGCCAGTAGGCGCTGGCGGAGGGTGGGGTGCAAGGCCTCACCGTCTGAGGGGGGCCTGAGGAGGTCCCGCCTCGCCCACCGCCCTGCGGGCTCCTCTTGGGGACCCAGGCCTGCCCCACCCCCACCCCAGCAGCCCTCCTCTTCCCTGACCGCCCCCTGGCCTGGCCTGGGCAGCCTGCGTGGTTGTCAGGGGGACTTGGGGGACGTGGGAGGGCGTAGCCCCCACCCACTCAGGTACGTGGCTTGTACCTGCTAACGAGACTTTGGGGTCTGACGCCCGGGCCTGGGCCGTGTCTCCAAGAGAGAGTTATCGCTTCCCCCTCTCGGGGCCCCTCGCCACCCTGAGCAGGAAGCCCCAGGGGCTAGATTCGATTTGGTCCGGTGTCTTGGACGGGCGTCAGCCGCGGATGGGCCGGACGTTGCTGGCTAACGGGGCGTGTGGCCTGAGTTGACCCCGACCCGGGGGACGGGTCCCCCTGGCGGCATGCACGCCCTCGGCCAAGCCCTCCCCAAACCCCATTTCTTGGGTGAGGGGCGCCCTGTCTCAGACCCACCCAGTCACACCGAGACAGTCGGCCCCCCGCTGGGGACTGCACAGCTGGCCTGGGTTCTCCATGGTCCGGGGACCCCGGGGCCAGTTCACTGCTTCAGACGGTCTGTGTGGCTGCAGCCTCGTTTCCGGGTGGGGCTCAGGGCTCAGGCCGGCAGACCCGACTTCACACCTGGCTTTGAGCCCAAGCAAGGCCCTGAGCCTCTGTCCCCTCTCTAGGAAGGGGGGGTGACTGATAATGTAGGCAGACTCCTTGGTCAGAAAGGCCGTGGTCCCCGCCTGAGCCCACGGTTCTCAGGCCCCAAGTCTGTCCCTGGGCCGAAGGAGAGGGTGACCGAGAGGGAGGGGCTGGCAAGGATAGGCGTCCAGGGCCGGGCCTGGGGTCAGGCAGGGTGGGGGGGCACAGGCGGTGCTGGCCGACCCTGGCTGAGGGTCCCTTCCTGGGGGCTGGGCTCCTGGCCGCATGTGGGCCGGGGCTATGGAAGAAGGGTCTGCCCCTGAAGGTCAAGGGGCCTCGGGGTGGGGCCGAAGAGCATCCTCCAGGCCTTGTTCACCCTCCTGCCAGCCCCGTCCCGTGGGTGGGCTCGGGCTCAGCTCCCTTTCCCAGGGGAGGGGACGGTGGCTCAGCAAGGCTGGGAGCCTTGCCCTGGGTCACAGCCAGGTGTGGAGTCGGGTCCATCCGCCTGAGGGCTGGAAACCAGAGCTGTGGGTGTTGGCTGTGGAGGGACCGGGTGCTGCCCTGCCGGGTGTGGGTTTTACCCGCAGACCCCGAGGATGCCAGCCAGGCTGGGGGAAGGGCAGGTCCACGTGGGCTCCTCGGGCCCAGGAGTCCTGCCCACCCCTGTCCCACGGGGGCCCGCTGGGGACTGCTGGGGGCGGCAGGGACCTGCATGAGCTCTGCTGAGCTTTGATGCACAGGTTGGGGGGTGAGGGGGGCTCCGGGAGCTGGAAGGCTCTGAATGGCTGAGGGGGTTACCACTCCCCAAACCCCCAGACCATCTCAGCCTGGGGTTGAGGAGAGGGTGCTAGGCTTGAGGTCAGGGTCAGCCCGACCTTACTGTGTGACCTTGGGTGAGAATCCCGACCTTCCTCAACCCAAGCTGGGCTAGGCGGGGGTGGGGGGGGGTGGGGGTCCCTGACTCTTGCTGATGGACGGAGCCCAGCAGGGTTCTGGTGCCCCCTGTGCCCACCGTCCCCCTGGCTGTGTCCTCCTGGGACCAGGGCTCTGCCTGCTCCAGATGCTGCCTCTGACAGCTACCCTGGGCATGCGACTTCTACTCTGGAGCCTCAGTTTTCTCACCTTGGAGTTGGGCTAATAGTGCCTGCGACACAGAGCCGTGCGGGGATCTGCGTGCCCTCCCCTGCCCCCGACGCATGCAGACAGCCGCTCCTGTCCTGGGCCATCTGTCTGCCTCCGCCTCTGGGGTCCTGAGTTTGCTGAGTGATGAGGAGGGGCCGTAGGGACGGGTCTGGACCCGCGTGGCCTGCCGCGGTGCTACATCTGAAGCGCACCGGACCTGTGACCCCGCGGGGACCCTCCCGCGTGAGCGGCTCGCGGGCTGGGTTCACCAGCTGGCACTACGGGCCAGGGAGGCCTTCTCCAGGGTGCCGCTGCCGCGCCTTTAAGGTCGCGCCAGTTAAAGTTAAAGACGCCAACTTCTCCCTGGCGTGTGCGCCTGGCCTGCCTCGGCAAACACACAATAAATCAGCATTTCCCAGACCGCCCGCTCCTGGGTTTGCAGACAGCCATTGTCTTATTAACATTTATGTTCCATTTCGTGTGGCTAATATTGTCTCAGGGAGATTAGGGGGAGCTTATTAGTGTTTGATTTAGTGGCAGGAACCCTGGTGGGCATGACCGTGATGACCGTGTGGTTCCAGGGGGCGGGGGGTGGGTCCCCGGCTCCTTCATGGGCCAGGGGAGGGAGAGTTTGCACGGGTTCCTCAGGGTGGACATTGGCAGGTCCCCCTGGCCACCGGGGCCGGTGCTAACAAGATGGCCCCGTGGGGCCTGGGGTAGACACAACAGTGCCATAAAGGACGGGCCGTCCCGAGAGCGGCCCCCCGCTCCTTGCTGATAGCACGCTTCTGTTAGAGCCAGGCTTTGGAACCGACCTGCGGATGTCATCAGCTGTGTCCCCGTCCCCACTGTCGCTCACGTGGCAGTGTTGTTAAGGAGACTGGGCCCAGAAGCTCAGAGTCAGGACCTGGGGATTCAGAGGGGGCCACGTCCACACTTACCCTGGGTCTCCTGGGTGCCGGGCACTGAGAAGAGGGAGGCTCGCACGACAGAGTCCTGAGTCCCCGGGGACCCTCAGACTGCAGGGACCGGGGTGGATCCTTATGCAAACTTACGCAAGTTTGGTGGGGGGACTCTTCTTTAGGAAAAAACAGCACATTAGTTCCAGGGCCTTCCGAGAGACCGTGTGAGTGAAGGGTCTGCACGGAGTGTCCCTGGGGCCCGAGTGGATGGCCAGCAGGGGCTGTTGGCCAGGAGGGGCCCTCGCCGCCCCCAAGGATGAGACGCTGCTTGGCGGGGACAGAAGCGCTCACAGTAGCTGGGGCTACAGGCTCACCTGGACCAGACCCGGCCATCATGGAATCCAAGGATGGTTGGACACCCCTGCCCCCCGCCTCTGCTGGGCTGGGAAACTCTGGTGACAACTGGGCATCAGAGGCCCTAGGACCCAGGCCCAAATGTCTGCAGGAAAGTCTCTGTCTCTGGCCTCCAGGCTGGGCTTACGGCCTTGTACTGGTTTGTTCCACATGGCTGGAGGCTCCTGAATCTTCTGCCTTCCTCCTTTGCCCCCACAGAGTGGCCGCCTTTTCTTTCCTAGCCTCAGTCCCGGTGACCCCAGCAAACTGCTCTGACTGGCCCAGCCTGAATCAGGTGACTGTCTCAGGACCAGCCAGCTGGGGCCACATGGTACTAACACAGCAGCCTGGCAGTGGCTGTGGGGTGGAGAACTGGGGCTAGTTTCTAGAGAGGACTTACCGGGCTGAGGGCAATACTGGCCTCCCTTGTCACCAAGCCCGGTCAGCTGTGGGAGATCAGAGGGAGAGGTGTCAGCTTGACTTGTGAGAATGACGCGAAGTTTCACAGAGGAGGGGACTTCTGCACTGGGTTTTGTGGTATCCATAGGAGTTCACTAGGCAGAGCCGGAGAGTGAGGTCACTTGAAGGAGGGGCATGGCGGTCTGGAATTGCTTGGGAAGAACAATCTGTCCAACCTCGTTGGACCATGCACGCTGAGCTGCCGTGATGGCAAGAACGGTGGAGAGCTTGGGGAGGAGGCCAAGGCTCGAGCCTGCAGCCGTGCACTTGGGTCTAGAGACAGTGGGGAGCCGCCAGAGGACTTTAACAGAGGGATGAGATCAGGCCTTTCCTCGGCACCGTGATGATGGTGGATGATGACTGGAGGCTCGGAGAGGCAGAGTGTCGTGCCCCAGGTGGCACGCTGGCTGGGGGCACCACGTGCCTGGGCCGCTCTGAGTTGTGATCTCTGGGTTCCTCCCCGATCCTGGCCAGCGACTCCCGGAGACGTCCAAAGTCCCCAAAGCCCTGCTCTCCATCCTCTGGCCACTGGCGGGTGCCAGGACTGGAGGTCTGGCTGGTTAATGGTGGTCACCATGGGCGCTTACGGTGTGCTGGCTCTGTGCCTGGATCCCTGGCCACCCCGAGGGCAGGGGCTGCTGCAGGGGCCGTCCGCCCCTTTACAGAGGGGTGAGTGGGGCCAGCGGGTCACTGTTCCTCATGCAACCACTCGCTGAAGGAGCGGAGCTGGGCCTTGAACCAGGCCCGTCTGGCTCCCCAGCCTGTGCTCAGACTACGTTGCCGACCCCCAGCTGCCCATCACAGTGGCCTGCTGCCCGGCCGGTGGACAAGTTGCCAGGCTCTCGTTCCAGGAGTTTGGCCGTGAGGCCCCCCGAGAGGGGCAGGGAGCAGGTGGGGTCCCCGAGGATGCCGAGAGGGGGCAGCGTGCCGCGTCTGCAGGTGAAGCGGCTGTGGGGGGCTGGGGACGCCCTCCCAGGTGCCCGTCCCGTGGCCTGCCCGGTGCCTGTGCCTCCCACAGCCCCCACTGACTGTGGCTGGCATGAGGAGGGGCCGGAAGCGCCCCCTGCCCGGGCCCCTCTCTCTCTCCCTCCTCCCGTCAGGCCTCCCGCCTGATCGGATGGCTGGACCCACATCTACATTTAGATTGGAATGTGCAGAGGCCCCCTCCTTCTGTCACTCGGAGGGGCCATTAGAGGATGATGGCACTCCACCGGGGGCTGTCCACAGAGCGCCAATTAGGCCCTCGACGGTGGGCCTCCCCTGCAAGCTAACGGGGGGTACCTTCCGTCCCCTCTCAGAGCAGGGCCCTGACCCTGGCTCGCTGCCGTTCCCCCCGCCGGCTTGTCTTGCTTTCTCTCCCAGATCGAGCTGTTCATGCAAAGTGTCACTTAGCAGGCATCTAACCTAGTTTTCCAGGGGCGGGCAGCGTAAGTTACGGGCCTGTGCTGGTTCCAGCGGGGGCTCATGGTGACCTTACTTGGCGGTGATGTAGTTGTGGCCTTGGCCGTGCCGTATTTATGGCGTTCGGTCGACTCTCAGCTTGCTGCAGCGGCCTGCCTGTCCGGGGGCGCTGGCTGAGATGTCCTGTGCAGCCGCCGGGGACTCTGACGTGGGCATGCTCATCTTCCGGGGCCCCGGGCGGCTCCGGCCCCTCCTGCTGGACACGTGCGCCTGGTGTTCGGGACCATCGGCTGCTGCAGCGGATGAGCGGATGGGCCGCTCACCTACGCCTGCCAGCCCGGCCCCAAGTGCTTTGCGCCGGCGTGGCCTGTGAGAATGTGCCATCCTCGTGGGCGCAGCTCCCCTGTTAAAGCCGGCGACGCTGATGGCTGTTCAGTGAGCAGCTCCCAGGGGCCGGGGCGGTGACAGACCCTCTGATACTCATAGCAGTCCTGAGAGGCAGGTGTCCCGGGCGGGAAACTGAGGCTCAGGGTGTGAGTTGCCCAGGGAATGAGGCCTGGGATCCTGACGGCACTGTCTGCTACGGGGAGGGACGGAAGGACGGCAGTGCGGCCTCTCTGGGGCCCCGCCCCCTCCCTTTCCTGCCCCTTTGTGTGTCTGTGGGGACGGAGCCTGATGGGGTTTTTGTTCCTGGCCCAGAGAGATCTGATCGTGGTCATTCTGTGTTTGCTTGCCTCTCTTTATCCCCCAAGTCCGGCCAGCAACAGGGGGAGCAGATTATCAGCGCCAGGCTTGATAAATTGGACACAGGGCTGAGACGCAAGAGAAAGCCTGTCGCTATTGTCGCAGACAAAGCCGGCGGGCGGGCGGCATATGTTGTCCAGGCGGCCCCTCACTGTGGCAGAGGCCCGGGGCCTCAGAGCAATCAGGGGCTTTCAAGAGGCCCCCCACCTACGTGGGAGGCAGGGACCCCCATTAGCCTGGCTGGCTGTGGGGGAGGGGTGACAAAACGTCAGTGGGATGCAGGGAAGAAGAGATGATCAATGAGGGTCGATCGATTTGCATCCTTCCCCTCGATTGGATTCAGAGCCCTGTGGAGATGAGGCCCGGGGAGGGGGCGTTGGCCAGAGCCAGGCCAACGGGGGCTTAGTGGGTCTTTTATGTGGTGGAGGGCGGGGGGGGGGGGCGCCCAGAGCCGCTGACATCGTCAGGTGCCTGCCGGTAGTATCGATTGGTATTAGAAATGATAATGAGTCAATTCTGCGGGGTACTGGGAGGCCTTAACCGTTTCATGGCTTGCCGGGCGACCCGGGGCAGACAAGGCCCGCTCTCAGGACCCCTCGCCTGCTACCTCCTCCCACATCCGCAGCTCACACCCCCGCCTGGGATGGGCTGTAGCCTCAGCCCTTCTTTGGTCCTGGGGGTCCCGGCCGGAGGGGCGGAGGCGCCGGGCTGGGAGACTGGTTCGAATGGGCCAGAGTCAGCCCCACGGGCCTGACCGAGCACCCAGTGGGCACCCGGCGCTCCGTGCATATCCCCAACCACCCGTAAGGCGGGTACGGATGACCGACTGCTATTTGGAGGCTCCCAGCCGTCGAGTGGCTGGATGGAGTGCTGACCTTTGTTGGGTCACCTAGACCCCCTTAAGCCCCTCTCCTCATCTGTAAAGTGGGAATCATGACAGACCGGCTGAGATAATTCGGACAACAGTGACAAGTGTTATGGGCGCCTAGCCCCATGCCGATGCTCCATCACAGGGCCCAGCCCGAGCCACAAGCTCAGCTCCAGCTCTGTGAACTCCTAATGTCAAGGAGTCCTTTGCTCCATGGAAAATACTCTTCACCTTCCTGAATGGTCCTGAGAATCAAAGAGGCCAATGCCTGATAAGTGCCATGCATGCAGTTGGTGCTAAGAAAAGAAAGATGACTATCATTATTGTCATCATCCAGCACTGTCATTGTCGACATCACCATCTCCATCACCACCATCCCCATCTCCATCATCACCACCATCTCCATCATCATCTCCATCATCCCCATCTCCATCATCATCTCCACCATCATCCCCATCTCCATCATCACCACCATCACCATCATCGTCTCCATCATCATCCCCATCTCCATCATCACCACCATCTCCATCATCATTATCTCCATCATCATCCCCATCTCCATCATCACCACCGTCTCCATCATCATCATCTCCATCATCATCCCCATCTCCATCATCACCACCGTCTCCATCATCATCTCCATCATCATCCCCATCTCCATCATCACCACCGTCTCCATCATCATCTCCATCATCATCCCTATCTCCATCATCACCACTGTCTCCATCATCATCTGCATCATCATCCCCATCCCCATCATCACCACCATCTCCATCATCATCTCCATCATCATCCCCATCTCCATCATCATCATCTCCATCATCATCCCCATCTCCATCATCATCATCTCCATCATCATCCCCATCTCCATCATCACCACCATCTCCATCATCATCATCTCCATCATCATCCCTATCTCCATCATCACCACCGTCTCCATCATCATCTGCATCATCATCCCCATCCCCATCATCACCACCATCTCCATCATCATCTCCATCATCATCCCCATCTCCATCATCACTACCATCTCCATCATCATCATCTCCATCATCATCCCCATCTCCATCATCATCATCTCCATCATCATCCCCATCTCCATCATCACCACCATCTCCATCATCATCATCTCCATCATCATCCCCATCTCCATCATCACCACCATCTCCATCATCATCATCTCCATCATCATCCCCATCTCCATCATCACCACCATCTCCATCATCATCTCCATCATCATCCCCATCTCCATCATCACCACCGTCTCCATCATCATCATCTCCATCATCATCCCCATCTCCATCATCACCACCATCTCCATCATCATCTCCATCATCATCCCCATCTCCATCATCACCACCGTCTCCATCATCATCATCTCCATCATCATCCCCATCTCCATCATCACCACCATCTCCATCATCATCTCCATCATCATCCCCATCTCCATCATCACCACCGTCTCCATCATCATCATCTCCATCATCACCACCATCTCCATCATCATCTCCATCATCAGCCCCATCTCCATCATCACCACCATCTTGTCCTTATTGTGGTCACCATTCTTGCCATTGCTGTCATCATCACTGTTATCATCTTGGAAGGTAATTCCTTTCAAGGGACGTGAGTGGAGAAATGGGGGTAACACTGAAGAGATGTGGACAGAAGAAGGGAAATATTAAGAAATAATTGTATGTCAATAGAATGAACAAGGAGAGAGGGAGAAACTGATGGTGTAGGAGACGGAGGGGCTAGTTGTAGGAGCAATATGGTTGTTTTTCGCCTCTGGTTTCTTCTCAAGATTGTCTCTTTATTGTTGGTTTTCAGTTGTTTGACTATGATGTGTTTACGTGTGTGTGTGTGTGTGTGTGTGTGTTCATCATGTTCGGGGTTTGCTGCAGTTCTCGGATCTGTAATTGACATTTTCTTCAGTACTTTTGAGGGGTATTTGTCCAGTTACACATATTTTAGGCCACCTCAGTCCATTAAGTCAGTTATAAAATGGAGGTTTTATTATTATTCGGATAAGGCGAGGCCACTAAATTAAAGGACGACAGCATTAAAGAGATAGTTTGTTACCCTTCCTGGACAGGGGGGCACACCATACCATGTGGGGCCCCTGGGAAAGCACTAGTGTTGGTCAGGAGGCAGGGAGAGGTGGGGGGAGGGAAACTATAGGCAAGAGACTTTGTTGTGGTTTTCATAGGAAACCCAAGGCAATGTCAGAAGGCTTGGCATTGGCTACTCTGGATAATCTCAGCGGGCCCTGGGGCACCAGGGTTGTCCCTAGTTGTCTGGTGCTGGCTTTGGGGGTGATCGGGGCAGAGGAATAGTGTCGGGAGTCTGAGAGCCCTACAACGGTGGTGGCAGGGGTGTGGGCTTTGGGTTGGTTGGTTTGTTTATAAAAAATGCACCTGAGTCACTTATTACCTCCGAGAATGAGCCGGCCCCGGGTGGGGGGCAGTCTCTCCAGGGTCAACAAGTTCCCAGACATCAAAGCATCAGAATAAGGAGACATGCTTCATGCAGACACTTTTCATGTTCTAAAAGTCTTCAATCTCTTTGTTCTTCAGATCGAATCATTTCTATCGATCCACCTCCCGCCTGCTGACCCTTCTATAGTCTAGTCTGTTGTCAACCTATCAGTGATTAAAACTTTTTCAGCTAGAAGTGCCCGGGTGGCTCAGTGGGTGAAACGTCCGACTCTCGGTGTCAGCTCAGGTCCTGATCTCGTGGTGCGTGGGTTTGAGCCCCGCGTCGGGCTCTGTGCTGGCAGCGTGGAGCCTGCTTGGGATTCTCTCTCTCTCCCTCTCTCTCTCTGCCCCTCCCCCACTCACACTGTCTCTGTCTCTCGGAGAATAAATAAATAAACAGAAAAAATTTCAGATCTTCTACTTTTCAGTTCTGGAATTAGCATCTTGCTCCTGTTTGTATGTAGTTCTGTTTTTCTACCAAGATTCCATAACTAATTGTGTAATATTTTTGTTTAAACCCTTGACATATTTATAATATCTGCTTTTTTAAGTTTACTTATTTATTTTGAGAGACAGGGAGAGAGCAGGGGAGGGGCAGAGAGAGGGGGGTGGAGAGAATCCCAAGTAGGCTCTTCCCTGTCAGTACTGAGCCTGAGGCAGGGCTCGATCTCATGAGTTGTGAGCTGAAACCAAGAGTCGGATGCTTAACCAACTGAGCCACCCAGGCGCCCCTTACAGCATCGGACTTTAACATATTTTTTCTGTCTTTTTTTTGGCCTAGTAATTTTTTCTTGGAAACTCGATGTTGTGATACGTTGTAGACACTCTGGAGTCTGTTGTGTTCCTCTGAAAGGTGCTGAGTTTTGTGCGGAACAACGGGCTGTTCGGTGACTGACGGCTCATGTGAACCTGTGTGCTTTGGTTTCATTGCTTTCTTAAGGCTGGTCCTGGGGAGCCCTGGGGGTGTCCCCGGCCTCTAACTCGGTCACAGTGTCCCAGCTGGTCTCCCCTGTGGCCCTGTGGGGCTTGGTGTTGGCTCTGTTAGGGTGAGTCTACAACAGGTGTCCTGGGAGGTGTGGCCATCCTGGTGTCTCAGCTGCTTGTCCGGGAGCCGACGGGGCCCCTCCCCCTCCGTGGTCCGGGGTCTCACCGCTTTCCAGCGTGGCTTGGCTGTGCATGCACGCACAGCCCTTGGCCAAGAACTGGCCTCCAGACCCTTCTCTCTGACACGCTGCCCCGCACACTCCAGCGGCCCCAGCAGCGGGAGCCCTGGCGTCTGCCTCCCAGCCCAGCGTGGCCGCGCGCTCCGCGTGGGCTCCGCGGGCTGCACTCCAGCCGGGAAGTGTCTGCGGGCAGAGGGTGGGCCGGGCGTGGAGCTCACCTCCCTCCCTTCCCGGGAGGGTCACAGTCTCGGGGACCCGTGTCCGTGTCAGGCAGCAGGCGCCGGAGCAGCGATGGCCGGGGAAGAAGCAGGCGGGGGTGGGGGCGGCGGAAGGCCACGGCTCGCGCGTCCTGTCCCTGCTGCGGAGGGAGGTTGGTTGTTTTGGTCCTGGAGAGCGGGGCGAGAAATAGGGGAGGTGGTGGCTGGAGGGTGAGCGCCGAGGGCCAGGGTCCCCAGGGGTGGGCCTGTGGTGCCCGGAGGGCCCAGGCTGCAGCCGCCCGCGGGATGGGGGCAGCGGAGGGGCGGGTCAGAGCGCAGACGGACGGACGGACAGGCCACCAGTGTGCTGGAATGAATAGCACAGACGGGGCGGGCTTCGCGTGACTTTGGAGGCGGGGGAGCGGGATCCCGCGAGGGTGGGGTGGGGTCCCCCAAGGCCTGGCCGTGTAGACGCCATCCTCCACCCGTGTCCTCACGTGGTGGTCCCTCTGTGGGTGTCTGTGTCCTGAGGACGCAGTCCCCCCGCATCAGGGCCGCCCCAGTGACCTCTCTTAACCTTAATCACCCCTTTAAGGTCCCTTCCTGCAAAGATAGTCACATTCTGAGGTCCTGGGGGTGAGGCTTCAGCACGTGAATTCGGGGGGGGGGGGCGTCACAGTTTAGCCCACAGAAGTGACGTCTTCCGCAAGCGACCAGGGGACCCAGGTCCCAGCACGGCAAGGAGGGCAGTGAGGGGTGTGGTTTCTGCCGTGAACTTCAAAGGCTCGAGGATTTGAGGGGTGTGGGAGGACACATAGTGGGCAGCACTGGTGGGGCACAGAGTGGGGGGACCGGGGAGAGAAGCTGGGGTCACCTGGAGTGGGGGGCGGAGGAATGGAGACACGTGGCCGTGGCTGCCCCTGTGGATGGCACGGCCTGCCTGGGGCCCCAGCAGAGTGTCTGGGGACCCCGGACGCCTGGTGAATTCTGCCCCCACCACGGCGGCCTCCTGATGCCAGGAATCTGTTCCCCCTGGAGCAGGGACCCCACGGTGAAGGGACAGGGTGGTGGCCACTGTGTCATCTGCCTTGGCCTGTTTTGTCATCTGTGCAATGGGAGTGACCACCCTACCCTTTCCTGCTGCTCGGGGCTGGAAAGCCACGGGGTGTTTGGGAAGGCCGAAGCCACCTGAGGGCGCAGGATGGGGTGGGGTGGGGGGCGCCAGGGCTGAGGGGCCTGCTTCGAACTGGCTGGGGGACTGGGCGTCTCAGTCCTTAATCCCTTTGCTGGAGCCAGGGGTCATGAGACGGCCTCCAGTGCCTGGCTTAGGAGTTACTTCGGAAGAGCCCTCAGGTGCCGGTGGCCCCCGCCCCTGTCCCCTGTCCAGAACCCCTGTCCCCCGTCTGGAGGCCCATCCCCTGTCCCCTGTCCCCTGTCCTTCGTCTGGAGTTCCTGTCCCCTGTCCCCTGTCCAGAACCCCTGTCCCCCATCTGGAGCCCCATCCCCCATCCCGTCCCCCGTCTGGAGTTCCTGTCCCCTGTCCCCTGTCCAGAACCCCTGTCCCCCGTCTGGAGGCCCATCCCCTGTCCCCTGTCCCCTGTCCTTCGTCTGGAGTTCCTGTCCCCTGTCCCCTGTCCAGAACCCCTGTCCCCCATCTGGAGCCCCATCCCCCATCCCGTCCCCCGTCTGGAGTTCCTGTCCCCTGTCCCCTGTCCAGAACCCCTGTCCCCCGTCTGGAGGCCCATCCCCTGTCCCCTGTCCCCTGTCCTTCGTCTGGAGTTCCTGTCCCCTGTCCCCTGTCCAGAACCCCTGTCCCCCATCTGGAGCCCCATCCCCCATCCCCTGTCCCCCGTCTGGAGTTCCTGTCCCCTGTCCCCTGTCCAGAACCCCTGTCCCCCATCTGGAGCCCCGTCCCCCGTCACCTGTCCCCCGTCCCCCATCTGGAGGTCCTGTCCCCTGTCCCCTGTCCAGAACCCCTGTCCCCCGTCTGGAGCCCCGTCTCCCGTCCCCTGTCCCCTGTTCCCCGTCTGGAGTTCCTGTCCCCTGTCCCCTGTCCAGAACCCCTGTCCCCCGTCTGGAGTTCCTGTCCCCTGTCCCCTGTCCAGAACCCCTGTCTTCCATCTGGAGCCCCATCCCCCATCCCCTGTACCCTGTCCCCCATCTGGAGTTCCTGTCCCCTGTCCCCTGTCCAGAACCCCTGTCCCCCGTCTGGAGGCCCATCCCCTGTCCCCTGTCCCCTGTCCTTCGTCTGGAGTTCCTGTCCCCTGTCCCCTGTTCAGAACCCCTGTCCCCCGTCTGGAGCCCCATCCCCCATCCCCTGTCCCCCGTCTGGAGTTCCTGTCCCCTGTCCCCTGTCCAGAACCCCTGTCCCCCGTCTGGAGCCCCATCCCCTGTCCCCCATCCCCTGTCCCCTGTCCCCTGTCTCCAGCTCCCACCTGCCTCAGGGCTGCCTGCTGGCAGTGTCATCTGTTTCCTCCCTGGGGACACATTCAGGTCATTTCTTGGTATTTAAAGACGCGTCAGGAGCCCCACAGTCAGAAACGGGTGCCCACCCGATGGTCCGGAGCCTGAGAAGACCCGACAGAGCCAGTGACTGTAAGGAATTGGCTGGTGCCTTCCAAAGAGCCTTAGACTCAGGAGGGCAACCGCTCCTCTGACCCCAGGACGCCTGTCGGAAAACGAGGGTGACAATACCACCCCCACAGGGAAAACACGTCCAACCAGAGGTCAGACAGGAGCGTCGGGGGCTGTGGGCGTTGCGTTCCGGTCAGACGGGCGTAGGGGGCACAGACAGGGGCCAGGCCCGTGGTCGGCTCTGAGCTGGGCCCTGCAGGCCGTGGAGGGCGATGTGATGGCGGGCCATGGCCGCTGGGCAGGGGGAGGGCACTGCCAGGCCAGCCAGCCCGGGCAGAGTTTCCAAGGGGGAGGTCAGAGGGACGTGAGACCAGCGGGGCTGGGGGAGCCGGGCCCCAGGCTGCGTGGCGCCCGCTGCCACCGTCGGCACTGGAGGGGGGGCAGTGAGGACACCCCCCCCCCCAAGTCCCCTCCAGCCGGGAGGAGAACGCACGTTCACAGGAGGAGGAGGGAGAAAAACGTCTCCGGGACTCGGGGAACTTCAGCAATCAGCTCCTTGTCAGGCAAAGAAAATGCTTTTTAATGTTCAGATTAATTATTGATCAGCACAGCTCGTGCCTGATTGCTGCCTCCTGTCGGCTGACGCGGGGTCCCCGCTGTGGGCGCTGGTGGAGCGGCGGGACCCCTGGGGTGGCGGCGACACCCCATCAGTCACCATCCGTCCGCAGATGTGGGAGGTGAGCCCGGACGCACAGCGAGGGCACTGGCGTGGGCGTTGTTTCCGCACAGGGGATGGCCAGTCGGGGGGGCACAGAACCGACAGGCTCGATGGCCTGGCCCGGTGACGTGGGCGACAGCCCAGCAGGGGCACCGGAGGCTGTGGCCGGCCAGCCCACTCGTCCAGAAGTCCCCCGAGGTGCCCAGGGCTGGCGCCAGAAGTACATTCTTCTCACTTTTCCGTTCTTATTTCATCGTAAAACATCACGCAGAGCGGTGCGTGAATCACACACGCGTGTTCTAACGCAGGCATGTGGATTAGCCTCACCCACGTCCTGAGACACTCCGGCTCTGCTCCCCGCCCGCGGGCTCCCCCTCCTCCCTCTCCAGACCCTCATGCTCTCTCTCTGGCCCCCGCCGGCCCTGTCGGCTCTCAGCAGCCCTCGGCAAGCCCCCTGGGCCGTCCCCGGTGGCAGATTTTATACACACGGAGTGAAACTCGATCACCCCTTTGTTTCTTGTTTCGTTTCCGTATCACTTTGTCACGGCACGCAGCCTGTCTCCATGACTTTGCACGAGCACCTCTCTTTCCATGCTTTTTGATTTCTCCAGCTGGAGCCCACGGGTGTGTGGGCTGTGGCGTTCACGGCACGAGCCCATCTTCAACGCTTCCAAACAATGCCGATCCAGCTTTCAAAACACCAGTAGATTTTGTTGTTTTGAGAGGTTTTAGGTCTACAGAACAACAGAGTGGATCTTGTGCCGGTACTACGTTTGTTACGATAGGTGGGCCAGTCCTGATAGGCTGCTGTTAACTAAAATCCTCTTTACGTTAAAGGCTTGCTGTGCATGCCGTGTGTTCTGACAAATGTATCGCATCACGAATCCGCCACGATCCAGAATCGTTTCCTAAAAACTCCACCCGATCGGTGTTTCAGAGTGACTGTCAGCGCTGATGGGAGTCCCTGGTGTGCTGTACTTGGTATTGTCACAATTTATAACCTCCTCCATTTGGCGGGTGGAGGAGCGGGATCTCGTTACCGTGGTTTTACTGTGCGTTTCCTGGACTTCGAATGAGATCAGGCACCTTTTTTTAAAAAAAATTTTTTTTTAATGTTTATTCATTTTTGAGAGACGGAACAGAACGCGAGCAGGGGAGGGGCAGAGAGAGAGGGAGACACACAGAGTCCAAAGCAGGCTGCAGGCTCTGAGCTGTCAGCACAGAGCCTGACTCGGGGCTCGAGGTCACGGACTGTGAGATCATGACCTGAGCCGAGGTCAGATGCTAAACCGACGGAGCCCCCGGGTGCCCCAAGATCAGGCACCTTTTTATACCTCTCTTTGCTGCGTGCCTTTTCCCCTTTGCGAGTGCCTGATGGAGTCTCTTGATCATTTGCAAGCCTTTGGGCTGCCTGACTTTTTCCTGTGGACGCTCCTCACGTGTCCTCGATGGTAGGCCTCTCGGGGGTACAGCTTCCCCGGTGGCACGGGGCCTGTTTTCACTCTCACCGCAGGGAATTCCCAGGAAAGACGTCCTTGAGGTTAATGTGGTTGAATTTATTAATCTTTCCTGTTGGTGAAAGCTTTTAGTGTCTTATTTAAAACTCCTTTCTCTGCTCCGGGGTCACGATGCCATTATCCCGTATAATCTTCCAGCAGCTCAGGATCTTGCCTTTTCCACTTAGGTCTATCAATCTACCTGAAGTTCATATTGTGCACGGTGTGAGTGGGGCTCCAGACCCACTTCCCTGTATGGAGAGCCGGCTGAAGGCGCACTGGTTACTGCAAAGCTCATCCGTTCTCCCCGGCTCTGGGGCCCTACCTGGGCCACAAATCAAGCCAGTGTTTGGGGTCTCGGTGCTGTCCCGGGGGACTGCTTGTCCGCCCTGCACCGTGTCCCACACCTCGGTGGCTCTAAAAGGAGCCTGGACATCTGGTAGAGCGTGCTCCCCACTCTCTTCTTCCGGGCGGGGGTCTGGGCCATTCTGGGCTCTTTGGAATTCTACATACCTTTTAAGTGTGTCAGCTCATCAAGCCCCCCGCAGACACAGAACAAGTCCCGTCTAGGCTCTGATTGGAATTTTACGGCACCAGAGAAATTTGGGAAGAGCAGGCATCTTTGTGACCTTGTGTCTTCCAACGTGGGAGAATGGTGCGTCCCTCCTCAGCTGGTGTCCTTATGTTCTCATAGTATAAATCTTAGTCTTTACTGAAGCCTTGTACTGCTTTGTTAGACAGACTCCTAGAGAGCCACTATTACGTGATGCTTTAAAATTACACATCTACTTGTCTATCAATGGGGAGATGCTCTTTGAGAGTGTGCGACCCCCGAAAGTCACTGCTGCCTTTGAAGCATCGTCCACGGGTCATACCCTCCGCTTCTCTCCCTGGCTCTCCCTGGTGTCGGACCCGTCCATCTGGTTCGAGGTTTTGGTTGTTTTTCAGATTTAGACATTTTCCTTTGTATTCCCGTCCACCCCCCCCCCCAATCTGCTCCGACACGTTTTATACTTTCAACGTCTTGCAAATATCTCTGAATTTGTTTCTTTCTCCTTTAAAGTGCTGCCATCTCATATCTTGTGCTTATAATTCCAGAACGTGGGGTCTCTGTGCACCTGTTTCTGTTGTCTGGTCCTGGAGTTTGGTTTACAGCATGTGGGATTGTCTCTGGGTGCTAGAGACGGCCTTTGGAAAGGCACTGATAGGAGTAAGTGTTCTCTAGGAGGGATTCACCTTTCTTTAGAGATGGTTTCAGTTCACTTTTCCCAGGTGCCTGGAGGGGGCATTCTGTGTATTTTAGGAACTATTTTAGGTCAAGTTCAAGGCCTGAGGTTTGCTGGCTCAGGACCATTAAGGCCACCAGGATAAAGTGTGAGCCCACGCAGGAGAACCTGCTTCTGGCCGCCCCCCTTGCCCTGGGGCGCACCTCTGGGCTCATCCCCCATGTCTGGCTGGTGGGTATTTAACAACAGGGCCTCCAGAAGCTCAAGTCCTGGTTTGCAGCACCTGCTGACTCCCGTGGTATCGTTTCCACCGTGGCCGCACATCACGGTGAATGCCAGCACGCACCGTCGGCTCCGGGGGTCAGTCAGCACGGCCGCCTTCATCAGGCTGCTGAGCCCTTTGGAGCGAAAGCAGATTGAACCTCGGGGCTTCCCTTGCTGGCCGCCGGCCTCCGCAGACGTTGGGGCTGCCGATTCATTCTCCAGGGTCTGATTTGTTCTTTTGTGCGTTAGAGGAGATGAATCCATTTGGATCCAGCCTTCCTAACCGCTCGGTGAAGAGTTGGTCCCCATTACCCAGCCTCTTCCGGTAAACAAACGTCTCCTGTTTTCTGTTTTTCAGAATAACGTGTGGTCATTGCAGGAAAAAGCAGAAAATACAGAAGAACGAAAAAGCAACTGACAGTGCTCCCGGCCAGGGGCAACGCTGGACACTTTGGGGGAATTCTCTCCAACCGTAATATTATTTTTTGTGCAGAATGGAGTCAGGGCAGGGCCTGTGCTGGGCAGGGAGGGGGCTGTTTGCAGGGGGCAGAGTGAGGCCAGTGCCGACCGCTGGCTCGCGGCCTTGGCAAAGCCTTTCGGTCCCTCCGAGCCTCTGTCCCCTCAGTCGCCAAAGAGACTGTTCCCCGTTTCCCTCTGGCTGCTGGGACGAGCTGAGCGGCCTCCCGGTCTGCAGTCGTCACCATAGCTGCTCAGGGAACATCTGGTGACTGGGACACAGGGCTCCCCACAAGCAAATCCATCGCAAACATGCTCTCGAAAAAGGCCGCAGGGACCGGGCCCTGTGGCTCTGGGTTCCAGGGCTCAGGCAGCTGTTGGCCTCTTTGGAATCCTGGGTTTATGGGGGGCACGAGCCTCATAAATGTCAAAGAATGCATTTTCAGCAGTCCTGGAATCGGAAAATGTGTCTCTGTGGGCAACATTCTTTCCACCGCACAGCTGCCTGCCTCCTGCTTTATCCCTGAGCCATAATTAGCCCTTGCCTCTGACCCTGAATTCCTGCCCAGCCCAGAAATATGCCGTGGCTGCCAGCACCGTGGTCCTAGTGGCACCGTGTCCCCTCTCTGCTCCCGTGGGCCGTGGCAGGTGGGAGAGCGGCCCAGAACACACAGGGAGGCCTTGGGGGGCCCTGCGGTGGCAGACTCGGTGGGAGCTCAGGGGTTGCCTGGCGGTGGGGCGGGTGGCGTGGCTGGAGTCCCGCCTCGTGGTGCCCTCTGTGCTGAGATGGGCTCTCCCCAAGGAGGTGTGGCCTGCGCCCTGTCCCCTGTGGGGGATGAAGAGACCACCAGGCGGGGAGTTTGGGATCAGATGCCCTGGTCCTCCCCCACAGGACAGCTGCACAGGCCCAGGACAGTGGTATCACTGGGAACGCCATCCCTGCCCCCAGGGGGGGCTCCCACAGACACGGCCTGGGGCAGATGGTGGGAGGCCGGGAGGGGGTGCTGGGGGCCCCAGCAGAGACTAGTGAGGGCTCCTCCCTGGTGGCGTCTCACTGCGCTCTGAGAAGTGGGGAGACCAGCCCCGGGTCCTCCCACACTCGCCCTCCCACACTCGCCCTCCTCACCCCCTTGGTGGCCAGCAGCCCGGAGGAAGGAGAATGTGCCTCTTCCACAGCGAGAGAGTGGACCCAGTGTGGCAGCAGCAGAGACACCCAAGCACCTGGGCACAGGTCGAGTCCCAGTAGCCGGGCCGTCATCACCATCATCCTGGTTTGGGGAGGAGGAAGTGAGGTCTGGAGGTGTAAGCAGTCTCTCAGGATAACTGACATTCCCAAAGGCCACGGGGGAGGGGGTGGCGCATGCACATCCTCACGCTCGTCCCTGAGCCGCCCGGCACCAGCACTCACTGAGCGGGCCTGAGCTGCCCTCACTCCCGGCTCAGAGCTCTTTCCTCTGGGTTCTGGCACATTCGCGTGTAGTGTACAGGGCGTGCATGTGCTGAGGTCCCAGGACCGGGCTGGCCACGGAGTGGGACCGACCACTGGAGGAACAGCTGGATAAAAGGAAAGACCCTGTTTCCAGGCTTTGGGAGGGGAAACTGAGGCTGTGGGGAGTCAGCAAGTCAGCCCAGACCTGGAACGACAGAACACATCAGGGCAGCGGGTGAGGCACGGCCGGAGCCCCTTCCCGCCCGCCCATCCTCCCTGGTCAGGGACCCTTCCTCTGCCCGTGTGCAGGCTCACCATCAATGCCGAAGTGACCTCGGCAGAGAGCCCGTGCGGGGCTGGCACGCAGCTCAGTCTCGTGAGCCTCCGGGGGGCGCAGGCCCCAGGCTGGATATGAGACAAGCTTGTTTCATGTGTCAACACACAGCGTCAACACATGTAGCTAGATGCCTGCAGCCCGTCCTGGGAGGCCTTGCGCACAAGCAGCTCCCAGGTTGACCTGACTTATCCTGACGCCAGGACCTCAGCCAAGGCTGAGACCATGTCGTGACGCAGAGATACCCCTGGTCATAGGCAGTGTTGGCTCAGAGGCCGCTGAGGCCTACGAAGGAAGCAGGCAGAAGCATGATGTGGGACAGTGCATGGTTTTTGTCCTCTCTTTCCAGGGGGCCCGGAGGGAGGCTGCCTACCCAGGCTTGCTCCTGGTTGGGGCTCCAGGGACTCGGGCACTGGTCCCAGGGAAGGGCCTGCTCTGCACCCTACAGTGTATGGGGTGCCGTCAGGGCCTGGGGGGGTGGCCAGCAGGAGGTTAGGGGGTGGCCTGGCCACGTGCCCCCGCCGGCGCCCTCCTGCTGGGTGTGTGACACCCAGTGGGGGATGGGTGTCCGAGGCCCATCCCAGTCTGGGACCCTGCAGAGCGCGACGTACACGTGGGCATGCCCATTTCTAAGAGGGTCTCCTCTCGAGGGGTCCCCGGTGTGGCCACACCTTCCTTCCGCAGAGCCAGGCCTGGGCCCCGGGGCTGTGTATTCTGCTCTCTGGGCCCCCGGCTGTCTTGTGTCTCTGGCCCCCATCCCGAGGTTTGCCATAGTGGGAAGAAACCGTCTGGGGAGGCCCCGGGGGTGCTCTGTGCGCTGAGGCTGAGGGCCACTGGGTGGGCTTCCCTGGGGGCCAGCTGCCGTGGTCTCAGGCACCCAGAGGAAGGCGGGAGGGTGCCAAGCTGGCCTGCGCATCGTCCGGAGGGAGGGATGGGGGTCCGGGATGCAGAGTTGAGGGTGGAGAGTGGGAGGATCGGCGGTGACCGTTCTGGGCTGGCTGGATGAAGGGGGCAGTGTAGCCGGAGGCGCGTGTGTGGACAGGTCCTCTGGGAGGGCATTGCCTGGGAGCGACTGCAGACTCATTCACACCTCTGCTCACCCTCCTGGCTGGCTGTGTCCTTCCCAAGGGTCTCCCTGGAGGGGGCGGGGGTGGCCTGGGGGCCACGGGCAGGCTCTGCTCAGGGCCCTGCATGGGGGGGGGGGGGGCTTCTCCTGGCTGGCTTTTCTCCAGCTTCAGCACGAGGATGATACCAAGCTGCCCGCCGCGCCACCCGCCCGGCTCTCCTAACGAGGGTTTGAGGGCACAATAGATCGCAGCAGCCTGATTTGCACGTAATTTGTTCCTTCGTGGAAACGCTGCGGCTCTTAAAAGCCTCAGTAAATGCCTTTAAGGGAGTATGACAGCGCAGGAGAGGGAAAATCGATAGCCCGGGTTCCCTCATCAGGTTTGCATCTCCGGACCCTCCTTACCGCGCTGGGCAATTTGGATGTCATTGAACTCTGCTGTTGGACGCAGCTCAGCTGGTGGGCCGTGGGTCCGTCTGTGGGTCCGTCCGTGGGGCGTGCCCGGTGAGGATGGGGTGGTGCTTGGGCCCCTCCCAAGGCCCGGAGCCCAGCCTCTGGGGGGAGGGGGAGACCTGGAGCTCATCCCATCCACCCAGGGTTATGGGGGACCGGGGTGGCCAGAGCCCCTCAGTGCTGAGGGGGAGGTGGCTTCCTGCTGGCCAAGGAGCAGGGACCAGTGACGCTTGTCTGTGGGAGGCACAGAGCGGGCGGGCAGCACAGCTTTGCTTATCAAAGACGGTTTCCTGCAGCGGCCCAGGCGTGGAGCCCCGGGCAGGCCGACTCCTTCTTCAGGTGTAGCCTCTTCCCCACCCTGGGAAGGGTCTACACCTGGAGGACAGCCAGGGCCCTGGCGGCAGGGGGCGCATCCTGCCCCCTGGGGGTCAGAAGCCTGGTTGTCACAGCGATCCGGTGCTCCAGGGAAGGATGTTAGTGTCTGAGGGCCTGCTGGAACAAAACACGGCAGTCCAATGGCGTGGACAACACTCATTTATGTTTTCGTGATTCTGGAAGCTAGCAGGGAGATCCGGGCGACACAGAGGACCTGTGGCCGTGGGACCCACCCTTAGTTGGGAAGAAGGAGCTGGGAGGATGAGGCGGGGGCCAGTCCTGCATGGGGGTGCTGTTGCCTGGACATTTTGGTGGGGAAACCGAGGCGTGTGGGGACCTGCCACCCAGGGAGACCAGCAGGACAGAGGTGGGGACGGAGTAGGGGCCCAGGCCTGGGCAGCCCTAAAGTTCACCTTCTTTCCTTGCTCTCACCATCTGGCTCCCACTTGAAGGTTGGGGGAAAGCTGCATGGAAGCCTCCAGGAGGCCCTTGTGGGTTTAGGGAGCACTTGCCTCATGAGCAAGTGTGGGCGATAGGGGCACCGGGAACCTGTGGGGGGCAGGTGGGCTGAGGCCTGACAGGGGCTGGCAGAGTGGCAGTATGAAAGTCCTGGGGTAGGCACATGTCCCCCACCTGGGCAGCTGGATCAGGGGCACTGAGCACTGGGTTCTGCGTGGTCCTGCAGTGGCTTGGGTGATCCAGGAGACAGGAGGACTGGACTGACCCTGAGCATCTTCCAGGTGGGGGTAGCTAAGGGCAACTGGGGTCACAGTACAGATAAGGGGGCACCAGAGGGCAATGTTGGCTGGGCAGGCTGGAGTTCTGGGTGAGGCGGTGAGAGCACCAGGAGAGATGGGGGGATAGGAATGAGGGGATGAGGGAAGAAGGAAGACCTTGAGGGGGAGGGGGATGGACCAGAGGAGGGGGAGGGAAGATAAGTAGAAGTTCCCTCCAATAAGGGCAGAGGGAACCCTGATTTGGGTAAAGGATTAGACAGTGTGTCCTGAGGGCCCTTCCAGCTTTCATAAGGCATTTCATCCACCCACCATCCATTATCCATCCACCCACCCATCCTTCATCTATCCACACATCACCTACACATCCGTCATCCAACATCCACCCTCCCATCATCCATCCATCCATCCATCCATCCATCCATCCATCCACTCACTCACCATCCATCATCTATCACCCATCCATCATCCATCCACCCACCCATCTATCCATCTACCCATCACCCATCCATCCATCATCCAACATCCACCCTCCCATCATCCATCCATCCATCCATCCATCCATCCATCCATCCACGCTTCATCTACTCATCACTCATCCATCCATCATCCATCTGCCCATTACCCATCCATCATCCACCCACCCATACATCACCTATCTACCTGTCACCTGTCCATCCATCATCCAACATCCATTGTCCCATCATCCATCCCTCCATCCACCCTTCATCTACTCATCACTCATCCATCCATCATCCATCTGCCCATTACCCATCCATCCATCATCCACCCACCCATACATCACCTATCTACCTGTCACCTGTCCATCCATCATCCAACATCCATTGTCCCATCATCCATCCCTCCATCCATCCCTCCATCTATTCTTTATCTACTCATCACTCATCCATCCATCGTCCATACATCCACCCACTCATCCATCATCTATCCAGCCATCCATCATCCATCCATCATCCAACATCCATCCATCCACCCATCATCCATCCATCATTCATCCATCATTTACCCATTCATCCATCCACCCATCTAGGGACCCACCCACCCACCCATCCGTCATTCATCATCCATAATCCATTTATCCATTCATCTATCCAACCATCCATCCATCCATGCATCCATGCATGCATGCATCCATCCATCATCTGCCCATGTATCCATCCACTCACCCATCCATCTGTCCATCACCCATCTACTCATCCATCATCCATCCATTCCTTCCTTCTTTCATATTCACAGGATTCACCGAAGGCTTTGTGAAGATGCTCCCCGGTCTTTGCTGTGGTGTGTGTGTGGGGGAGAAATCTGTGGCTAAGGAGCCCCCTCCTCAGACCTCATTTGTCCCAGAACAGCTGCCCCGGGGCCTGCAGTCACAAGTGTCTGACAGTGGGTGGGGGCTCTCTCAAGTCCACTTGAGGCGGTGCCTGTACACCAAACGGGGATCTCAGGCTCGCTGCCGCCCTTTGTTCACCGGAGTTCCCAGCTGCTCTCCAGCGGCAGCCCCCAGCTCCTTTTCTTCTCTGCCCTGTCTCGCCTTCCCCATTAAGGCCCTCGCTCTCACAGACACCTCAAAGCAAAGCCCAATTATCACCTCCCAAGGCTCGCTGGCTTCACTTGCCCTCAATTTGCAGGCAGCCCTTTGTCCGGCCCTGCCTGCCCCCTTAGTGCAGTGGCCAGGCTGGTGGTTAACCTGGGGGGGGGGGGCGCTGAGATGAGGGTCAGTGTGGTGTTCGGGAGCCACCTCTGGGCTCTAATTAAACCCGTTGACGAGTGTGGCTCTGGCGGCTCAGCTGGTGGCCATGGGGGGGCGGGTGGGCCGAGGGAGTGGCTGCCTTGTCCCCTGTCCCCCCACCCCTGCACCCCCGGGTCTGTGACCTTGAGGGTGGTCAGGACGCCATTCTCAGGGAGCTTCCTAGGACCAGAAGCGATGTGTAGAGAAGGCCCCTGGTACACTGCGGTCATTGGGGGTCTGGTCCTCTCCCCTGAACCCCGGCGCTGGCCCCTCTGGCTGTGCCCCATGCTGGGTGCTGCCGTGTTCCTGGGGGGGCTGGCCTGTCCGCGACCACCGGTGCCGCCTACAGTTTCACAGAAGAGGGAGGTTCCAGAACTCAGCAAATTGGTGGTGAGCCCTGGGGGGGGGGGGGCGGGGGGTGGAGGGTTGGGGTCTCCAAGCACAGAGGGCCCAGGGCTTGCGCTGACACACAAGAGCGGTTCCTCCCCTCGCCCCCTCCCCCTTCTCCTTGACCATCCCCCTCTCCCAGCAGCCAAGTCCACGGGGGGGGGGGGGGGCGGCAGGGATGGGGTGGAGAGGGAGTGAGGGGGGCGGGGGTGAGGGAGCAGGGGAGTGGGGTGGCGGTAGGTGCCTGGTTCAAACCAGCTCCACCACCCACTGGCTGGAAAAGCTTGGCAAGTACGTCCGTCACTTCCCAGTTTTCCACCCTTAAGATGGGCACAGGTTACGGGGAAGACGAAGGCTGTGTCTCCCAAATGGGCCCCACCAGGGTCAGGCTCCCTTCCTCCTCCCCACTCAGTCCCCCAGCCCCCGGCCTGGCACGGCGCTTCTCGAAGCCCGGACGCGCTGACGCCCGGGCTGGAGCCCGGCTCCCCCAGAGGAAGGCGACGGGCCTGCCACCCGCTCTTCATGCCGGGGCTGCGAGGGCAGGTGGGCGGGGGGTCGGTGCCCAGCCGGAGGGCGGCCGCCACCTTCCCTCAGCGCCGGCGGCCCCCGGCTCTCCAGGTGGCCCCGGGCGGCTGGAGCTTCTCGTGTCAGGAGGAGCCGGAAATCTGTGCTTTGATCTGAAATCCGTTTATCAACGTTGACAGTGAATTCAGTGTTTCCAAACCACGGTGCAGCGGAGGATACACGAGGAAACGCACCAGGTTCGTGGCGGTGACCTGGGGCACCGGTCGGGTCGGGGAGGGCGGCAGGGAGACGGAGGGGTCGGGAGCAAACAAAGGACTGCGTCGGACAGAAGGGCGTCCGGCGTCTCGGCACCAGCTCATCCGGCCGAGTGGTGCGTGCCCGTGCGCGTGCGCGTGGGTGTGTATGCGGGTGCGTGCACGCGTGCGTGCGTGCGTGCACGTGTGCGTGGGTCTGCGTGTGCGCGCGCGTTGCGGAAATGTTCACGGACAGCCCTCGCCCCACCCCGTGTGACCGCCGGCCGGGGAGCCAGGAGGCACGGGGTCGCGGATCGGCACCCTGAGGTCCCCGGGACAGCGGGACTCGGAACGGGGGTCCCCGGGTGGGGGCTCGGAGGAGAGGGTCCTCGGTGCTGCTGGACTCCCGGAGCCGGGAAGCGGACTCCAGCTGCGGGCTCCATGCAGGCAATTTCAGACTTAATCCTGGCAGCCCCCCGGGGCCGAGGGAAGCGTGCTCATCGGCTCGGGGGAGGGCGGTAGCCCCCACCCCCGGTGTGCCTGCACATTGCGCCGCGGGCTTATAGGGGCCGGGCCGCTCGGGATCCCAGAGGAGGCTGGGCGCCGGGCGATGCTCCTTTTTGCAAGATGCGCTTGGATGTCCACGTTGGCTAGCGTGTGCGTGTGTCTTTGTGTCCGTGTGTCTGTGTGTCTGTGTCTGAGTGTGTGCACGTGTGCGATGACGCCTTTGGCAGCGTTGTCAGCAGGGGGCGGGGGTCCGTAGGCCTCGGCAACTGTGACCTGACACGGGGGAGAGGGGACGCTGGCCTGGGCTGCCGTGTCTGCCCTGCTTTGGATGGAGGAAAGGGCTCGGAGGGTCAGAGCCTTCCTGAGGGGCCCCGGGGGGCAACAGCCGCCCTCTGGGGTGCGGGTGGGGAACTGAGGCAGGCCAGAGGTGGCAGGCGGGAAGACAGAACCCAGGAGAGCAGGGCTGAGCACGGGGAACGTCTGGATCTGGCTGGCATCTTTTCGTAAAAAGCTATAAAACCAGCCATAACCGATTGTGGAGAAGGTGCTGGGCGCCCCTCCCCCCGCCACAGTGCCCGACCATCCTCTAAAATATGGGTGCTCAGGATGCTATTAGCCCCAGGCAGCTGCCATTTCCCACTCAATCTGCTAAATTTATGCTTGTGGGAAGACGCGCGCCCTCAGCCAGAGCTGAGTGAGATCCTCGAAAAGCGGGGAGAAGCCCGCTTTCCTGGAGTCAACACTTCAGAGGCTGAGATCCTGACTCGATCCTCCCCTCCCCCACAGTGGGGCCACATCCCCTGGCTGGTGGGACAGGCGGGGATCGGCACCTCCAGCCTTTAAAGGAAAATACAGAACATCATGTGTATCACTTGGACCAGTTGTGAGTATACACTTCAGTGACATCGGACACATTCGCGGTGTCGTGGGCCCGTTACCACTGTCTCCATCCAAAACTGTTTGTCAGGCCCGTCACTGACTGTCCCCACGTGACCATACCCCCCCCCCCCCAAGCCCCTGGTAACCTCCATTCTGCTTTCTGCCCCCTGTGACTTTGCCTGCTCCGGGGCCATCACACACGTGGAGGCATACGGGATTTGTCCTTTTGTGACATATTTCACTTGGCGTGGGGCCTCAGGGCTCATCCCTGTTGTAGCGAGTCATTGCTGATGGTGGCTGAATGTAGTCTGTTGTACGGATTGACCCTATTTTGTTTCTCCGTCACCCATCAAAGGACACTTGGGTTGCTTCTGCCTTTTGGCTGCTGTGAATAGTGCACGTATGGGTTCAAGTCCCTGCTTTCGATTCTTGCGAGTACCGTTGACTCGTGAGCGACGTGGGTTTGGACTGTGCGGGTCCACTTATACACAGACTTTTTTCAATAAATGCAGTACACTGTTCGCTCTTCCTCGTGACTTTTTAAGCGACATCTTCTTTCCTCTAGCTTACTTTATTGTAAGAACACAGTATATAATACATATAACATGCAAAATACGTGTTAATCAACTATTTACGTCATCAGTAAGGCTCCCGGTCTACAGGAGGTCTATTAGTAGCTAAGTTGTGGGGGGAGTCAAATTCATTTGCGGATTTTCGACTGTACGGGGGTTGGTATCCCTCACCCCTGCGTTGTTCAAGGATCGACTGTGTCTTCCTGAGGATGGAAATGCTGAGTCCTGTGGTAACTTTACACTTAATCTTTTTGAGGCACCGCCATACTGTTTTCCACAGCAATCGCACCGTCTTACATTCCCACCGACAGCACGTGAGGGATCAAATTTCTCCACATCCTCGCCAACCCTTGGCATTTTCTGTTTTGCTGGTAGTAGCCATCCTGGTAGGTGTGACGTGGGATCTTGTTTTACATTTTGGTTTGGTTTTGATTTGCGTTTCCTGAATGACTAAGGATGCTGAGCATCTTTTCATGTCCTTCTTGGCCGTGTGTATGTCTTCTTTGGAGAAGTGTCCACTCACGTCTTTTGCCCACTTTCAAATGGAGACCACCAGGCTCAATTTTTTTCTAAATCATGAAGGGCAAGAGTGCTGCCAGGCTGGGTCTTGCTGGTTTTGGTTTAGGACATAGGAGCCCTGGATCCTTGCATGCTGGAGACTCTAGACACGGGTTCTGGGAGGCTGGGGGCATCGGGACAGGAGTGATCGGAGCGACCGCAGAGCCTCCCTGGCCACAGGAGGCACGGGCAGCCTCAAGGGCTGAAGGGAAGACAGTGTGGCATCAGGGACCTGACTGCAGTGGGAGGCTTTGAGGACAGAGCTCTCATCACTCTACAGGCCCAGGTTGTCTTACCAACTGTTACCTCAGCAGATACTCCTAGGTACCCTGGCTGTGCCAGTCAGTGCCTGGGTGCACACAGGGAACCAGCCTGCTAGCCTCCTGACCACACAGAGTCCAGAGTCTTGAGCTGTGCCACCCAATCTGGTGGGCACTAGCCACTGACAGCTATTAAAAGGAAAATAAAATGCAGTGAAATAAAATTGGGACTTCTGTTCCTAGCTAAGATGAAGTATCATCAACCAGATCCATCCTTCCACCTGAAGGAGATAAGAGATGGACAAAATATGTGAAAAATCTGTCATCAAGGCCCTGGACGTCAAGCAGTGGAGGATGGAGAGAGGCTGGGAACCAGTGAGGAGAGTTTTGTAGCTGGTCCTGCTCACAGATGGGGAGACTGTTCAGGCAGGAAGGAGGGGTGTAGGCAGAGCCCAGAGACTCCCTGCAATCAGGGATAGAGCCCAGGAGGGGACTAAGGAAGTGAGAGTGTGAGGCTAGTGGACTAGAGAGGAGAAGGCTACCCACGAGAGCTCTGGGACTGCAGAGGGTCTCTTTCAGGATTCAGATGACTCAGTGGAGGGCTCATGGGCTCATGTGAGTGAGGAAAGTTCCCCCAAGGTGGGGGAAGGGTATCACCTGTTCCCCATAGTCGGTCTGGACCATCTCAGGGCTCCTGGGCCTTGACAGAGTATGCTCAAGGGCCTTGCTTTCACAGTGAGGATAACAGTCCCAGACTGAGCACTGCTCCTGTACTGCCTAAAAGCATCTTAAAAACAATACCCAAATGATCAAACTATTTCCAAGTGACTTAACTGTATCTCAGAAAAAGCTCAAGAATCCAGCACCAACAAGATGAAATTCACAATGTCTGGAATCCCATAAAAAAATTCACAAACAAGTAAAGAAGCAGGAAAATACAACCCATAATGAGGGGGTAAATCATCAAAACCAACCCAAGACTGACACAGATGTTAGAGTCAGCAGTTAAAAACAGCTATTACTGCTGGATTCTGTATGTTCAAAAAGTTAAGCAGAGACATGGAAGATGTAAACAAGGACCCAAACTAAACTTCTAGAGAGGAGAATACAATGTCCAAGATGAAAAACACAGCAGATATGATCAATGGTGGATCAGACATTGAGGAAAAACTGATGAACACACTTGAGGCTGTAGCAACAGAAACAACCCAAGATGAGGAAAGGAGAGAGAATATTAATTCAGAAATGAACAGAGCACCAGTGAGCTTTGGGAGAACTTCAAATGTCCTCATGCATGTGATTGGAGTGTCTGAAGGAGAGAGGTGGTGACTGAAAAATGCAGGAAGAGATAATGGCCAAACATTTTCCCTGCATGATGAAAGCTATAAGCTCACAGATCCAAGCTAAAGGAAGTCAGAGTACAGGAAATATAAAAATAAAAACACTTTGACACCAAAGCGTATCTTAATCAAATAGCTCAAAACCAGTGATAAAGACAAAATCTTAAAAGCAGTCAGAAAATAAGAGAAGGTTCATACGATGGAAACAAGTGAGGATAGCAACAGACTTCTGGTGGGAATTGTAAGTCAGAAGCTGTGGCAGCATCTCTTATGTCCTGGAAGAGAAACATCTATCAATCTAGAATTCCATACCCAGCAAAAATGTCTTTCAAAACCAAAGGCAAAATAAAGACTTATGAACATATAGAAGCTGAAAGGACTTCTCCCCAGAAGACCCACGCTATGATGAAGGTTAAAGTGTGTCCTCAGGTGGAAGGAGGGTGACCTAAGTGGGCAGCAGATTTACATATAGGAACGGGTAGTACTGGAAGTGGCACTTTTATAATATAGATGACCTATATTTATATAGATGATCATTTAGTAAACATACTTAGTAGATAGTTGTCTAAACAAAAGTGATAATCATGTAATGTGGGATTTATGATATATGTAAAAATAAAATGTAAAAATATGTAAAAATAAAATGCGTGAAGACAACAGCAGAAAGTTTTTCAGGGGATAAATGGAAATAAGCTATTGTAATGTTATTACATTATATAGGAAGTGGTATCATATCACTTGAAGACAGACTGTGACAAGTTAAAGATGTATACTATAAACCTTAAAACAGTCAGTAGATTCTAGAACAAGGAGGAGGAAAAAGGGAAAACCAGATGGGGCAAACTGGAAATAAATGACAAGATAATAGAAGCACCTGGATGGCTCAGTTGGTTAAGTGTCCGACTTTGGCTCAGGTCATGATCTCACAGTTCATGAGTTTGGGCCCCACATCAGGCTCTGCACTGACAGCTCAGAGCCTGGACCCTGTTTCAGATTCTGTGTCTCCCTCTCTTTCTTTGCCCCTCCTCCTCCTGTGCTCTGTCTCTCTCCCCCAAAATAAATAAACATTAAAAAAAAAACTTAAAAAAATAAATGACAAGATAATAGACTGAACTCCATGAATAATACATTAAGTGTAAATGGCTTAAATATCCCAAATAAGTGACTGAGGACAAAATGTATGTAAAAGCAAGATCCAACCACGTGCTGTCTATAAGAAACACACTTCAAATGTAAAGATATAAACAACAAAAAGTAAAGGAGTTGGAAAGGATGTACTATGCTAACACTCATCCAAAGACCACCGGAGTGACTACATATTAATACCAGACAAAATAGCTTTTAGAACACAGAGTTTTATTAGGGATAACGAAAAATGTTTCATAACGATAAAGGGGTCAGTTTATGAAGAGGACATAACAATCCTAAATTTTTATGCACCTCATAACATAGCTTTAAAATACATGAAACAAAAACTAACAGAGCCACAAGGACAAATCCCCAAGTTGAGCCAGAAATTTATCACTCATCTTTTGGTGATTCTCCCAAGTTGATGGGCCATCAGTAGGGGTGTGGAAGAGGGGGGATCAGATGTGGCTTACAGTTACAAAACCCTTCACCCAACACAGAATAGCCATTCTTGTTGAGCACACGTGGGACATTTACTAGGAGGGACCAAATTCTGGATCATAAAACTAGTCTAAAACATATAAAAGGGTCCAAGTCATAAAAGTAAGTTTCCTGACTACAATGGAATTAAACCAGAAATGGGAGATTTCCAGAAAATCCCCACATTTGGAAACTAAACAACACATAACTTTTTAAAAAAAATTGTTTAAATGCTTATTTTTGAGAGAGAGAGAGTGGGGGAGGGGCAGAGAGAGAGGGAAACAGAATCCCAAGCAGGATCCCTGTCAGCACATAGCCCGATATGGGGCTCGAACCCACAAACCGTGAGATCGTGACCTGAACCGAAAGCAAGAGTTGGACGCTTAACTGACTGAGCCACCCAGGTGCCGCTAAACAACACATTTCTTAATAACCCATAGGACAAAGAGGAATTCAAAAGGGAAATTAGGAAGTATTTTGAACTTAAAAAAAGAAAGTATTTTAAAACGAATCAAAATGAAAACAGCAAATCCCACAGAAAATGTGTGAATTTAGCTAAACCACTACTTAGGGGGATGTTTATAGCATCAAATTCCTATATCAGGAAGACAGACTTCAAATCAATGGCGTCAGCATTCACTATAAGAAACTAGAAAATGGAACGCAAATAAATCCCAAAGTGAGAAGAAGAAAGGCAGTAATACAGATCAGAGTGAAAATCAGTGAAATAGTAAACAGAAAAACGATAGAGAAAATCAATGAGACCAAAGCTGGTCCTCCAAGACGATCAACAAAAGCTGGTCCTCCAAGACGATCAGCTCCTGGTGCTGCCTCCGTCTCCCTCCATCTTGGGGACCCTGCCACTCAGGAGGAGAGGCTGAGCCCCGGCTGGGACTCTGGGCGCCTGGCTCCCGCACCCCACCATGTCTCCCTGGGGCGCGGGTCCAGCTCTGGGGTCAAGTGTCAGGGCAAGGCAGGTAGTGGTCACGGCTTAGCCTCTTGGCCTTCATGTGGGGACAGTGAGGCTCAGTAGTCGGCCCCCAGGCGGGGATCCGTCCCAGCCCCGCAGGGGCAGGGGCAGGGGCAGGGACAGCTGCATTTGGGGGTGGCCGTGGGGCCAGGGGCACGTGGGGCGGACGGGCCCGGCCTTCGAACGTCCTCCGTGCGGAAAAGCAGCTCCAGCCACGGTCTCCCTTGCTTTGTCCTGCCTGTCCCTTGGGCGAAATTGAGAAAACCCATAAAAGCCAAACGACTCTGATTGCAGAGGACGGTCCACGGCCCAGGTATGCGCCGGGACTCGCGAGGCCGAGTTGATAAAAATGTAATAAGTTCTAACACAAGATCTATTTTACGACAGGTACGGCGTGGCCGTGTGTAACTGTGCTTACAATTAATTAACTTTTCATGCCGTTCATTAAGCTCCGTTATTTATGAGGCCAGCTCCACACAATCAGGCGAAGTCACCGGAGGGAAGACTCGATTAAAGCCGGGCCGCGGTGTCGGGGCGAGGGGGCCGCGTGGCCGGCCCGCCGCCGCTCTTTGCCTGCTCGCTCCTGGTGCGACTGGACATAAGTGTATCTGAGGTTCGCACAGAATTCCGCAGCGTATTGATTTTTCCGTTACGCCGGGAAGAAAACGGTGTGGGCCGGAGAGAGAGCTCCTCCCGGGAAGGGCTCTGAGCGCCGGGCCGCGGGGCTGTGGCGGGACACCCTGGGGGGCCTCGGGTGCCCTCAGACACTGTCCCTTGTTCAGCTGGGGAAACTGAGGCCCGCGGTGGGGAGGAGCGGGAGGCAGGGGAGGGATCGGCCCTGGCCCTGACTTTGGCGTGTCCCTTGACCCCGGGGGGAGCTTGGTCAAAAGGAGAGCGTCCCTTACTGAGGGGTGAGGCCCGTGCTCTGCCCTGGTGTGAATACCCAGTCAGGACAAGCCAGAACCTTCTGAGAGGGGCGTGCGGAGCCTCTGGGGAGCAAGCAACCCGTGTGAGAATGCAGGGGCGTGCTATGATCTGCAGACCCGTTCCCACGACACCGTCCCCGGGGGCCCCGCCCTGGGTGACCATCACTGTGGGCCCCTTCTCTTCCCTCTCCCCTTCAAGGATTTGGTCGTGGCCAGAGGGACCCCTCCTCTGGGTCCTGTGTGGCCCCCTCCGCATTTTGGCTTGTTTCCTGTCTGGCCGGCAGCACCGGGTTCCTGTCTGGGGTTGTGGGGGGATGGGTGAGGTCCCTTGGCTCTGGCTGAAGGGGAGCTACAAAGCAGGGGTGTGGCTGGAGCCGCAGCAGCCCTGGAAGGGGGCGGGAGATGGGCTCTGGACAGGCAGGTCTTGGGGTACCGGGCCCGGATGCTGAGGCGGGAGACCAGCATCACGGTCAGGGGCGGCTGCAGGCGTCCGTCACCCTCTCTGCTTCGCCACCTTCTCCTCCCCCGGAGCCTGGGTCCCCGAGCCCGCCCTGGCCTCGTGTGAGCACCCCAGTACCCCGGTGAGCCGGCCTGGGTGCTGGTGCAGCAGAGGGGCCGCGGGGCCCCGGCTGGCAGAGAGGCAGGGCCAGAGAGGGCTCTGAGCCTTGGGAGCCGAAATCACTGGGGCAGGGCAACCCGAGGGTGCTTCCTGGAGGGGGAGGCGGGCCAGCTGGGCCTGGAGGGGGGCTGGGTGGGGCCGGGTTTTCTGGCTGAGGATGAGATCCCGTGGCACCTGCCGGGCGGGGGTGGGCGGAGGGGGTGCAGTCGTGTATCTGCAAACACGAGTGTCCTTCTGGAGGCTCAGGCACGGTCTGTACGGGGCTGAAACTGAAAAATCAAATTCTTATTTTCTCCAAAGGTGCTCTGGTCATTTCTAAGCCCACATAAATCTTTATGGGCGATCACGTTCCCTGGTGTTTTTCTTTTTTAAAGAAGTGGAAACCACCCAAAACAGGACACGCAGGGCCCCACCGCCGGCTGGCCTCTGTTCCGAGGAGGTCGAGGTGGCCCTTCCCTCCGACAGGTGGGTACAGGCCCCTGGAAGTTGAGAACTAGGCAGGGGTGGGGGTGGGGTGGGCTGGGAGGCGGGGCTTCTGGGACCTGGCTCCGCCCACACAGATGTTTGACATCTGGCTTCCAGGTGTGTTGGGGGCAGGAGGGAGTCAGGGGTCCCATCCGGTGGGGGGGGCGAGTGTGAGCACCAGTGTGTGTGTGTGTGTGTGTGTGTGTGTGTGTCAAGGAGCATGCGTGTGTATATCCGCGTGTGTGCACACAGCCCTTGCTGGGCACGGCCCTCGGCTGCCTCGTGGGGAGCGGGGCATTTCCTGACGTCTCTGTTGGTGGACACCGTCCAGGGGACGCGATGCGGCAGGAGGCTTCCCAGCGTGTCACGTGAGGGCCGTGGCTCCCACTCCTTCCCTGGCCCCGGGAGGGCTGGGTCGTGGTTCCTTCCTGGGGCCTGGTGGTCCTGCACGGGAGGAGGGGGGTCTGATGGGGCTTCCAGCCCCGACGGGGGTCTGCCTGCGGCCACCAGCACCATGGAGCCCCCACCATTCAGCCCCCGCTCGGGGCGGCTGTGCGGAGCCCCTGACATGCATTCGAGCCCGGGGTGTGGGTCCCACGTCCTTCCCGTGACCCAGGACCCTGGGCCTGAGTGCCGTGTGGCCCTACGGGCCTCTGCTGGCTCTGCAGGCTGAGAGCTCGGGGTCACGCTGTGCGTGTTTTCTGAGCCCTGCGCGGGCGTCTGGGGGACAGAGCCGGATGTGACTGTCCCTGCCCGCGGCGAGGACCCCTCGTTTGTGCTGCATGAGCACGGGCTTGGGATCCTGTTTCCTGGCAGGGCCGTCCACTTATGAGGACCCCCATTTCTTGTTTCTGTCTGGGGCTCAGTGTCAGCCCTGAAGGGCCCCAGGGAGCGGCAGAGGTGGGGAGTGTCTGGGCTCCTGGGCAGCGGCAGGTGGGAGTAAGAACGTGGCCCGCCCAGGGTCAAGTGTGATGTCCATCCCAGAGAACAGGGACAAGAGACCTCAGGGGACTCAGCCTCTACCCGGGAAGGGCAGGGGCCCAGGGAGACCCTCTCCGGGAGGGACCCCCTTCCTGGGCCTGAGCCCTGACCCTGGGAGAGTGGGACCCCGCTCCTGCCCGGGTTGGGTGACCCGGGCCAGGCGTTTTCTCCGTGGTGGCGAGGGTCACCTGCCTGTCCCAGAGCCTGGCCCGGCTGCAGCCTGGCCCCGGGGAAGGGCCCGGGGCGCTGGCTCAGCTGGGGCAGCACATCTCAGACCCCAGCGAGGCCCACCGCCCCTGCAGGCGGGTCCGGGCTCCTGCCCACCCTGGGCCGGGCGCTTCCTCAGAGCAGCGTGGATGCACGAGGCCGGGAGGCTGCCGTGTCCTTCGGGGAGGCGGACGGCTGTCCCAGGCCCCGCCTCACCCTGGCCACTCTTGCCGGTGAGCCCTGTCCCCTCCTCCTGGGCCCCCGGCAGGAGGCACCCCGAGGGGCCGAGGCTGCCGGCTGGCCGGGATTTCTTGTGGACTCGATGACCTCTGACCTCGTCAGACCCAGTAGGAGCCAGAACCGCTGACCAAGCCTGTACTTCCTACCGGCCTTGTCTCTCTGGGGGTTCCCAGCTAGGGCCTGAGGGAATCCGAGCTCCGGCCCTCTCGTGTGTCCCTCCCTCCCGTCTCAGGGGGTGCCAGTCACCTGGACCCCCACCGACAGCGCAGTCTGCAGGAGACATGGAACAGGGGGGCAAAGGAGGAGGAAGGGGTGTCCCCACAGTGGGCGGGACAGGGGCCGTGTCCGTTCCTGCTCCAGGATGTGGGGCCCGTCCCCCTCCGGCCGCAGAGAGGGGGTGCCGGAAGGAGGCTGTCCAGAACACAAGGGGCCACGGGGCAGGCCAGGTGGGCACAGGGGCTGGGGAGCGGGCATCTGGAGCGGCAGCGCCTCTGGCTAACCCTGTGGCTCCCCTCACAGGGTAAACTGAGGCCCAGGGAAGGGCAGCGGCCCAGAGAGGCGGGTGACAAGCTCAAGGTCACACAGCAGGCGGGGGGGGGGGGGGCGTCTCCTCTTCAGGCTGTCCCGCCCGGCGGGAGGGCGGTACGTGAGGAGGGCCGAGGGGGGTCCGAGGCAGGACAGACACTTAACATGCGCCCCGGGCCACTGTTCGCCGGTGTGCCCGTGCGTGTCAGCCGAGCTGGTAAATAAGCTCGCAGGCCAGGATTTAATTTCCTCTCGCTCCTTCCAGTGTTCTCACTGCCTCGTAAATCATGTGTTTATGACTCTCTCTTCGGCACTTTTGCGATGGCCGATAATGGCTGAGTAAGTGGTAGAGGGGATGAATTCTGCAGCAGATTTTAAACAAATGTGCTCGTTGGAGCCGTAAATAATTTTAAGCAGAGCTGGTGGGCGCCACCTTGCAGGGCACGCAGGGGGAGCGGCCGCTGACCTTTGGGAGGGAGCCGGCTGCCCAGGGTTCTGGCCCCCCCACTGCGGAAACGGGCAGGGCCCAGGGCAGCACAGAGACCTTGTTCCAAGGGGCTCTTTAGTCGCCAGGGCAGAGACCCGCCGGGGCTAGTATGCACGTGCGCGCGTGTGTGCGGTCTGTGCGTGAGCGTGCACGCGTGGGTGTGGGCACGTGTGTGCGTCGTGTGCAGGCTCCCAGTCTCTGCAGGCTTCCGGCCCAGAATGGCCTCGCCCTTGGGCTTTGGGGGCACCCTCTCGGGCGGCGGCTGCACGGAGCCCCGGCCGTAGCTCTTACCGGATGCGTGACCCTTTGTTCGGGGGCTGACGGGGGCTGCTCCTGGACCCCCAACCCCTGCACCCCCACAGGCACCCCTGTCCTGCCCCCTGGTCAGCCTGCCTGCCGCCAAAGGTCCCCTCTGGCTCAGACGTCCGGGCTCCTGCAGGGCCTAGCTGGGGAGGTCAGACCAGGATGGGTGGGCGGATCCTATAGCAAACCCTGGGCCAGAAGCAGTGGGTCCCGAGGGGGTGGGGAGTGGGCCAGAGGACCGTGGAGTCCCTTGGTCAAGCTTTGGGCCAGGGGACAGGGTGGGTGGGGCTGGCTCCTGGCACGGGGCCACGCCGCCCTGAGCGGGGACTGGGGGCTTCTCCCCACACTCCTTCCCACCCCGCCTTCCGTCCCCCAGGACCACCCTCTCCACAAACAGTAAAGATGGGGGGGCACGTGCACAATTTACACGTGCCCACACACATGCAAATGCACGCTTCCTGGACATAAGGTCCCCCAAATGGCCTGCCCGACCCTCAAGCACAGTCCTGGCACCTCGACGCCCACCGGTCACCGGGCAGCCCCACGCCCACTGGCCTTTATTTTCTGCTAAAACTTGCTTTGCCGACCGTGGGGCCGGAGCGTCTCCTCATAAAGCCATAAACGTAATTGATATTCTCAGCATTTCGAGAAAAAATACGAGTATTAAAGATATACAGTACACCTCATAAAATTCTCTCATATTTCTTCTTTATGGTGGGTTCTAAAATTGGCAAAATAAATTCCCTAAGACCCATTACACTTAATGCAGAGTGTGTTTTGGAGGTGGGGGGACACTGAGCCTCCTGGCTGCGGGCCCCTCACCACAGCGCAGCCCCAGTCTCTGCTTGGCAAGGGCCGTTTGCCCCCAAACCTGTCTGGAATGGCAAACGGCGATCGCCTGGTTACAGTCTCTGGCCGCGGCCGGACGCCGGGCCAGCAGCCCCCAAGCTGATTCCCCTTGGCTGAGCCACGTCTGTGATCCCAAGGGGACCGGTCGGGGGAACTTCCCTGCCTCAGTCTCCCTGCCGGTCCCTAGTGGTTGAGCCCAGAGCTCGTGCAACAACCCGAGATCGTATATGCATGTTTTTCTTCTATAGGATCTTTTTCCTTCGTGAGAATAAAGCTCCAAGGAGCAGGGGAACACATTGTAAGAGAACTTTTAAAAACCAAGCGTATCCAGGTATAACGTACGTGCAAATCAAATGCATGCCTTTTCAAAACACATGCAAAAGAAATTAATAAATAAACTGAATTTTGTGGAACAGTCTTAGACTTCCGGAACCATCGTGAAGACAGTACAGCAAGCTTTCGGTTCCTCTTTCGTGCGCATCTCACCTTAGCGTGGTGGGTTTGATCCAGTTTGCGGACCGAAACTCCCGCACCGTTATTTAGCGGAATCTGCACGTTACTTGGTTTGTACTAGTGTCCTTCGGTCCCAGGATGCCGCCAGGGGCAGCGCGTTACCTCTAACTCGCCACGCCTCCTAGGTCCGCTCTGGGCTGCGACAGTTTCTGGACATCCCCCGCCTTTGGCGACCTCCACAGTTTTGAGGAGCGCTGGCCGGTGGTTTGTAGAACGTCCCCTGTGGGAAAGATTTGTGTGACGTGGCGTTGGGGAGGGCGGGCCACAGAGACCGCTGCAGGGGTGCACACTGCCAGGCTGGGCGCCTGTGGCCGGCCACATGGATGCACGAAGGGACTGTCATATCACCTGGATCCACGTTAAGGGAAACATGAGTTCCTGGTGACGTCTCCACCTTTAGTCCACACCACGTGGATCATTCTGGACTCCTCTGCTCGCTGGTCTGTAACCTCCCTGTCCTACAGGAGAGACCTGGTCCACTGCCCACCACCCGTTCACTGTGTGTTAGATCGCAGCCTCAAAGTCTCACCCCTGCACCTGCGCGGGGGAGGGAGAGGCTGATCGTCACACTGGAGTGCGGGGCACACACACGGTTTCCTCTGCCTTCGTCCGCTCCCTTCCCACTTCTCGGGTCCACACCTTCCCCTCACCTCCCGCGAGGGGCTCTCCTCTGCTGCCACTGTAGCGAGGCTCCTTCTGTCACCGTGGGCACTTCTTCCCGGGAGCCCCCCTCCTCCTGGGTGATTGTTTAAAAGTTTGCACAGGCTGAGGCACCTGGGTGGCTCAGTCGGTTGAGCGTCCGACTTCGGCTCAGGTCACGATCTCGTGGTTCGTGGGTTCGAGCCCCGCGTCGGGCTCTGCGCTGACAGCTCAGAGCCTGGAGCCTGCTTCGGATTCTATGTCTCCCCCTGTCTCCCCCTCCCCTGCTCGCAGTGTCTCTCTCTGTCTCAAAAATAAACAAAACATTTAAAAAAGTTTTCACGGACTAAGTTTCCTTCTTTTGATGTCAAGTTGAATGGGTTGTGACAATTGTGTAGTGTCACGGGTCCACCTCCACAGTGTCCTACATACAGAGCAGTTTCACTGCCTGCAAAGTCCTCTATGCTTCACCTGCTCAGTCTCCCCCTGCCTCCAACGGGACCCCAGCAACCACGGATGTGCTTATGGGCTCTGTCGTTTCGCCTTTTCCAGAATGCTTCACAGGTGGAATCACACACGTGCAGCCTCTTTGGATGGTCTTCTCTTTCTTAGCGACATGCGTTTAAGGTGCATCTTAAATGCGTATGGATAGCTCATTAATTTTTAGGACACAATTCCACTGTGTCGGTATATATATATTTAATTTTATTATTATTTTTTAAATGTTTTTTTTTAGTTTAGTTTTGAAATGTTTATTTAGTTTTGAGAGAGAGAGACAGAGCATGAGGGGGAGAGGTACAAAGAGAGAGGGAGACATAGAATCCGAAGCAGGCTCCAGGCTCTGAGCTGTCAGCACAGAGCCCGAGGCGGGGCTTGAACCCACGAACCATGAGATCATAACCTGAGCTGAAGTCAGATGCTTAACCGACTGAGCCACCCAGGCGCCCCTGATGGTTTTAATTTAAAAAAATCTAGTATCAATTTTTTCTTCCATAGACTGTGCTTTTGGTTTTGTAACAAAACACAGCATCAAACCCCAGGCCACACAGGCCCTATGTTTTCTTCTAGAAATTTTATAGTTTTGAGGTTTACATCTATGTTCCATTTGAGATAATTTTTGTGAAAAGTGTCCTTGGTCTGTGTCTAGATTCATTTTGTAAAAATTTTGCATGTGGATGTCCAATTGCTGTGGCACCGTGTATTGAAAAGACTATTTACCCAATGGATTACCTTTGTTCCTTTGTCAAAGATTGGGTGACAGTATTGGGCCTACTGATGGGCTCTCTGTTCTGTTTCATTAATGTATTGGTCACCAATATCACACTGTCTTGATTACTGCAGCCTTTTGATGAGTTTTGAAATTTGGTGAATTGGGTGAATCCTTCAGCTTTGTGCCTCAATCTTGCGTTGGGTACTCTAGACCTTCTGACTTTTTGTATAAACTGTAGAATCAGGTTGACCATATCTACAAAACTGCTTGCTGGGATTTTATTGGGGCTGCGTTGATTTAGTAGATCACATTCAGGAGAACAGACATCTTCACAATATTGACTCTTCCTATCCATGAACATGGACTATCTCTCCATTTATTTAGATCTTTTTTGATATCTTTAATCAGAGTTTGTAGTTTTCAGCATGTGGATCCTGGACATATTTTATGAGATTTATATCTAAGTATTTCATTTTCGTGGGGTTCTGTTGTAACTGTATTGTTTTCTTAACTTTAAAGTCCAAGTGCCCACTGCTGCTATATAGGAAAGCATCTGACTTTTATATACTGACCTTGCATTTGGTAACCTTGCTATACTTGCTTATTAGTTCCAGGAGATAGATGATAGATAGACAGGTAGACAGATAGATAGATAGGCTGATATAGATAGATAGGCAGATAGATAGATAGATAGATAGATGACAGACAGAGAGATTTGTTCATACATACATAGATTGGTTTTTGAATGTGGAAATATCCCTGGAATAAATCTCACTTTGCTCATGGTATATAATTATTTTCATATATTGTTAGATGAGATTTGATGACATTTTGTTGATGGTTTTTGCACCTATTTTCATGAAAGTTATTGGTTTGTAGTTTTCTTTTTTTTTTTTTAAATGTCTTTATAGTTTTGGCACTGGGCGGTCTTACGGAATGAATTAGGAAATACTCCCCCTGCTTCCGTTTTCCATTGGAGAGTGTAGAGAATTGGTATCTTCTATCCTCTGTGTGGTAGATCTCAGCGGTGAAGACACTGATTCTGCTGCTAGATTCAGTCTTAAACTCTTCCTGCACTTCCACTCTCCCCACACGGAAGCTTAGACCATCTTAGATCTTCTTCCCTCTCAACATGTACCGTCAGTGCTGTCGTCTGAAATTTTGATAATTTTCATCTCACCTTCATTTTATCCCAAATCTTAAAAAGTTCTCTCAAGGAGCCCCTGGGCAGCTCAGTCGGTTGAGCGTCTGACTTTAGATTTTGGCTCAGGTCATGATCTCACGGTTCGTGAGTTCGAGCCCCGCATCGGGCTCTGTGCTGACAGCTCAGAGCCTGGAGCCTCCTTCCGATTCTGTGTCTCCTTCTCTCTCTGCCCCTCCCCAACTTGTGCTCTGTCTCTCTCTATCAAAAATAAATAAAATATTTTTTAAAAAATTAATTTAAAAAACCCCTAATAGGGGTGCCTGGGTGGCTCAGTCAGTTGGGCGTCCGACTTCGGCTCAGGTCATGATCTCACGGTTCGTGAGTTTGAGCCCCGTGTTGGTCTCTGCACTGACGGTGTGGAGCCTGCTTGGGACTCTCTCTCTCTCTTTCTCTCTCTCTGCCCCTCCCCTGCTCACTCTCCCTCTCTCTCTCACTATAAATAAATCAACTTTAAACATTTTATAAAACAGAAAGTTCTCTTAAGACTTCTTGAACATGTGTTATTTCAAAGTGTGCCGTTTAATTTCCAAATATTTGGGGGTTTTTCAAGCTATCTTTTCTGTTATTGATTTCTAGCTAAATTTCATCATACTCTGGAATATACTTTATATGATCCATTCTTTTAAATCTATTATGGTGTGTTTTATGGCCACATTCCTGGTGAGCGTGAGAAGATTGTATATTCTGCTGCTGTTGGAGCGCTCTCAAAATGTCGACTGATGAAATTCCTCAGGTCAACCCTCCCACTGCTGGTCTCCGACTACCTCATCTGTCACCGACCGAGGAGCAGCGTTGACGGCTCTCCCCTCACAGTTCTGTCGGCTCGGCCTCACTTATTTTGACGCTCTGCTGTTTAGGGGGCAGGCAGGACCTCCTGAGGTTAGACGGAGATTATAAGGAGGTTCAATAAACCCACTCAGGCCCTCTGGCCTCCCAGCTGCCGGCGGCTCCTTTCTTGGTTGTAGGTCAGTGACTATTTGCGGGATTGTGCAAAGAGCGGGCCACCGTGTGTCGGCCGGTGGAGCTGGCTTGTCGTCCCCAGCCGCCTGCCCTCGGGGGCCTCAAGGGGCCTTGTTTTTGCCCATCTCGATGGCATGAGTCTTGGCCCTGTGGCCTGCGCCCTGAGAGCGGGCCCGTCCTGTTTGGAGCACTTCCTAAAGCCCCAATCCCGACGTCCAGAAAATGCTACAACCAACCTAGGGCTGACGCGCAAGCCGGGCAAGAGAGATGCGTGTGCGGTCAACCGGTTAGATTCAGAGAGTGCTGTCGGCACGACATGGTCGGTGACGCTGACCTGGAGAACTCGGGGCCACCGCACCCAAGCCTGGGCCGGGCAGCGGGGAGCAGGGAGCTGTGACTCCAGGCCCGAGGCGGCCTGCGTCCGAAGCCGGCGACCGTTCAACGCTGGCCTCTGTAGTGTCTTAAAGGCAGAAGACACAGCAGGTTGTAGTTTTAGGCAAAGAGTTTTGGAAACAGGCTGGGAGCACAGCGCCAGGCCTCCGTTACACCCGAGCTCAGGTGAGGGAGGCAGGCCCGCCGATCTTCCCGCAGGCAGAGTCTGGCAGGGAGGGAGGCGCAGGGCTCTGTCCCCCCCGTGAAGGCCCGCGGGCTCTAGGTGGCTGCCAGAAGGTCTGAAGAGCGATCGAAGCTCCGGGAACGCCAGGGGTGGGGGGCGGGGCTTCAAGATGGGCACAGGACAGTCCCGGAGGCCTGGAGGCTTGTGCAGGCAGCCTGGACGGACAGTGGCTGTGAAGGTCAGACCAGAGGCGCCTCTGTGGGCAGGGACCAGAGGGGAATGAGGCAGGCACCCCAAGAAGGACGTTTGCAATGTGGTGACGTGGCCGAGAGGGTGGTGGGGGAGGAAGGAGAACAGTGGTCTGGGGGCCACCGCCCCCAGGCAGCAGAACCCAGGCCTGACCCACTCATCCTGTTTCCCCCAGGCTTCCCCGATTTAACCCTCGAAGGAGACTTTGGGGTTGTTCCCGGGTGTCCCGTGGGTGGAGACAGGCAGGCTAATGTTCGTGACTAAGGGGCGTTGGTTGTGCTGTGTCCCCAGCCCTGACCCCTCTCTCACGAGGGCATGACCCCCATTTTTAAAAACAAATTTTTTTTAAACGTTTATTTATTATTGAAAGACAGAGAGAGACAGAGCATGAACAGGGGAGGGGTAGAGAGAGAGGGAGACACGGAATCCGAAGCAGGCTCCAGGCTCCAAGCTGTCAGCGGCGAGCCCGACGCGGGGCCCGAACCCATAAATCGCGAGATCGTGACCTGAGCGGAAGTCGGACGCTCAACTGACGGAGCCACCCAGGCGCCCCGGCATGACGCCCGTTTTATTCATAGCAGGCTGGGTCCAAAGGGATCGGGAGTCAGGACACAACATGCCCACGCAGAAACGTTGAAGGCACCGGTGGGTCCGCCCCGTTCTCTGTCCCTCGGCCCTGAGCGTGGCCTGACTCACGGAGGGCCTGCGTCGTGAGCTGTACCCCCCAGGGAGGAGGGCGTGTGGAGCGGACCTCAGCCGGCCCGTCGTCTCCGTGGCACACGAGAAACAACGGCAGCTCTGGTATCGGGCCCTGAGGTTCGGGGACGCTGGTCACGCAGCGTCTTCCGGCACCACCTGACCGATACGCTCTGCGTCCTCACGGCCGACCTCCGGCTTGGTGCGTACCCCGGCCTCCTCTGCTCTCCACCCCGCGTCCCCTGGCCCGCTCCTGCTCCCCCGGCCTCGCAAGCACCGTCCACATCCCACTCTGCTGTGTCCCCATCTGGTGCACCTCAGACAAGCGGAGAGAGGAGAGAGCAGAAGGACGTGGCGGGTCCCCGCCTGGGGCCCGGCTGCGCGGCAGGAGAGCACGGGGGTGGGGGCAGCCCGCCCGGGACCCCCGGGACCCCGGGGCTTCTCGGCACCCACGTTCCGTTTGCTTCAACGGATCCTTCTGAAGTCTTCAGTGGGAGGCTCTGTGGCCTAATTCGAGCGTACGTCTCTTACCTGACTCTCCAAATCTGAGGGCTCCTCAAGAGCTATTACGGCCCCCAGCTACGAGAGCAGTTGGGGCGCTGTGTAGATTCAGGGAACGTTACTTTGGGAGGGAAAGGAAAGCAGGAGATCAAACGCTTCTCTGTACAAATAGATTCAGTGCGATCCGCAGCGACAGAGCTTTTGACATTTAAAAAATATTTGATCCACGTCTTGGCTTCCCAAGCTGCTTGAGGGAGCTGCTCCCGCAAATTACATCCAAATCAGGGTTAAATATAGTTCTCAGAGAAAGATCGTATGATTTAAATTGCCTAATTATTTGGGGGAAAAATCTGTTCGTCAATAATTAAGAGAAGGAGGATGTTTGGCGAGGTGCTGGGGGGGTGCTGGGGGAAAGGGGAAGAGTGGTGGATGTTTCCTGACTTGCAGACCCGGGGGTGCAGCCTGGGGAGGGACCGCGTCTACACAGGTCTGGGGGGTGTGGTGGGGGGCCCAGCAGGCAGGCCCCGGGGCGGCGGGAAGGAGCCCGCCTGGCTGCAGCCCAGCTCTCGGGTCTGCGGCCGAGCAGGAACCAGAAGCTGGCAGCCAGGGTGCCGAGCAGGGAGTGGGTGCCAGACCCCCCCCCCCCCGGCAGGGCCACCGGCATATGGGAGCACCCAGGCTGTGGCCAGACGTCTCGGGAGGGGGATCTGGCGGCTCCGAGAGCCAGAAAACCGTTAATTAGGTGATATTTCTTGAAAGTCACGCTGCAGGAGGGCGTAGATGGCCGTCTGCCTTCAGGAAAAGATTCAAACCGTAACAGCCCCTCCCTCCGGCCCAAGAAACGGGGGTTGGGGGCTCTGGGGCTGAGACACTGCAGGCCGGGTTGAGGCGGCCTCTGAGCGCCCCTTGACCCGAGGTGTGTGCCCCTGGGCCAGCGCAGAGGGACCCTGAGGCCCCGGCTCCCTCATCTGTGAAGTGGGAGAAGTCTGCTCCGAGGGTTCACGTCGGCATAGATGGGGGGGCCGTGCGGGAGTCGAGGTCTGGGGGCAGACGCCTGGCCTGGAGTCCGTGCTGTGTGACTTCGGACAAGCTCCCTGACCCCTCTGAGCCTCAGTTCTCTACCTGGAAAACAGGGATGGGAGCAGCTACCTCACACACAGGCTGTTGGGGGATCAATTTCTTGAGATTCTACGTCTTTAGCGAGGTTAGCACGTGTCTGGCACACAGCAGACACCCGCTCTGGCATCCCACAAATATTTACGCAGCACCTGTGGAGTGACGGGCATCCGTCCAGGTGCCAGTCTCCCTCAAAGAACAGGGTGGGGAGACTCCTGCTCTCCCGGGAGTGCGGGAAGCCGTCTGCGACAAGGAGACAGGTCAGGGCAGAAAGTGGTCCGGGGAGGGCACGGGCGGGTCTGGGGCGGGGAGGGGTCTTCCAAGGCCTCTGCGGGGCTGAGAGGGAGCCATTCCGAGGGTGGGGGTGGAGTGCCTGGGGGAGCCGGGTTGCTGTGTTTGTGCACTGCAAGGGGCCCGTGGTGGGGGAGCTGGGGGCTGGGGCCCAGGGGCAGGGGCGGCCGGGGTGGGGGCTGGGACGGGCCTTGTGGGCCACCCGGGGACCTTGGATGTTATTCTCAGAGCAGCGAGAACCCCCTGGAAGGTTCGGGCGGGGACCACTGCGACCCACTCGGGTGGAGATGGGGCCCGGGGAGGGGGGCGGGGACCAGGGGGAGGCACGTGAACGTGTGTGCGTCCGCACGTGTGTGTGTGTGTGTGTGTGCCGAGTCCGTGTCCCGACTCTGCAGTGGCTGTCAGCTGCCACCACGCAGGACCGCCGGTCAGGGTAGAGGGAGGGGCTCAGGGGAGGGGTTGGGTCCACAGGGGAGGGAGGCAGCGGGGGTCAGTGCTGCGCGGGGAGCAGGACGGAGGGCGGCTCCGAGGTGGGCCTGGGGGACAGGCGTGCTGGTCACGTCTCCACGGGGAGTCAGAGCTCGGTGGAGCCCGGGCACCTGGACGAGGATTCCAGACGCTGCGGTGGCTTGTGTAGAGGTGACGGGAGGCCCCTTCTTTCCGCCTGAGCTGCCCTGTTGAGGTGCCCAGGCTCAGGTAGAGACCCGCAGTATGGGGGACCCCGGCCTCCTGGTGCGGGGGACCCCTGGCCTCGGCCTCACACTAGGTTGGCTCTGCTTCTCATCCCCAACTGAGTGCGGCCCCCACCCAGCCCAGCCCTCTCACTGGCCTAGACGGAGCCTCCCAACGGGTCCGTCACCCAGGACCCCAGCTCTGTTTTGCGCCTCGTGCCTTGAAGGACAGTCATGACCCTGTGGAAGGAACGGACCAGGCGGGATACAAGTCCCTCTCCTCTGCTGAGCTCCCGACCCTGGGCATTGGCCCAGAGCGGTACCTCCAGGCGCCAGCTCCCGGGGGGGCTCTGACAGAGAGGCAGGGTCCTGGAGGCCGCAGGCAGCCCACCCCACGTCTCCCCAGGCGGTGTGGGCACGGCCTGGACATCTGCCGCTCTGGGCTGCTGAGGGTGTGAACTTTGGTTGGTCAAGGGGTCAGGGCAGGGCTTGGAGGGACGTGCTGGGACCCACCGCTTAGGGCCAGCCCTCCCAGAGGCCCAGCGGCTGAACCCCAAGGCTGGGTGGGGGCCCAGCCCTCTGTGTCAGAGCCCAAGGGTCAAGGCTGGGAAGGCACGCCTTTCCTGGGCTCCTCCTGGTCACGTGACCAGAGGGCCGCAGGCTGTGTGACACCCGTCCGGACCTCGTACCTGCCTCCAAATGCCCGCTGAGGGCTTCGGACGCACTTGCCGCCTCCTGCAGGGCACGGCCACCGCTCTGGTTGTTGAGGGAGGCGGGTCCTGGTGCGAGGTTCTCGTCCGGAGGGAGCCCGCTGTGCCGCACATCTCCCGCTGGGCAGCTGAGGCCGGCCGCCAGCCCGTGCCCACAGCGAGGTCGCCTGCGGGCACGGTCCCTCTCTACCCCACACCCTGCGGGTCACCCCCCTGCGAGCCGGCGGCAGGAGTCACGCCAATGTGAGGCTCCCGGGCCACCTGGCCCCATCTCTGTGTCCCTCTGGCCTGTGGGTGGGCAAGTCTGTGCCCCTCCACCATCCCGGCCCAGACTGCCTCGCGCTGTCTGCGGGAAGGGTCTGAACTTCCTCCTGCCCCCCCTGCGGGTCACGTGTGCACACTGGGACGGTCGGCCCAAGCCCTGCGCCGCAGCAGTGGCCCCAGGACGGCGGGAACTACAGCGTGGGTGTGGCGGTGTGGCCGGGAGAGGCCTCAGGCCGGAGCCCCCGCGGCACCGTGTCCCCATCACACACCGGGGACAGTGGGGATGTCCCCAGGCCCAATTGTGAGCGTGCTCACCGTGAATCCAGTGTGCCCTGAGCGGGGTTCCGGGAGATCCCGAGGTGTCTTAGTGTCGGTTCTAACGCCTGGCGATCATCGTGCACTCGGGCTTCCCAGTTCCTAAGAAAAGGTGCTGCTGGTAACCTTGGCCTCCCAGCCTCCCCAATTCAGAGGAGAGAAGAGGGTGGAGGGAGGGCGGGGGAGCCTCCCAGCCAGCTGGCACGGGGTCCATTGTTATGTCAGAGCGCGTGCCCAGATGCTGGTCTTATAAACCTGCGGTGGTAATTGAATCTGGGCAGGAGTCCTTGAGAGGGGTCGTTAAACGCGGGAGCAGGAATGGGCCTGGGTTTATGGCTCCCCGGCCCCACCTCCTCTCTGGGAAGGCAGGGGCCGAGTTTGTGTTGGGGCCGCCCAGGGCGGGGCATGGACACAAGGACCCCACCGCGGTGGGCGCGTGTCACAGGCCGGCTTGGGGCCCGAAGCCGCTTGCCCCCAGACCCGAGCCCCTTCACAACGGCCCACCGCTCGGGCGGGCGGTCACTCGGCAGGCATGCTCACGCAGTCTGGGGGCGGGCCCTGTGCTGGCACCGAGTGCCGCCTCTGATGCCCCAGAGTGGCGAGCAGGGGGGCAGCCGGTGGGATACAGATCTTCCAGAATGCCGTGAGAGTGCCGGACAGAGCTGAGCCCGGAAGGGTGGGAGCCCGGAGCCGACAGCAGAGGCTTCCGGGGGCGGCCAGGCCCGCGCAGAGGCTGGAGGGCCGGGAGGCCTGCTGCCTGTGGGGAGGAGGGTGGCGCAGGCAGGGGTGTCCCGCCTGGCCCAGAGCGGTTGCGTGACGTCCCCCAGGTGGCCCAGCAAGCCCGTGGCAGTCCCCAGGTAGGAAGGCTGCAGAGACTTCGCACGCTGGCTGTGCCCCCGGGGAGGACAGGCCACTTGGCGCCGGTCCCTCACGGGGCCCCCGGTGACTACGGAGCTGCAGGGCCGGCGAGGCGGTGGGACAGCCACACGGCACACCTGGCCGGGACGAGGGACGGGGGCGGTGAGTTATTGAGAATCGCCAAAGGTGTTGAGTTAGAAGCTAATTAAAAAGCTATCTGCAGTGTGGCGCTATAAAAGTCTCGTAAAATTTCAATCTCATTTGTTCCGCTCAGCTTCCTTGGGTGCAGAACGCCCCATAAAAGGCGGCCGGCTCCCGTTGTCTGCGGGCGGCTTGCCAGGGCGCGGGCGAGGGCACCCTTCCTTGTGTTCTGCGGGCTGGCGCCTGGGGAGGGAGGGAGCCGTGGGGCTAAGGAGAGGGGCGGGTGTCCCGGCCTGGGGACCCCAGCAACCCTCACCTGCATCTCTTACCTGCACACGTCCCTCAGCTGACGTCACAGTGTTCCCCGTCGGGGGAGGGGGGAGGTGGGAGGAGGCCTGCCGGTTCCGGACCCGGACCCGGTGTGCAGAGGCCCCCACCACGTGGGCCGGGGGGATGGAGTTGAGCTTACAGAGTGGGGGGTGGAGGGGAGGGCTCTCCCCGCGGGGCTGAGACCCAAGTAGCGGGGCAGGGGGCCTGGCCGTGGCTCTGTTACCAGTTGCCGTGTGACTACCGTGTATAACTCTGTGCCGGGCACCGCGGCTCCGGTGTGGATGTGGGGGTGCCCCTTCCCGAACTGGGAAGAAGCCCGCGTTTGCAGGTGCTGGTCCGTCTCACCAGGTCCCGTGGGACCCAGGCTCGGGGTGCAGGTGATCAGCTTTGGAAAAACGACTTTAGCGTTGGGATTATGGGGCTATGTGCTCTGGAACCAGGTGCTGGCTTCTGTCCTGCCCTTCCCTTTCGGCCGGGGCCTTCATCGCTCCCTGGGGAGCAGGGACATGGTGGCAGCCTCCACAGGCCACCGGGCCGTGTCTGGCCCAGAGCACGGGCTCTCTAGCTGCCGGCGAAGATGTGGATTGTGGTCCAAGAGCTCTGTGTCCTGGGGGGCACTAGCCCCCACCATACTCCAGCACCTCGGCTGAGTTTAAGGACGAGACATAGGTGCTCAGAGGAGAACTGGGTACCGGGCCATTTGCCCTATGGCTGCAGGAGTTGGGTCTCTGAATCCCCGCTTTGTCCCCAGGAGGACAGACCTGGCCCCGAGGCCCATGGATGCTCGCATGGACCCCTCGGCCTGGCCCACCGCCTCGGGTCTCCGGAGGGGGTGAAGGCGCACGCAGGCCGCAGGGGGAGAAAAGGCGGGGCTGTGATTTGCCACCTCTTGGCTGTTCCTGCGATGCCCCCGGCTGCCCTAGAAGTGTCTGGTCATCGCACCAGAGGGCGGCGACTGGTGGTCCTGGGTCAGTTGACGGCCTGGCTCTTACCCTCACTCCTACCGAGGCTCGATGCACCTGTGAGGCAGGGACCGGGGCGCCTGGGCCTCTCTGCAGCTCTGGAGGCCGCGGCAGGGGCGGGGGCGATGGCCGGCGCCTGGGGCTTGCTGGATCCTCACGGCCCAGCCCTGAGCTCTGCACACCGAGTGAAGGAGCCGGCGACAGCGGGGCCGGGAGTGTGGGGTGTGATAACCGGAGCCAGGTGGACCGGGGCAGCAGGTGGAGGGGCGGGGCCTGCGGGCTGCCCTTCGACACCCCCTCAGCACAAATCAGGCCCGATTTCTGCGGCCTGGGAGGCCAGTGAGTGCAGCGAGAGGCCGGGGTCTTTGTCTTCTGGCTGGGAGGCATGGATTGATTCTCTATTTCGGAGCAGCAGACGAGGGAGGAGATTGAGAAAGAGCCACATCCGGAGAAGCCTCTCTCCTCGGCACGCTGTCCTGGACAGGGGGGCGGTCGGCCTGTCCCCAGCCACCGAGGCTGTTGGGAGGTCCGGCTGGAGGCCTGAGCGGGCTGCATGGCCGGGAGAGCAGGGCAGCGGCCCCGAGCCGGGCTACGGTGACTGGCGGGGTTCCGGGAGGGGCATGAGTGCCAGGACAGGAGGCAGAATCGACACCACACGGGCCTCTGGGACCCACACGGCAGGTGACAGGCCCGGACAGACCCACACAGGAGCTGCTGCGCGGGCAGAGGCGTCCCTGCTGCAGCGGCGAATGAAACCGCCATCCCGGTACCCGATCCAGAATTGAGGCCCGCTGCTGCTGGCCCGTCCCAGTGGGTCCTCCCGGCTGGGGGGTGCTGTCTTTGTGGGGACACTGAGGGCCTCCGTCCTGCCAGCGTGGACTCTGCACCCCGTGGAGGGAAGGAAGAGCACGGGGGGCCGGGAAACGGCCCCCCAACTGCAGGACAGTGGCGAGTGTGGGCAGGGCCATGCCGCCTGAGCAGAGGGCCTCAAGGGCTTAGCGGCCTCTCCAGAGACACCCCAGACCGACTGCACGGAAAGCAGAGGCAGCAGCGAACCTGTGTGGCGCAAGCCAGCCACGGAAAGACAAAGCTGCGTGCATGCAAGTGCGAGTGCGTGGAGAATGTTCTAGAATAAACGCGGTCACCCCGGGGAGGCCACTTGGACGGAGGGTGGGGGACAAGAGGGCTTCTCTGTTCGGTCTGAATTTCATGATCCGTGTTTATTCACAAATCACTTGCATGATTAAAAAAACCCCAAACTGGAACAGATTACATGGGAGCTTGGGGACACGAAACTGTCAGGCAGAAGGAAGATGGTGTGGCGACGTGGCCCGGCTGGCCCCCTCGGCTGGGAAGGGCCCGGTGCCCTCCGGCCTCCCCGCTGGCTCCCTTGCCTGGGCCCTCTGCCGCCCGCCCCGCCAGGCCAGGCGCACAGCGGGACACGGGGCACGCCAGCTGGGTGCCGGGGGCATGTGGCCCGTCCCAGCGGAGCTTCTCCGTGGTCCGGGCCCTCTGCTCGGCTCTGACCCTGTGGTCACTGGGACCCCGGGCTGGGGACCCTTGACTTCTGCTTTGGGAAGAGGATGTAGTCTGGACAGGAAGTCTGGGGTGGGTGGCCCGGGTGGCTGAAAACCCGGCCCCGCTGACCGCAGCCTTCAGGTGGTCCGGGCTCACCGTCTCGTGGCCCAAGATCCCCCACGGCCCCCGGCGGCTGCCCCAGCGGGAAGGAGAGCGGGAATTTCCCACAGGCCCGGGAGACCCCCTTCAGCCCACTGCCAGAACTTCCTGCGTCCCGTGCCCATCCCAGACCCGTACAAGAAAGGGACACGGTGAGTACCCACCGTGTGGGGGGCAGGGCTGCCCCTCCCGCACCCGAACCCGCTTCCATCTTTGGTGATGTGATGGTCCGCGAGCCGATGACTGTCCGTTCCTGCTGCATTCCTCCGTCGACGGGCGCTTGGGCTCTTTCCGTACTTTGGCCGTTGTCGATAGGGCTGCTATAAACCCGGGGTGCGGTGCCCCTTCGAAACAGCGCCTGTGTCCCTTGGGCAAATACCTGGTGGTGCAGCTGCTGGGTCGTAGGGTAGATCTATTTTTGGTTTTTTGAGGACCCTCCGCGCTGTCCTCCAGAGCGGCTGCGCCGATGTGCGTTCCCACGACGGAGGTGCTTTGAAGGAGCGGCGCGCCTTCCCGGGTGACCCGGCGAAGGAGCTGTATTGCGACCTGCATTTCATCAAGCTGGAAAAATCCGGTCGGCGCGAGGAAAAGGGTCGGGCCCGCGAGTCGCCCACCACGAACTCTTTGGCGCCAAGAGCTTCTGGAAGTTTCCCACACGCGTGTCCCTCTTGTTCGGGCCGCGTTTATTCCGCGGGTGGAGAGCGGGTGACATTCTGCTTTTAAGTCGTGCCCGTCTTCCATCCTCACGGACCCGCGCCGGAAACGACGTCCGACGCTTCGTCGAGGTTGTATTGTTTGGACGCACCCCTCACTCTGCCGTTTCCCGGCCGCCCCGCCCGTGCTGGCTGCTCTCGGTCCCCTCCCCAAACACGTGGCCCGGCGTCCCCTGCGGTGGCCTGCAGGAGAGTGGGTGGCCTGCGAGGGTCGGGGTCGGGGGCTGGGGGGCCTGTGTCCCCCAGGTTGAGCCAGGGGTCTGGGGGGGGACGTCCAAGTGACCATCACCGTGAGGTGGGGGCCGGGGCTCTGAAAGGTCAGGGAAGGGGCTACGGGGCCTCTCTGAGAGACACACGCGCTACTAAGGGGTGGGGGGCTTTCCTGCCATGTGGCAGGCGTCCGAGCGCCCCTCATGCCAGGCGGCTGGGGGACAGCCAGGGCCACGATGACGGGGGCACCCCGCAGATGGCACCCCGGATCTAAAGACCCTGCCGAAGCCGAGCCTTGGTCTCCAGTCTGGAGGCAGATGTAAAGCCACATTTGGGGGCTCCTTCCCGCCCCCCCCCATCACCAGGACAATTGAGGGGTGTGCCTGTGGGTCCTGGGGGCCGCTTGGGCTCTTTCTGGCAGGCCCTGGTGCTGGGGGGCAGCCCCACGGTCCCACTCCAGCTCGCTCTGGTCGGGGCGCCCAGGGACATCACACAGACCACCGTGCCCGTGCGAACACCCCCCCTTTCCCGCGTGGTGCCCAGCCTTGTGTCATCCTCATAACCCAATTCTTTTAATTACTGGTCACGGTGTTTACCCAGAGCCTTTACAGACGGTCCCCGCCAGGCTGGGCCTCATCACACACCCACAGCGTAGGGAGAGGCCCGGCCTCCAGCCTGGCCGAGGGCTGCACGTCCAGGCGGCACGGCCCCACCGTCCTCCAGCCCCGTCCGACGCCCTGCAGGCCCCCTGGATGGCTGGAGCCGGCCGGGGTGGTGACGGACGTCCCAGGACTCCAGTCGGTGCAGAGTCCCCTGCCCACGCCTCCGTCTGTGTGCGGAGCCCCGCTGGCTGGGGACAGGCAGCGCTGGCGCAATTTGGCCCAGCGCCCAGGACGTAGTCAGTGCTCAGTAAATCGCAGGCGAGTAAATCACCGCCTGCGGGCTGCCTCAGACACCACAAGCGAGCCCCACGGCTCGGGGACGACTTGGCCTCCGCGGTCCCTCTCCTCCCTGGGGGGCTCCTCCAACTGGCTGGCGTCTTTGGCAGGGTGATTTGAGATGGGCATCTGGGTAGAAGGAGCCAAGAAGGACCGGATGGAGGGGCACGGGGCGTGGAGGGGGGAGGGGAGAGGAAGGGGGAGGGGAGGGGAGGACAGGGAGGGGCCTGGGAGGTCTTGAGCCGAGGTAGGAAGAGCTCCCCTCTCTGTCCTCCAGGGCCCAGAGGCCACTCTCCTTCCAGCGTCTTCTCTGGAGGGGGATGGGCTTTGCCCCTTGAAGCGATGTTCGTAGCAAGGGGCTGTGTGCTGCCCCCAGCAACCCTGGCTTTATGGACAACCTTCTCAATGAGCCAGAGGAAGCACCCATTTCTGTGATATCCCGGGGATCCCGGGAGAACGTCCCTGACAGGCATTTCCTACCTGGCATCCCTGTGTCCCACCAGGTGCCAGGCCAGTGGTCAGAGGTCACAGGACGCTGAGCCCCCAGCTAGACAATTTCCTGTCCAGGGTGCAGTGTCCCGGGCCAGCTCAGGGCCCCCTGAGGGGCCAGCTCCCGCTCTCTGGGTCTTTGGGGAGAGTGGCCCCCCTTGCTCTGTCCGGCAGTCAGACCCTCACGGCCCCCGTGTGCCCGTCAGGGAGGCTCTCCTTGAGAATGTCGTCCACAGGCACCGACGGCACCTGGGAAGTCACTTCTCTGCCTCCTCGGAGGCTCTGGGCGGGAGGGGTGGGTGCTGGGGGCTGGGCAGGGCCCTGCGGCGAGGGGGGACTGGGGCGGGGTCCCCCTCGGCCCTGCAGAGAGTGTCAGACTTTCTCCCAGACTTTCACGATCATCTCTGTCTGAAAATGGGCTTTTGTTCTCCCCGGCATCTGTGGGTTTTGATGGATTCTGAAACATTTAATAAATATTTGCCTTCCCGTTTCAAAACGTTCTGTGTTCCTTTTAGACTTCCTTATGGAAAGGCGTGGGGATATTTTCACCTCGGCTCCCTGGCAGCCGATGAATCAGGGGGGGCAGCATGGGCGTCTTGGATCCCCGACCCCAGGCCGGGATCAGGGTTGAGGACCAGAGCTGAGACTCAGTTCTCTGAGGTGTGGAGCAGCCAGGCCTGGGGCCGGGAGGGAAAGACCACCCCGTGCTTTATGGGGGTCCTTTTAGCAGAAAGTGAGCTGGGGGGGGCATAACACAGGGGCTGGTGCGTGAGGGTCACAGTTCTGCAGAAACACCAGCCTGAGGGGGGGTGAGTGCGGACAGCAGACAGGCGGGGAGGACCTCCTCAGAGGCAGGATGGCACCTGCCATCTGAGGTGGGACCCAGCAGCACGGGACTCAAGTTTGAATCTAGAGCCTGTTTGCTCAGCTCTAAACAGCCCGGAGAAGAATCTGGCACCACGAGGGTTCAGTGCTTGGCACGCTGGGGCTTAGCAGATGCTCGGGGAAGCTGGCTGTCACAGAACATCATCGGCTATTGTCACCTCCCTGGGCGAGTCCCGGGGGATGGCTGTTCATGCCTCTACAGCCTCGGGTCCAGGCCCCCGAGATGACTGGGGAGGATCCTGGGCTGGTCCCGCCACACCCCCGGGGCTTCCGGCCCCCTCTGTCCCTGCGATGTCTCCCCCCCCCCCCCAGCCCCGCAGCAAAGGCAGCTTCCACTATGAGCTTCCACTCGGTGGCCTGGGCCGGGTGTCCCCGGAGGGGCGTGGGGGCAGCGGAGCTGTGCTCGCCCTGTGGGAAGGGGACCCCTCCCTGCAGCTCACTATCCAGTCTCTGCAGCCACATCTGGTCGCGATGGGCGTGTCCCCCAGGAGCGCCTGTCTCTCACACCACAGCAAATAAGGCTGCAGGGGGGCCCTGCTGAGTCTGGGGGCACCAGGCTGTGGAGGGCACTTCGCGGAGACCTTGGAGTACTTCGGGGCAGCACCCGGCACGGCTCTGTCCGGCATCCAGTGTCTCCAGGACTCATGCCAGGAGCCCTGCTGCTGTCCTGGGGAGTATCAAGGAAGAAGATCATCTGAGCACGGCGGCCGGGACATTCTGCACGGCGGGACACAACCCAGTGGCAGGGACAGGGTCAGGGAGGAGTAAGCCGCATGTTTTGGAGAAGCAGGAGGGGTGTTGTGCTATGACTCATTTTATGTGTCACCTTGACTGGGTCACGGAGTGCCCCGATATTTGGTCGAATATTACTCTGAGCGTGTCTATGAGGGTATTTCCGGATGAGATTTGCATTTAAGCTCGTAGCAAAGCAGAGGGCCTCCTCCATGCGGGTGGGCCTCGTCCACTCAGTCGAAGGGCAGGATGGACCAGAAAGGCGACCCTCCCCGGAGGAAGAGGAGTTCTCGTGCCTGACGGCCTTTGAACCGGGACATCCGCTTTTTCCTGCCTTTGGGTTGTGGATGGCAGATTGTGGGGACCTCGCAGCCTCCAGAGCGGTGAGAGTCGGTCCCGCGTAACCGTCTCTCTGTGCGCACGCGTCCTGTCCGTTCTGTTTCTCGGGGCGCCCGGCTGGCGGAGGCACCAACGAGCAGCAAACCCCGGCTCCTAGTGGGAGCTGAGGCTCGTTCTAGGGGAGGTGTAGGGTCCGGGGTGAAGAGGGCCACCCCGCTTTTCCCACTGGGCCTGCCACGCGGAGCTCGATTGCCAGAGGAGCCTTGAGGATGACCCAGGTTAGAGGAGGGCGCCTCCCTGGGTGGTCCCACTGGCCGCAGGCTGGGGGAGATGTTCGCAGTCATCTGGGAGAGCCGCAGGTGAGGGAGGGGCCGCCCCAGAGCCAGGCCGTGCCGGGGGCAGGGGTGGTCTGGGCCCCGCCGAGCCGGCTCCGAGCCAGGCAGACTGGGAGCGGCTGCTCTGGGGCAGGGGGAGGGCACGTGGGGTGCACGCACAGAAGGGCCCTTCGCAGACTCTGTGGTCACGGGTCATTTCTGGAGCCCAGACCCGGGGGGCACCAGGCTCAGGGATGACGCGGGCACGGATGAAAGGTGCACGTAGCGAGGCGGGGCCGCCGAGCCCCTGGTTCCCTGGCACACGGAGCGCACCCCGCCTCCCCCACCCTGCGCCCGGCAGGAGGCTGTCCTCGCTCATCTTGTAAATCTCACCATTTACAGCTATTGACGGGCACGCATGGGGCCCATCGACCCCTGGGCGGCGTGTGCGCACGGCCAGGCCGCCGCCAGCATGACAAATTGGCAGATCACCGGCCACGCTCTCGGACGAGCGACTGTTTCCGCGAAAATGAGAAGTAATGATCAGGACCAGAAGCAGATTATCAGGAAAGACTCCAGCGACTTTGCAGGCCGTTCTGGCTCTTGTAACAATCGGGGCCTCCCGGTTCTGGCGCCATCAATGTCCCCGACGAGACGTGCGGGTGCAAGGGTGGGGGCAGGGCAGGGACGCGGTGGGACGGGCGCTGGCGTGGCGCCCCAGTGGGCCGGGGGCGGGGGCCCCTCAAGGACATGAGCCGGGCTCGGAGACGTGGGGACATCGGTGTGGCCGACCCCCCGGGAGAGGTGGCCATTCCTAGAGTTGAGGCCCACTTGCCCACAGCCTCCCTGAAGCCCTGGGCCCAGCATCAGACGGAAGGAGGTTCAGGGACGGGTTCTCCGGCCCCCAGGCTGCCGACGGCCACGCTCGGGTCGCGACCCGGGGTCCCCCACGGAGGCCGTGTGGAGGCTCCGTGTTCCCGGAGCCCCACGGGCCAGCTGTGACTTGAGGCCCGGAATCTGCCGTTGCAAGGACTCAAGAGGCCGGGGGCGGCCCGGGTGCAGGAGCCCCGAGGGGTCTCCGCTTGTGCGGCTGAGACACAGCCACTGAGGGGTTAAAGCAGGAAGCGGCTTGCAGAGCCGTGCTAAGAAATGATGTTCTGCTGTTTGACGTCATTTTAATTCCATTTCAAGGGCATTTAATCTCATTTGCCCGATGACTGATCCCTGGCTGTGGATGAATTAACACGCGGCCCCTCCTTGGAGGGGAAGCAGGACCCTTTTAACGGAGACATAGCGTCATCGTGTCCTGCTCTGCCTTGCGGGTGGCCACAGGGGCGGGGGCGGTGGTGAGGGCCTGACCCTTGGGTTTGGCATTTACTCAGCCCTCGGAACATTCCAGAAGGGTGCGGGCCTGCCGTCTCTCCTTGCCTCATGCCACTGGGTGGGATACTCCTATTCCTAAGGCCCGGGACAAAGGCCCGGCCCGTGCTTTGAGGCAGGTTCGGGGTCTGGGTGATGGCACGTGACAGTGTCTGGGGGGCAGGCGGTGTGGCCCTTTGGGCTCTGAAACCTGGGCTGGAAGGGGAACCAGGTGCCCTCAGAGCCTGTGGCTCCTTGCTGCCTGAACTGGAGGAAAAAGGCTGCTTTGTTTGGGGGTCACGTGTCTCTCCGTCCATTCACATCCCCTGGAGGTCTTGGGGAGCAGGTGAGGTCACAGCTAGGGAGGAGAGCGGTGCCTGTAGGGGACGTGACTTCTGGTGACATTCCCCCCTCCACCCACATGTGGCTTCCCTCCTACTGGCAGCTCCATTTTCCAGAAATTTCTGCTTACTCTGGTCTGGACTTCGCTGAGCTTTGGGGACTTGAGGGTGCGGCTGTGTCCAGGCTTGGGGCAGTGGGATCCGCGTGAAGACCGTTCGCCCCGCCACGCAGGACTCCGGGGCGCCATTTGCACAGAAGGGCTCCCTCTGGGCCGTGGAGGGGTGCAGGGGCGGGTGGCTGGGGCAGGCGGGCTGTGCCGGGCTCTCCGTGTGGCCTGGCAGCGGCCGTGGCCTCAACACCCAGTGCCCAGTGAGGGCTCAGGACATTTGCTCCCAGTCGGGATGACTGTCCTTACACCTGGATGCCCAGACGTCTGACCCCGGGGACTGGGGGACAGTGTGGCCTGCAGGCTGCAGGTGCAGGGACATTGGGTTGTATTCAGAAGGGTGGATCTTAATATTTCAGACCCCGCAGACATGGCCATTGGGACTGACATTAGGGTTGGCCTCAAGCATCCATCGCCCTGGGGATGCCCCGGGCCCGTCACGATGTCACCCTTCCCTGCTGTGGCCTTAGGGAGGTGAGGCCTGAACAAGCCAGGCAGGCTGGCTCTGCTGTGTGGGAAAAGGAAGCCAGTTGGGCTCTGTGGGAACGAGGGAGCTCGTGGTTCGTGGGTGCTCTCAGCCAGCGCCCCTACTTGAGACTGAAGCCAGCCGGAGATGTCTGTGTCTGTCATTCATCCCCCAACCCTCTCCCCCTTCCCTCACCCCTTCCTCCCTCCCTCCCTTCCTTCCTTCCTTCTTCCTTCCCTCCCTGCCTTTCCTTCTTTCTTTACTGTCCTTCCTTATATCCACCACGCATCCACCCACCGACCAATCCATCCATCCATCCGTCCGTCCTTCCGTCCCTCCATCCGTCCGTCCATCCGTCCGCCCATCCACCCATCCATCCACGTGAGAATTCAGTGTCCATGGCATCCTGAGTTTTGTGACAGAGGGTAGTTTTGGGTGAAGGCTGGGATGTGGCAGCTCAGAGGAGGCCCTGCTGCTCGCTAGCTAACAATAATTCCTTTCATTTTTTTAAGTTTATTTATTTTGAGAGAGAGAGAGAGAGAGAGAGAGAATCTCAAGCAGGCCCCATGTTGTCAGCGCAGAGCCCGACTCAAGGCTCCACCCCACAAACCGTGGGATCATGACCTGAGCTGAAATCAAGAGTCGGATGCTCAACTGGCTGAGCCCCCCAGGCGCCCCAATAATGTTCCTTTCAAACAAATCCACCCACAGAATGAATCATTGGACCCGGTATAATGTCAGCCCTTTGTATGACCTTTCAGGAGGGTGAGATTTATCAAGTAAACAATAATCTTTGCCAGAACCCCAATCTGGGTCTGGAAACCGGTTCGTACAGCTCTAGGAATTTCCCGTAAGGCTCCTTGGAAGTTGTGACGGCCAGAGCGGGGTCCCCAGAGCAGGGAGAAGCAGGGTGGGCGGGAGCTCCGCATTCCCCGTAATTTTAACAAAAACGTTGTGTGTTGGCACAGGTGCGCGGTCGCGGAGATCCGTTAGGCCGCAGAGTGCAAAGTTCAGAGAGTGAGTTGCCTCCCCAGCTGTGCTCACGTTTCAACCGTGTGACCTCGGGCCAGTGACTTGACCTCTCTGAGCCTCAGCTTTCTCCTCAGCAAACTGCAGAAGCTAATTCTAGCTGGCAGGTGGCTGGGCCCGACAGGTGCTCATACACGGTGGCTGTTAAGGGCCCTCTCCCGCCTAGACCCTGCTCTGGGGCCACGCCCTACGTGTCCTGTCCGGAGAGAGGGCGCACCAGCTATCATGCGTCACTTGTCCCCTGGCGGGTCCCAGCCCACCCCCCACCCTGTCCAGACTGCCAGCCGAGGCTGGGAGGGGAGCTGGCTCTCCGTTATTGGATTATCTCATTTGCAGACAATAAATGTCAACAGCAGGGGACCTTGTCAGACTCCCCTTTCGGGATGCAAATGTAGCCTTTATCTGTCTCTGCCCTTTATTAAAACAACCACAGAGCCACGCGGATAAACAAGACAATTAAATGTAAATGATGTCACCTCCCTCCTTCGTTCCCATTAATGAGGCGCCCAGGCCCTGGCAGGAGATGGCGGGAAGCCGGAGATGCCGAATCCGATTAAAACGCAACCAAGAGGCAACACTGACCTTTCGCTTTTAACGACTGACCCGGCGCGGCGCCCGGAGCTGGTGTGACAGCTGGGACCGGCCCTAGCTGATTTTTACAGCCATCACATTTCAGTAGAGAGTATTCGCTGTGTCCCCATAACGGGCTGCCCTTCGGTGCAGATCGGGCTCCACGGACAGGGCTCCCCCGGCCCCCCGCCCAGCGCCGCTCCCGGGGGACAGGCCGCGGGCCGTGGGGATGTCGGGAGGAAGTGGGGGACGGGTGGGACAGGGCACGTCCCAAGTACTGGCCAGGCCGCAAGGACCACACAAGGCAGATCCTGTCCCGGGTCCTCGGCAGGGGGACGGTGCCACCCAGCATCGATGTCACCCGCACTGCCATCGCCGCAGCCGGTAACGGGGCCACCTCCGCGGTTCTCTATTACTGTCACCTGCACCGTAACCACTGTCATCACTCCCACTCCTGCTATTCCTACCGTCACCGCCTCCACCTCTATTTCCGGGGTGGCCGCAGTGACGTGACGGTCTTCCGCAGCTGGCCGGCTGCGGCCTTCTGGGGCCGGCACACTTCGCAGTCCGCTTTACAGAGGGCGCGGCCGCACCCCGGGCATCAGGGGCCCGAAAAGGACAGAGGTCTGACCCTGCTCTTGCGGGGAGCCCGGTGCCCTGGGACGCGGGCGCTGGGAGCAGCTGAGCTCTCGGTCCAGATGCGGCCCGCGGGGCAGAGTGAGGCCCTGCTGGGAGGTGCCCCATCCTGGGGGCCGGCCCCAGGGGCCCCGGGGGTCGGGGATGGGGGAGGTCTGCGCAGGGGTAGCTCCTCTTTGCCGGGCAGAGGCGCATGGCGGACCCCGAACCGACGTCTGGAAAGTCCAAACACGAACGCTTTCTAGCAGATGTTGCCACGACGTCCGAGGCGCTAATTTTCTGCCCCGTGTAACCTGTCCCCGGGGACCTGCAGGCTCAGGACCTGCTCGACAGGGAGAAGGAGGCCTGGGCTGCCACCCGGCAGAAAGCGGGGACTCCTGGCGCAGGATTCTGTGGTCCACACCGCCTGCACCAGCAAGGTGAGCGAGTGCTGGGGACAGCCTCCCCCAAACCTCTAACAGGACCCTGGGCCGCAGCGGGTCTGTTTCCCGGGGCAAAATCAGCACCGGGGTCTCTGTGGGTGTGGGGGGCGAGGGGAGCAGGCAGCATGTCCCCAGGGGGACCACGTTCTTCCCTGCCTGCCTCCCTCTCGTCCCAAACCCACCCGCACTGAGAGCTGGCGCCCGGTCGTGCCGGCCTGGTCCAGGGCCAGGCCGAGGGAAGGTTCTGGTTAACAGTCCAGACTCTGGACCCGGATATCTGAGCCCAGACGCTGGGTGACCCCAGAGCCCTGCTCTGCCTCGTGCCAGCTGTGTGACCTGACCTGAGGCACGTCACTTAACCTCTCTGGGCTTCCGTGGACTCTTGTAAGGTGGGAGAGACGGCGGCGTCCTCCCGCCAGAGGTCTGTGTGAGGGTCGTATGCTCCGCCACCCTCCCCTCCCCCCACCCTCCGCCCTGCACGCACATGCGCTCCGCAGTACGACAAGGCAACAGCAAGTGTTCATGTTACTTTTACATTATTGCGGACAAATGCGCCAGAATTTAAATAACTCTGGCATTAAATATGCAGTCAATTAAGCCCTCCCAGTGGTCCAGAAACACTCCGGGAGCACCAGGGAGAGGCAGTTCTGTGTACTGTCAGGAGTGGCTAATGAGGAAGCTGGACCTGGGCTTCTGGAACCTTCTGTACCTCCAGGAGGGCCGTCTGTGTCCTCCTGTCCCGCAGCCTACACCGCGGCCCCAGGCTCGTGAGCCCTCCGGGCGGGGAGGGCGGCTGTGGTTCATCCCAGTGCCTGTCCTGTAGGCCGAGCTCAGCCCGAGGCCGGGAGGGCGGGCTTGGCGGAGGGGAGGCTGCAGGCCGTTGCTGGGGCGTCTGGGGGAGAGCCGGGAGAGCCGTGTGGGGTGGACCAGGACCAGGAGCAGGAGCAGGACCCGGGGCAGAGCCTCTGGGCCCCTAGGGTCCTCGGGCTCTCCGCCACCCCAGGCTCTGGAAGAGATGCCGTCTTCAGGTGTGGGGCACGTGGAGATCGGCGGTACTTTGCGGGAACGCACTTTTGCACCAGACTTCTGGCTGTTGGTCCAAACGGCGGGGCTGGCCCTGCCGGGACAGGGGGTGTTGGGCAGTGGCTTGTCGTCGTGTGACCGTGCTCGGCACCGGGAGGAGGGCGAGTGGCACCGCACCCCAAATACCCTGTGGGTCTAAAATGGGCGGGGGGCCTTCTCGGGACCTCCCCTGGTGTGACAGTCTCTTATGGTGGCCACGGCGAGGGACCGCAGACTGGGGGGCCGACGAGGATGGAAGGCTGGCCTCTCTGGGTTCCGGAAGCTGGAAGTCCAAGGTCAGCGTGCCGCAGGGCCGGCTCCTTCTGGAGGCTCTGGGGGGACCTGTCCCATCATCGCTGGGGGCTCCTGGGGCTCCGGCTCGCAGAAGCCTCACTGCGGTCTTTGCCTCCACGTACGGCCCTCGCGCCGAGGAGGCCACTCCTCCAGGCTTCTGAGGTGCTGGCGTTAGGACTCCAGTGGGTGAGGGGACCAGCCGGGGACCCGGCTGAGCCCTTGATGCCTGAGAAGCAGCCTAGAACCCAGGGGCTGGCCCTGCAGGGGCTGCGGAGTGGGAGGCGGGGTGCCCCCCCCCCCCCGCCAAGGGCTGCCATCCGGGTCTTGCCGCACCCCACGCTGGGCCCTGATGGGGACTCAGGCTGCCGCGGCTCCCGGCTGGAGGCCGAGGCTGGAGAGTCCCGTCCAGCCCCGTGGCCAGTCTTGGGCCACGCGAGGGTGATGGGGACGCGCGGCTGAAGGAATGGGCACAGCGAGGGAGGCGTCGACCCGGGCAGGGCCCCCAAAGCTGCCCCCGCCCAGAGTGGCCATGCTGGGCCGCCCGGCGCCCAGAGAAAAAGAGCCCTGGCCCAAGCAGGGTCACCTCCCAGCTCGGCCTCAGGCTGGGACCCTTCGGGGCACCTCTCCAAGCCCCTCCCCCACCCACTGGGCCGGGGAGGGTCTCCCTGCCCAGCCTGCACCACGGAAACCCCCCTCACCCTCCCCTCCGAACTCGACTTTCTGGGCACTCTGCGGGCCAAGGGGACCTGAGCACCCCAGCAGGCTGGGCACCCACATTCACGTGGGTGATCTGTCCACGGCATTGTCAGCCTCTGCCCCCGCGTTCCCGCGGCCCCCTTCCTGCCGGGTCCCCACACTGAGACCCCATGGGAGGCTGACTTTTGCCTGAAGGTTAGAAGATCCCTCCTGCCTTGGGTCCCCTTCCCTGTCACTGGCTTAGATAAGACTCATGGATGCCCCCACCTTAACCCAGGACAAGCCAGCCGCGTTCTCAAGTTCAGAGGCCACTCCTCCAGGCTCTGTGGCTGGAGCCTGCCCGTGGGTGTCACCATCCCAGGGACCGCGGGTGGGGGTCTCGGCCGATTCCTGTGCCCCCGGCTGCCTGTCCCAGGGGCCAGCTTACATGTGCCCTCCCCAGAGGGGCCTCTTTTGTCCCACACCGCCCCCAGTGCGCATCTTTGGAGCTGCCCCCCCCCCACCGGTTTGGCTGGGACCACGGAAGGACCACGGAAGGCTGGGATGGGAGGAGGGCTCTTCGGGTGCCAAGGTGAGGGAGCATGAGCCCTGGGCTGGTGTTGAATGCAAGGGCTTGGGGCTGGGCCTGGTAGCACAGGGAGACCCCAGCCCACCCCGGGGGGGACACCTGGACTTTGCCTGCTCAGGTAGCCAGGTGCTTCCAGCTGCACTGGGGGGGGGGGGGGGCGGTCACTTCCTTTTTAATTTGATTTATTTTTATTTATTTTTTTAGGTTTATTTTTTGAGAAAGAGGGCAAGCAGAGGAGGGGCAGAGACAGAGAGAGAAACAGCGAGAGGGAGAATCCCAAGCAGGCTCCCAGCTGTCAGCGCAGAGCCCGACTTGGGGCTCGGACTCAGGAACCGTGAGATCATGACCTGAGCCAAGATCGAGAGTCTTGATGCTTAACCCACCGAGCCAGCCAGGTGTCCCGGGGCGGTCACTTCCGCAGCAGGCCTTGTGAGCGAGCCTAGTGCGCCTTGAGCGCGGACAGAGCCGCCAAAGCGCTCAGCAGGGCGTCTGCACCCCTGGGTTTGGTGGGGACACAGGGCCGTGAGTAGCTGTTTGGGTGCAGCTGCCGGAGCCCTGCTCCTGCCGGCGGGAGGGGCTGCCTGGGGGGCGGGGAGGGTGGTGTCCACGGGGAGCAGCTGTGCCCGAATCTCAGAGGGCACAGGCCTCCACCAGGGCCTCCCATCCGCCCCTCGTTTTACAAAAGGCCGGCGTGCGTTTGGTCCCGTCAGTCACGGAGGCCGGGGTTTGCACACCCGCGTGGGGTTGCTGGCTCAGACCCCTGGGGTTCCCGCCTGGTGGTGCCATCTGTGGGCGCCCCTGCAAGAGGGGAGACCGCCCGCCCCCGCGCCCCACGGGGATGGCAGGGGCGGCCCAGAACAGTCCGGGTCAGCGCCCCCGAGTCCGGGTTCCTCAGAAGCAGATCCTTGACAGGCTTCCTGCAAGGAGGACTTAGGAAGAAGGTTCTGGAAGCTCCTGTAGGGAGAGAGCGGAGGTAGGTGGGCGGGGGGAGGCCCAGCAGAAGAGTGGCCCCCAGGAGGTCCAGGGAGCATAACCCAAGGGGGCGTCAGCCTCCGAGTGTCCTGGAGAGAAAGAGGCCAATTTGCTGGCGGACTGAGACCACACCCTCCAGGGCCTGTCCTGGAGCGCCCCAGCCGGGACCCCTGGGCACACGGATGCCCCCGGGGGTCCGCAGTTTGCTCATCCTCTGAAGGGGGGCTGTGACCAGGGCTCCCCAGGGAGTCTGCGAGGCCAGGACCCGATGAGAGTTTGGGGGCTGCACCGTGTGACCCACAGCGGATGGAATGTGTCTCAGAGGGCACGCAGGGGGCCACGGGGCCCGAGATGGGGAGGTCAAGGCTGGAGCCCCACCCCCGGCACGCCTGGAGGCCTGAGCGGGACAGGGTGGGGCGAGGAAGCTGTTCCCCGCACCCTGGGGGACCTGTCCTGGCGGCCCCTGGACACGGACCCCGCAGATACCCCTGGCCTGGCACCTCGTTTTTCCACTTTGGCCCCTCCCTGGCTTCCTGGCCCCTCCGCCCACCTCCTCCCGCCCTTCCTCGGGCCTATCAGGGCCGGGTCTGTTTATCCAGCTGGAGCCGGAGGAAACGGCCCCCACACAGCCATTAATCAGGGGCGGACACTGGAAATTGCCCGAATGCTGGGGATTGCTTTGGGGAGAAACACAGGTGGGGAGGCCAGGGCGCACGGACTGTGGCACTTCCGATGGCCGCGGGCACGGCCCCGGGGCCCGGGCTGATGAGTGGGGTCCTGGACGTGCTGCCCTCTCACCCCGCTCCCGGGCCAACCTTTCCAGAGCGGCGCCCCCTGTGTGCTCCAGAGGAACCCCGGCAGGTGGGTGGGGCCGGGAGCAGCCCCTGGAGGGTGAGCAGGGGGGCAGCGGCACCTCCGAGGGTGCAGGTTTGCTGGGGTGTTAATGGGAGTTGGCCAAGTCTGGGGGGGACCGCCTTGGGGCGGTTCTGCTCTGAGCAGGGGGACCCTCAAGTACGGGCCCAGGGACTGACCCGTGGTCCAGGGCTCAGGGCAAGTCTCCAGCGAAGCAGCAACAGAACCTGGTCCCCTGGCATGAGGGCACCTGGGAGTCACACAGCGGACAGGACCCCACAGCCATGCAGGCCACATCCTGACACGTGCTGGCCTGCGTGCCTCCAGGGACAGGCTCTTGTTTCCTGATGAGGAGACGGACAGGGGCCAGACAGCAGCGTCCCCAGGCGGCCAGCCACAGCCCGTTGGCCGCGCACCAAACGGGGGCAGAGGGCTGATGGGCTGGATCCTGGGGAGGGACACCAGGCACTGCCGGCCTGCGACCCCCCCCACCCCCACCCCGCAGGGCTGTAGGCGTGACTGTGGCCGGCCAGCCTCTGCAAAGTCCAAAGGCCTGCTCAGTCCCAGCACAATCAGAACCCCTACCCTCGAGGCACCTCAGAGAGGCAGAAACTGTCAGCACTAATTGTCGATTCTGTAAATTAGACAGTAAAGACAGATGTTCTGAGTGTTGGAAAAACACCGTCAAATAATCGGGTTATTCTCATAAGAGGAGAGGCCATTTGCTACCTGTCAAACGGCATCCTGCACCTGCTTGGTTGGGTAGAGGCCGTCTGGGGAGGGCCCCAGAACCCTCCAGGCCCCCAACATCTGGGGACGCACTCAGTGGATGTGGGGACCCTCACCGCCTGCCAGAGAGGCCTGGGCTTCCCTGCAGCCCGCATGTACTTGCTCAGTGTCCCCCACCAGGTGGGCCTCCCTTGTGTCCCCACCTGGGCTGTGGTCCTGCGGCCCCCTTGCCTGGGGCTCTTGGTCCTCCTGTGCTCCCTCTGCCCCTGGAGACCCCACTGACACTATGCCTCTCTGGGGAAGGCCTCTCGCCCTCCTAGAGGTCCCGCGGCCTGGGCGGGGCGGTGGGGGGACAGGTGGGTTGTCAGGGGCCATGTCTGCCCTCTCTATGGCCTTAGTCCACCCCATACAGAGTGTTCCCACCCCCCCCCCCCAAGGTGGGAAATGCAGCCATAGGTGAGAAGGTGCCTGACCCAGGGGCTTTGTGCTTCCTGCTGGGGTCACCACGGGGCCCGCAGCAACCCCTGTCCCCAAGGTGCAGCCACAGTGTGCTCCAGGGGCGCCCTGCCGTGCTCAGGCAGCCTGGGGACAGGGAGCTTATGCTCTCCTGGGGCTGCTGCGACGTGTGCCTGGCCCCCTGCACCTGTCCTGGGAGCCGTCCCGGGCACGAGAGGGGCTGGGTGAGGCGTGAGGGGCTGCACCGTGGCCGAGGCGCCCCCGCCAGCTCCACCAGCCCCAGGGAGCTGCGTCCTGGCTACTTGGCAGCTCTGGTGTCGGCTGTGGGCGTGGGGTGAGGGCAGCGTGGGCATGGCCGTGGCTTTCATCCCTCCACGTGACACAGCTCCACAGGAAGCTTCTGGGCCCAGCAGCCCTGTGTGATTCGTGGGAGGGAGAGTGTGCAGAGGGGCAGGAAGTGACCGGGGTGCCCCCAGGTCTGTCCGTCCTCAGGGTAACAAACCACCCCAAAGCCATCTCACTCAGCAGTACTAGGATGTGGCCGTGGAAGCGACTTTGGGACTGAGATGGGGCCGGGGTGGGGAGGGGGGTTAGAGTATGCCAGGCAGAGGCACAGTGAGTGCAAAGGTCCTGAGGCGGGAGGAAGCAGGATAAGTGCCAAGGGCTAAAGGACACTGGTGTGGCTGCAGGGCAGAGGGGGCCGCGGGACAGCAAGAGGAGGCTCCGGGTGCAGGGGGCACTAAGTGAAAATGAAACACAACGTATCAAAGATTGTGGGACACAGTGAAAGCAGTGCTGGGAGGGAAATTTATCGTCAAATGCATACATCAGAAAAGAGGAAATGTCTCAAGTCAATAATATAAACTCCTGCCTCAAAAATCTAGAAAAAAGAAACGCAAACCAAGCCGAGCTAAGCAAACGAGTAGAATGAAATAAAATTGAAAACAAAAACAATAGAGAAAACCAATGAAACAATGAGGTGTTCTTAGAAAAGATCAAGAGTATGGACAACCCTCTAGTAAGAGCAATACGGAAGAAATGAAGACACAGGTTACCGATGTCGGGGACAAAGCAGGGACATCACTACAGACTGAGGACATCAAAAGGACAATAAAGGAATGGCATGAACAACTCTACATAAATTTGACAACTTAGTTCGAAATGGACCACTTCCTAAAAAAAAACACAAACTACCACCACTCACCCAATAAGAAATGGGTCATTTGAATAGCCCTACAACTATTAAGAAAATTGAATAATAATGTAAAACTCACCAAAAAACCCCCACATCTCTAAGTCCATATGGTTTCAGTGGAGAATTGTAACAAAGAATTCAAGAATAATTGGCATCGATTCTGCAAAATCTTCTCCAGAAAACAGAAGGGGGAACCCTTCCCAATTTATTTAAACCACAGTCAGTACAAAAAAAGAAAACTGCAAACTTACATCCCTTATAAATAGAGACACAAAATCCTTAACAAAATTCTGGCGAAGAAGAGTCAGCAAAATATAAAAAGAATTATTCACCATGACCAAAGGAGATGGGAAGCTGGTCTCATATTTGAAAATCAGTCAGTGTGATCTACTGTCTTAACAGGCTAAAAGGGAAAAAATCATATGATGATATCAATCTGTGGAGAAAAATCAGTTGACAAAATTCAACACCCATTCATGATAAACTCTTAGCAAAATGGCAGTGGGGGACTTTTCTCACCTTGATGAAGAGCGTTTATAAAAAAGCTACCGCTAACACTATATCTAATGTTATAACAAGTGTATAATTAGTACTAAATTCTTTCCTTCAAGGTTGGGAACAGGTCAAGGGTGTCTGCTCTTGCCACTCTGTTCAACACGGTGTTGGGGTTCTAGCCAATGCAACAAGGCAAGAATAGGAAATAAACAGCACAGGGATCTGTAAGAAAGAAGATTATCCCCGCTTGCAGGTGGCGTTACTGTTTACACAGACAACCCCGATGAATCTACAAAACACTTGCGGAACTAATATAGGAATCAGCAAGGTTGCAGTATACAAGGTAACGACCAGTTGTATTTCTATATCCTGGCAATGAACACGTGGACACTGAAATTAAAGATATACCAACATTTACAGTCACTCAAAAAGTGCAATATTTAGATGTAAATATAACAAAACATGTATAGGACTGCAAAATGCTAGTGCAAAGAGTCAAGGAAGATCTCGATAAATGGAGAGAAAAACTGCGTTCGTGGGTTGGAAGATTCAACGCGGTAACAGGCGTCAATTCTCCCCAAGCTGATGTGAAGGTTTAACGCGAATCTTGTCAAAGTCTGAGCAAGATTTTTTGTGCTACAGACGAGACAATTATAAAATTATACACAGGAGCTAAAATAGCTGAAAAATTTTTGAAAAAGGAGAATTGAGGAGTCGGTCGGCCAGATTTCAGGACTTTTTAGATGGCCACTTTAATGAAGCCTGTAGCACTGGCAAAGAGACAAACGGATCGATCAATGGAACAGAACAGAGAACCCAGAAACAGACCCAGACCCGTGTGCCCAGGTGATTTCTGACAGAAGTGCGAGAACTCTTCAATGGAGGAAAAACAGCCTTTAAACCAATGTTGCTAGAGCAACGGGGCGTTCATAAGAGAAAGAAATAAGGGAAGGGATCACGCAGGGGACCTGGGACTGGGAGGCTCGGGGACCCCCCTTCTATGATCGTCCGGGCTGCGTCTGCCTCTGCCCCTCCGGGGATCTCCATCCCGGCTGGGGTGTGGGAGACGGGCTGTGGGGTCTGCTAGGTTCTCGGGGTCACACTCGGTGAGTGTCCAGGCACCACGCTGAGGTGAGCCTCCACGGTGGGGCCCCCGAGACTCTGGGACAGAGCCCTGGAGCCACGGGACAGACCGGCACGGGGTCACCACCCGCCGCGCGCCGGACCCTCAGTGTCCGGCAAGGAGCCGAAGTTCTGCACCCACCGTCTCCACAGGGGAGGGGCGGGCTGATGTACGTGGGGGCTGCCGGTCGGACCCCAACCCCTCAGAGCCCGGGCGGGCCCTCGGCCCCTGAGGACTCTCGAGCTGGCCCTTCTCGGGCATTCTGTGCCCACCCAGACCCAGCCGAGAATGGAACTGGGTGTCCTGTGGGGCCGCTCGGGTGAAGGGACCGGAGCGGTGGCCAGCGTGGTCCTAGCTGCCTGTGGAAGCCTCATCGGTGGCCCCCTGCCCACCCAGCCCCGGCCACGGGAGGGGGGGGCTCACTCTGCCATGGAACAGCCTGGCCGTGCTGTGGCACCTACCTCAGACGTTTTAATTACAATGCCCTATGAAGGGCTTAAATTAAAAATCGAATACTCAAAGCACCAGTGCCTTTTAGATGACTAAAATTAGAAGCTAATTGAATTTTCCTAGGGAAAAATATCTTGTGGAAATTTAATTAAGGCAGTAAAAGACCGGGTTTTTAAAAATAGATATATATGGTTTTTAATTCAGGGTTATTTGCAAAGCAAATTGAAAAATAAAAAGAACCGCTCTGATGAGGAGATTGGGTGGAGACAAAGAGGAACGCGGCGAGGTCCCTGAGCGTGAGCGCGGCCGGGCGGGGCCTGCACGCCCTGGGCCGGCCACGAGTCCTCCCCGCAGCCGTGGCACCTGGACGGTGGCTGTCACGGGGTGCGGCCCCTCTGCCCTCCGCCCCCCGCCCCCCCAGATGCGAGCGCTGGTGTCAGAATCTGGAATCCGCTCGCTCGGTCTGGCCTCTCAAGCTTTGGACTGTAAGGGAGTCCCCGTGACAGCCGGCGTGGGAGCCCCTCGCCCCCGCTGGGCCACCCACGCACCTCGCCCACCTGAAGGGGGGCCCGGGGGCCGCCC